>NC_045437.1:32086259-32126210 GCF_002776525.5 Piliocolobus tephrosceles
AAACAGAGAGCCAAATCATGAATGAACTCCCATTCACAATTGCTTCAAAGAGAATAAAATATCTAGGAATCCAACTTACAAGTGATGTAAAGGACCTCTTCAAGGAGAACTACAAACCACTGCTCAGTGAAATAAAAGAGGACACAAACAAATGGAAGAACATACCATGTTCATGGACAGGAAGAATCAATTTTGTGAAAATGGCCATACTGCCCAAGGTAATTTATAGATTCAATGCCATCCCCATCAAGCCACCAATGACTTGCTTCACGGAATTGGAAAAAACTGCTTTAAAGTTCATATGGAACCAAAAAAGACCCTGCATTGCCAAGACAATCCTAAGTCAAAAGAACAAAACTGGAGACATCACACTACCTGACTTCAAACTATACTACAAGTCTACAGTAACCAAAACAGCACGGCACTGGTACCAAAACAGAGATATAGACCAATGGAACAGAACAGAGCCCTCAGAAATAATACCACACATCTACAGCCATCTGATCTTTGACAAACCTGACAAAGTCAAGAAATGGGGAAAGGATTCCCTATTTAATAAATGGTGCTGGGAAAACTGGCTAGCCATAAGTAGAAAGCAGAAACTGGGTCCCTTCCTTACTCCTTATACGAAAATTAATCAAGATGGATTAGAGACTTAAATGTTAGACCTAAAACCATAAAAACCCTAGAAGAAAACCTAGGCAATACCATTCAGGACATAGGCATGGGCAAGGACTTCAGGTCTAAAACACCAAAAGCAATGGCAACAAAAGCCAAAATTGACAGATGGGATCTAGTTAAACTAAAGAGCTTCTGCACAGCAAAAGAAACTACCATCAGAGTGAACAGGCAACCTACAGAATGGGAGAAAAGCTTTGCAATCTATTCATCAGACAAAGGGCTAATATCCAGAACCTAGAAAGAACTCAAATTTACAAGAAAAAAACAAACAACCCCATCAAAAAGTGGGCAAAGGATATGAACAGACATTTCTCAAAAGAAGACATACATGCATCCAACAGACACATGAAAAAATGCTCATCATCACTGGACATCAGAGAAATGCAAATCAAAACCACAATGAGATCCCATTTCACACCAGTTAGAATGGCGATCATTAAAAAGTCAGGAAACAACAGGGACTGGAGAGGATGTGGAGAGATAGGAACACTTTTACACTGTTGGTGGGAATGTAAACTGGTTCAACCATTGTGGAAAACAGTATGGCGATTCCTCAAGGATCTAGAACTAGAAATACCATATGACCCAGCCATCCCATTACTGGGTATATACCCAAAGGATTATAAATCATGCTGCTATAAAGACACATGCACACGTATGTGTATTGGGGCACTATTCGCAATAGCAAAGACTTGGAATCAACCCAAATGTCCATCAGTGACAGACTGGATTAAGAAAATGTGGCACATATACACCATGGAATACTATGCAGCCATAAAAAAGGATGAGTTCATGTCCTTTGTAGGGACATGGATGCAGCTGGAAACAATCATTCTCAGCAAACTATAGCAAGAACAGAAAACCAAACACCACATGTTCTCACTCGTAGGTGGGAATTGAACAATGAGATCACTTGGACACAGGAAGGGGAACATCACACACTGGGGCCTATTGTGGGGAGCGGGGAGTGGGGAGGGATGGCATTGGGAGTTATACCTGATGTAAATGACGAGTTGATGGGTGCTGACGAGTTGATGGGTGCAGCACACCAACATGGCACAAGTATACATATATAACATCAAACCTGCATGTTGTGCACATGTACCCTAGAACTTAAAGTATAATAATAATAAAAAAAGAAATTTGGTATATTTTTGTCCTTATAATGTTACTTTTGAACATCGCATATTTGCCTGCTGTAACATGATTGGCTATTACACAGATTTAAATATAACTTGGGCAAATCACATCCTCAAACAAAAGGAATGAATATCTGATACAAAAGGTTCAAGCCATAGAGCACCATAGTCCTTGACATACTGTAGATGTTTCAAAGGTTTCTTGAGTTTAATAAGAGCATTAAGCCCTGGGCCGGACATTATTGTAAGCTGAGTATTGAGTGCGTTAGTACATTCTACTCTTCTCTCATTATTTATAATACCACCCATGATCCAAAAGTTACATACACTCCCCCCAATGCAATCCTCTTTGTGCCTTCATACAATCTGCTTCTGGCTCTCCTTCATCCTCAAAGTCTTGCCCCTTGCATAGCCACTTTTATTTTCACCCTTTCTTTTCTTGTCACCCCTGATGGCTTCCTGTCTTCTCTTGCTCCCTCTAGTTCTCTCCAGCTGGAGGCAGCCTGAGTTTCTGGAGGATACTGAAAGCTGTTAAGGGCACCTGTGGCGTAGCAAACATGAGTTCTGCTCTCTTTGTCCCATTATGTAAGAGAAAGAATATTGAACAAGTGCTGGTCTCAAGCTTACTTGGAAATATCTGAAGTTGGGATACCAGGGCTAATATCAAGGTGACTACTAAAAGGGTGCCCCCAGGGAAGCCACTGTTAACAAGCAAACATTACACAGTAAGATCTGTTGTGATCAGGCCGTAGATAATTCCAAACAAGTTACAACATATCAATATTGTCTAGAGTTTTGGATTCATTTGCTCATTCCATAAGCATTTATTGAACACTTACTTGCTGTAAAACTTTTTACCAGGCACTGAAGGGAATGTAATAAAAAGAGCTGCCGTTTATTAATTTTCTACTGTTTACTAAGCACTTCGCATCTGCTTTTTCTCAACCTTATTGCTACAACACCAGGATGATATCTGCATTTTATTTATTTTTATTTGTTTAATTTTTAATTTTTGTAGCTACAGAGTAGATATATATGTATATAGGGTATATGAAATATTTTGATACAGGCATACAATGTGTAATAATCACATCAGGGTGAATGGGATATCCATCACCTCACACATTTATCTCTTTGTTTTATTACACACAATCCAATTATACAGTTTTAGTTATTTTAAAATGTATGACAAATTATTGTTGACTGTAGCCACCCTGTGGTGCTATAAAATACTATATCTTATTCATTCTATTTAAGTATATTTTTTTACCCCATTAACCATTCCTATTTCCTCCCTCCCCGCACTGTCCTTCTCAGTCTCCGGTAATCGTCATTCTATTCTCTATCTCCATGAGTTCAATTATTTTAACTTTTAGCTCCAACAAATAAGTGAGAATATATGAAGTTTGTCTTTCCGTGCCTGCCTTAGCTCATTTAACATAATGGCTTCCAGTTCCATCCATGTTGTTGCAAATAACAGGATCTCATTCTTTATTATGGCTGAATAGTAATCCACTGTACATATAAATTACATTTTCTTTATCCATTAGTCTGTTGATGGACACTTGGATTACTTCTAAATCTTTGCTATTGTGAATAGTGCTGTGATAAACATGGGAATGCAGATATCTCTTCAATGTACTAATTTCCTTTCTTTTGGGCTTATGCCCAAGAGGGGTTGCTGGATTGTATGGTAGCTCTATTTTTAGTTTTCTTTTCTTTTTCTTTTTTCTTTTTTTTAAGATGGAGTCTCGCTCTGTCGCCCAGGCTGGAGTGCAGTGGTACGATCTCGGTTCACTGCAAGCTCCGCCTCCCGGGTTCACGCCATTCTCCCACCTCAGCCTCTTGAGTAGCTAGGACTACAGGTGCCTGCCACCACGCCCGGCTAACGTTTTGTATTTTTAGTAGAGACGGGGATTCACCGTGTTACCCAGAATGGTCTGAATCTCCTGACCTCATGATCTATCCCTCTTGGCCTCCCAAAGTGCTAGGATTACAGGCCTGAGCCATTGCGCCCCGCCCTCTATTTTTAGTTTTTGAGGAACCTCCAACTTGTTCTCCATAGTGGTTATTCTAGTTTACATTCCCACCAACAGTGTACAAGAGTTCCATTTTCTTCACTTACTCACCAGCATTTGTTATTGTCTGGCTTTTGAGTAAAAGCCATTTTAACTGGGGTAAGATGATATCTCATTGTAGTTTTGATTTGCATTTCTCTGGTGATCAATGATGTTGAGCATCTTTTCACATAGTTGTTTGCCATTTGTATGCCTTCTTTTGAGAAATATCTATTCAGATCTTCTGCCCATTTTTAAATTACACGATTAGATATTTTCCTATAGAGTTGTTTGAGCTCCTTACACATTCTAGATATTAATCCCTTGTCAGATAGATAGTTTGAAATTTTTTTCTCCCGTTTGATGGGCTGCCTTCACTTTGTTGGTTATTTCCTTGGCTATGTAGAAGCTTTTCAACTTGATGTGATCCAATTTGTTCATTTTTTGCTTTGGTGCTTGTACTTGTCGGGTATTGCTCAAGAAATCTTTGCCTATACTAATGTCCTGGATAGTTTCCCATGTTTTCTTGTAGTAGTTTCACAGTTCGAGGTCTTAGATTTGATTTTTGTATACAATGAGAGATAGGGTTTTAGTTTCATTATTCTGCATATGGATATCCACTTTTCCCAGCACCATTTATTGAAAAGGCTATCTTTTCCCTAATGGATGTTCTTGACTCCTTTTACAAAAATGAGTTCACTGTAGATGTACGGATTTGTTTCTGGGTTCTCTATTCTGTTACATTGGTCTCTGTCTGTTTTTATGCTAGTACCATGCTGTTTTGGTTACTATAGCTTTGCAGTATAACTTAAAATCAGGTAATATGATTCTTCTAGTTTTTTTTTTTTCTTTTTGCTTAGGATAGCTTTGGCTATTCTGAGTCTTTTGTGGTTCCATATAAATTTTAGAACTGTTTTTTCTAGTTCTGTGAAGAATGTCATTGGTATTTTGATAGAGATTACATTGAACATGTAGATTGTTTTTGGTAGTATGGACATTTAACAATATTGATTCTTCCAATCCATGAACATGGAATATCTTTCCATTTTGTTGTGTCCTTTTCAATTTCTTTCATCAGTGTTTTATAGTTTTCATTGAAGAAATCTTTCACTTCTTTGGTTAATTCCTAGGTATTTTATTTTATTTTTAGCTGTTGAAAGTGGGATTACTCCCTTGATTTCTTTTTAAGATTATTCACTGTTGGCATATAGAAATGCTACTGATTTTTGTATGTTGATTTTGTATCTTGTAACTTTACAGAATTTACCAGTTATAATATCTTTTGTGGAGTCTTTACATTTTTCCAAATATAAGATCATGTCATCTGCAAACAAGAATAATATGACTTCTTCCATTCCAGTTTGAATGCCTTTTATTTCTTTCTCTTGTCTGATTCCTCTAGCTAAGACTTCCAGCGCTATGTTGAATAACAGTGGTGACGGTGGGCATCCTTGTCATGTTCCATATCTTACAGGAAAGGCTTTCAGTTTTTCCCTATTCAGCATGATACTAGCTGTGGGTTTGTCATATATGGTTTTTATTGTGTTGACATATGTTCCTTCTATACCCAGATTTTTGAGGGCTTTTTAAATTGTGAAGGGAAGTTTAATTATATTCAATGTATTTTCAGCATCAGTTGAAATGATCATATGGTTTTTTTCCTTCATTTTGTTGGTATGATGTATTACATTGATTGATTTGCACATGTTGAACCGTCCTTGCTTCCCTGGAATAAATCCTACTTGGTTACAATAAATGACCCTTTTAATGTGTTATTGAATTTGGTTTGCTATTCTTATACTGAGGATTTCTGCACCAATGTTCATCAGAGATATTGGCCTGTAGTTTTCTCTTTTTTTTTGATATGTCTTTTTCTGGTTTTGATGTCAGGGGTAACATTGGCTGCATAGAGTGAGTTTGGAAGTATTCTTTCCTTCTTGACTTTTCGGAGTAGTTTGAGTAGAATTGGTATTAGTTTTTCTTTAAATGTCTGGTAAATCCAACAGTGAAATCATTTGGTTCTGGGCTTTTCTCTGCTAAGAGACTTTTTATTATGGATTCAATCTTGTTACTTGTTATTGGTCTGTTCAGGTTTTGGATTTCTTCATGGTTCAATCTTGGTGATTGTATGTGTCTAGGAATGTATCCATTTCTTCTAGGTTTTCCAATTTATTGGCACATGGCTGCTTATAGTAGCCTCTAATGATTCTTTGAATTTCTGTGGTATTGGTTGTGATGTTTCCTTTTTCATCTCTGATTTTATTTATGCAGGTATTCTCATTCTTTTTTTAGTCTTGCTAAAGGTTTGTCAATTTTCTTTATCTTTTCAAAACACCAACTTTTCATTTTGTTCATCTTTTGTATTGTTTTCTTTGTTTCTGTTTCATTTATTTCTGCTCTGATCTTTATTATTTCTTTTCTTCTACCAATTTTGGGGTTGATTTGCTCTTCCTTTTCTAGTTCCTTAAGATATATTATTAGGTTGTTTAACTGAAGTTTTTCTACTTTTTTTGATGTAGGGGCTTATAGCTATAGACTTTCCTCTTAGTACTGCTTTCACTGTATCCCGTAGGTTTTGGTATGTTGTGTTCCATTATCCTTTGTTTGAAGAGATTTTAAACTTTCCTTCTTAATTTCTTCGTTAACGCACAGATCATTAAGGAGCATATTGTTTAATTTTCATGTGTTCATATAGTTTACAAAATTCCCCTTTTGATTTCAAGTTTTACTCCATTGTGGTCAGAGAAGATACTTGATATAATTTCATTTTTTTTGAATTTCCAGAGACTTTTTTTGTGGCTTAACATATGGTCTTTCTTTGAGAATGATTCACGTGCTGAGGAGAAGAATGAATATTTTGCAGTCATTGGATGAAATGTTCTGTAAATATCTGTTAGGTCCATTTGGTCTATAGTGCAGGTTAAGTTCAACGTTTCTTTGTTAATATTCTGTCTGGAAGATTTGTCAAAGGCTGAAAGTGGGATGTTGAAGTCTCCATCTATTATTGTATTGGGATCTGTCTCTCTCTTTAGTTCTAGTAATCTTTGCTTTATACATCTGGGTTCTCCAGATTTGTGTGCATATATTTGCAATTGTTATATCCCCTTGCTGACTTGACCCTTTTATCATTATATAATGATCTTGTTTGTCTCTTTTTGTAGTTTTTATCTTAAAATATATTTTGTCTAAGTATAGCTACTCCTGCCCTGTTTCAGTTTCTATTTGTATGGAATATCTTTTCCATCCCTTTATTTTCAGTCTATGTGTGTCTTTGTAAGCAAAATGTGTTTCTTGTACACAACAGATGGTCAGATCTTGTCTTTTTAAATCCATTCAGCCAGTTTGTGTCTTTTGATTGGAGAGTTTAGTCCATTTACATTCGATGTTATTATTGATAAGTAAGGACTTAACTCCTGCTAGTTTGTTATTAGTTTTCTGGTTATTTTTGTGGTCTTCTCTTCTTTCATTCTTTTTTGTCTTCCTTTTAGTGAGGGTGATTTTCTCCTATGGTATGTTTTAAATTCTTGCTTTTTATTTTTTATGTGTGTGTTGTATGTTTTTTATTTGAGGTTACTATGATGCTTGCAAATAATATAACCCACTTATTTTAGACTGATGGCAACTTAACACTGATTGCATAAACTAACAGACAAGCAAAAAGCAAATGAACAAAAACTCTGCACTTCATTTTTGTATTTTTTATTATTTTATTTTACTTTAAGTTCCGGGATGCAAGTGCAGAACATGTAGGCTTGTTACATAGGTATACGTGTGTCATGGTGGTTTGCTGCACCTATCAAATCAACCCATCATCTAGGTTTTAAGCCCCGTGTGCATTAGCTATTTGTCCTAATGCTGTCCCTCCACTCATCCCCTAACCCCCTGACTGGTTCCAGTGTGTGCTATTCCCCTCCCTGTGTCCATGTGTTCTTATTGTTCAACTCCCACTTATGAGTGAGAACACGTGGTGTTTGCAAAAACTCTGCACTTTAACTTCATCCTCCTGTTTTTTAACTTTTTGTCATTTGTATTTATATTTTCTTGTATTGTGTATGTCTTGAAAAGTTCTTGTAGTTATTATTTTTGATTAGTTTATGTTGTTGTCATTCTACTCAATTTATGAGTAGTTTACACACCACAATTACAATGTTACAATATTCTGTGCTTTTCTGTGTACCTACTATTACACAGTAATAGTGAGTTTTGTACCTTCAGATGGTTTCTTATTACTCATTAATGTCCTTTTCTTTCAGACTGAATCACTCCTTTGAGCATTTCTTGTAGGACAGGTCTGGTATAGACGAAATCCTTAGCTTTTGTACTTCTGGGAAAATCTTTAATTTCCTTTCATGTTTGAAGAATATTTTCACCAGATATACTATTCTAGTTTAAAAGTTTTTTCCTTCAGCGCTTTAAATATGTTGTGCCACTCTCTCCTGGCCTGTAAGGTTTCTACTGAGAAGTTTGCTGCCAGATGTATTGAAGCTCCATTGTATGTTATTTGTTTCTTTTTCTCTTGCTGCTTTTAGGATCCTTTCTTTATCTTTGACCATTAGGAGTTTCATAATTAAATGTCTCAAGTTCTTTTTTGGGTTAAATCTGCTTGGTGTTCTATAAGCTTCTTATACTTGATATCTTTTTCTAGGTTTGGAAAGTTCTCTGTTATTATCCCTTTGAATAAACTTTCTGCCACATCACTCTCTCTACCTCCTCTTTAAGGCCAATAACTCTTGAATTTGCACCTCTAAGGCTGTTTTCTAGATCTGGTAGATGTGCTTCATTGTTTTCTTTTAAATTATTTTTTCTTTTTTAAATTATACTTTAAGTTCTAGGGTACATGTGTACAACATGCAAGTTTGTTACATAGGTATACATGTGCCATGTTGGTTTGCTGCACCCATCAAGTCATCATTTACATTAGGTATTTCTCCTAATGCTGTTCCCTCCCCCAGCCCCCCACCTCCCAACAGGCCCCAGTGTGTGATGTTCCTCACTCTGTGTCCATGTGTTCTCATTGTTCAGTTCCTACCTATGAGTGAGAACATGTTGTGTTTGGTTTTCTGTCCTTGTGATAGGTTGCTGAGAATGATGGTTTCCAGCTGCATCCATGTCCCTACAAAGGACATGAACTCATCCTTTTTCATGGCTGCATAGTATTCCATGGTGTATATGTGCCACATTTTCTTAATCCAGTCTGTCACTGAGGGACATTTGGGTTGATTCCAAGTCTTTGCTATTGTTAATAGTGCCACAATAAACATACGTGTTCATGTGTCTTTATAGTAGCATGATTTATAATCCTTTGGGTATGTACCCAGTAATGGTATGGCTGGGTCAAATGGTATTTCTAGTTCTATATCCTTGAGGAATTGCTACACTGTCTTCCACAATGGTTGAACTAATTTACACTGCCACCAACAGTGTAAAAGTGTTCCTATTTCTCCACATCCTCTCCAGCATCTATTTCCTGACTTTTTAATGATTGCCATTCTAACTGGCGTGAGATTATATCTCATTGTGGTTTTGATTTGCATTTGTCTGATGGTCAGTGATGATGAGCATTTTTTCATGTGTCTGCTGGCTGTTTTTTTAAAATTATTTTTTCTTTTGTTTCCTCTGACTATGTATTTTCAAATATCCTGTCCTCATGTTCACTAATTATTTCTTTTGCATGATCACTTCTGCTATTAAGAGATTCTGATGCATTTTTCAGTAGGTCAATTGCATTTTCAACTCCAGAATTTCTCCTTGATTCTTTTAAATTATTTCAATCTCTTTGTTGAACTTATCTTATAGGACTATGAATTCCTTCCCTGTGTTATCTTGGATTTCATTGAGCTTCCTCAAAACAGCTATTTTGAATTCTCTGTTTGAATGATCACATATCTTTGTCTCCCCAGGATTGATCCTTGTTGCCTTATTTAGTTCATTTGGTGAGGTCATGTTTTCCTAGATGATCTTGATACTTGTGGGTGTTTGTCAGTGTTTGGGCATTGAAAAGTTAGGTTTCTATTGTAGTCTTTGCAGTCTGGGCTTGTTTATAGACATCCTTCCTGGCAAGGCTTTCCAGGTATTCAAAGGGACTTGGGTATGGTAATCTAAGTTTTCAGTCACTGCCTCTGTATCTGCATTAGGGGGTATCCCAAGCTCAGTCATGCTGTGGCTTTTGCAGACTTATAGAGGTACTGCCTTGGTGGTCTTGGATGAGATATGAAAGAGTACTCTGGATTATCAGGCAGAGACTCTTCTCTTCCATTTATTTTCTGCCAAACACATGGAGTCTCTCTCTCTCTGTGCTGAGCTGCCTGAAGCTGGGGAGGGCTGACATAAGTACCCCTGTGGTGGCCACCACCACTGGGACTGTGCTGGGTCAGACCTGAAGCCAGCACAGCAGTGGGTATTGCCCAAGGTCTGTAGTAACCACTGCCTTGTTACCAGTTAGGTTCACTCAAGGCCCTAGGGCTCCACAATTAGCAGGTGGAAGAGCCAGCCAGGCTTGTGTTCTTCTCTTCAGGATGGTGAGCTCCCCCTGTCCCCAGGTGGATTCAGAGATGCCATCCAGGAGCCAGAGCCTAAAGTTGGAAACCTTAGGATCTACCTGGCGCTCTAGTCTACAGCGGCTGAGCTGGTACCTAAGCCACATGACAAATTCTGTGCCACTATTCCCTTCCCTTTCCATAAGCAAAGGAATCTCTCTCTGTGGTCATCACTGCTTCAGGATTATGATGAGTGACTTCCTGGCTACTGCTGATGTTCACTCATGGCCCAAGGACTCTTCAGTTAGCTTGTCATAAATGCTGTCAGGCCTGGAAGTCTCCCTTCAGGGCACCGGGCTCCCCTCTGGCCCAGGAAATGTCCATAAATGCCATCCAATAGCATCTTGGAGTCTCTATTTCCAAGAGCCAAGGCCTGGAATTGGGGACTCCAAAAGCCCGTTTAGTGTTCTATGCCACTGTGGCTGAGTTGGTACTTAAGCTGGTACTTAAGGAGACAAAGGCTCCTTTATTATTCCCTTTCCTTTTCTCAAGCAGAAGGAGTCTCCCTCAGTAGCTACCATGGCTGGGAATGCGCTGGGTCACACCTAAAGCCAGCATAGCCCTGGGTTTCACCAAAGGCCCACAGCAAATACTTCCTGGCTATTACTGCTGACTATTCAGGGCCCAAAGGCTTTTTAGTCTCAGGCGATGAATCCATTTCTTCTCTTCAAGTGGAAGGAAGGAGTCTCTCATGGAGCTGCAAGCTGCACTGCCTGGGGTTGGGAGACAGTGGGGTGCAAGCACTGCTTTGGCCACCCTGGCTGGTGTCTCTCTAGGTCATGTGCCCCCCATGTCCACTGTCTCCACGCCTAGCACAGCACCAGGACTTGCCCACAAATTGCAATCCCTGTGGCCTAGACTGCCTTTCAAGTCTATCTAGAACCCAGAGCACTTTAGCCCACTGTGGCAAGGCTTGTTGTATCTCAGGTTCCAACCAGTAGGATGGATGATTCCCCTCTGGTTAGGGCTAGTGTAAATGCTCCCTCCATAGGCACTGGCTGAGTTCTGCTCAGTGTTACTTTCTGCTGTTAAAGGGCAGCACTGAGTCCCAGTGCAAAGTCCCACAGTCATTGCACTCTGTCTCTCAAGTGCACAGATTCTGTCTCCACACCATGTGGCTGCTGCTGGGGGATGGGGGAATAGGGAAGGGTAGCATTGGCAATTCAAGGCTGTCTTTCCTACCCTTTTTAGTACCCATTCCAGTGATATGAAATGAAAATCAGGTACTGTGATTTATCATGTGGTTTTTGGTTCTTATGAAGTATTCTTTTGGTTCTGTGTGTGTGTGTGTGTGTGTGTGTGTGTGTGTGTAGTTGTTCAATTTGGTGTTTCTGTGGGGAGGACAACTGATGGAGCTTCTATTTAGCCAGCTTGCTCTGTCTCCCAATTGATATCTCTATTTTAGAAGTGAGAAAATTGAGAAAGTGAAGGTTAAACAGGTTAGGTGATAATGCATGGACATGTTTATGAGGCTTCTAAATGCATGATCTTAACACAGTATACCACCCTAGAGACTGGATCCCAACCCAGACATATTTTCCTGCAAATGGAAATACAGTTTGGTGTGATCACAAATCTGAGCAATGTTATGGAAACTGAGATGGGAGAGGAGATCATTTCTGAGGCTATTACAAGAGAGTAAGATCCAGTGGCTCTGCAACATGTACTGGCATTTGCACATGGCCCAGTGCCCATTTCCTGCACTCCCAAGCCAGTGCAGGAAAGTTTTCTAAAATTTGATTTTATATATTTGTGTGCTTTCTCAAATCCTTTTTGGAAGAAGGCAGCGTACAACTAAATAAGTTCATTAAATATAGTCAGTATTGGTATGCATGAAGTTGAAGTGCATATAAGGGGTCTTCAAAAAGTTTGTGGAATATGTGTATTATGAAAAAACTATACATAGATTTCAAAATTATTTTTTAACAAACTTATACTTTTTATGACATGTCTTAATCGGATTCAATTTGAGGCATTATCAAAATGAATTCTGCTGAAATTGAAGCAAGGAGAAGCATTAAATTTACAGTGAAGCTTGGGTTGAAAAATGGTGAAGTAATTGGTGCTTTACAAAAAGCTTGTGGGGACAATGCCTTAAGGAAATCAGAAGTGTATAAATAGATAACTCATTGTGAGAAGGGACAAGATGATGTTGATAATGAAGCCCAGAGTGGCAGACCATACACATCAAGTTTTGAGAAAAAACAAACCAGCCAACCTTGTTCATGTCTCTATTAGTCCATTCTCACACTGCTATAAAGAAATACCTGAGATTGGGTAATTTATATTAAAAAAAGAGGTTTAATTGGTTCACAGTTCTGCAGGCTGTACAGGAAGCAAGATGATGGCCATCTGCTCAGCTTCTGGGGAGACCTCAGGAAACTTACAATCATGGCGGAAGGCAAAGGGGAAGGAGGCATGTCTTACATGGCTGGAGCAGGAGGAGGAGGGATGGGGAGGGGGAGATGCTACACACTTTTAAACAATTAGATTTTATGAGAACTCTATCACCATGGCAGCACCAAGGGGCATGAGAAACTGCCCCCATGACCCAATCACCTCCCACCAAGCCCCTTTTAAATATTGGGGATTACAATTCAACATGAGATTTGGGCAAGGACACAGATCCAAACCATATCAATGAGGACCAGCGATTAACAGCAGAAACAATAATCGACACCATAGATACCTCAATTTGTTCAGCTTACACATTTCCGATGGAAAAATTAAAGTTCAGCAAATATTCCAGTCCATGGGTGCCAAAACTGTTGCAGCCAGATTAGTTGAAGACAAAAGCAGAACTTTCAATGGAAATTTTAAACAAATGAAAGATCCCAAAGTGTTTATTTGGAGAACTGTCCCTGCCAAATCTCATGCTGAATTGTAATCCTCAGTGTCAGTGGCAGGGCCTGGTGGGAGATGTTTGGGTCATGGGGGAGTATTCCTCATGACTTGGTGCTATTCTTGGCAATAGTGAGTGAATTCTCATGAGATCTGGTTGTTTAAGTGTGTGGCACCTCCCTGCCAGCCCTGCACTCTCTCTCAGCATGTGAGGTGCCTGCTCCCCATTCACCTTCTGCCATTCTTGTAAGCTTGCCGAGGTCCTCATTGGAAGCTGAGAAGATTCTGGTGCCATGCTTCTTGTACATCCTGTGTTGTCATTTCAACACAGGGGATGAAACACTGCTTTACCAACATGATCCTGAAGACAAACACAATGAAAGCAGTAGCTACCAAGAGGTGGAAGTGGTCAAGAGCCAAGGTTATGGCAACTGTTTCTTGGAATGCTTAAGGCATTTTGCTTGTTGACTTTCTGGAGGATCAAAGAATGATAATTTTTGTTTATTATGAAAGTGTTTTGAGAAAGTTAGGCAAAACTTTGCAGAGAAATGTCTGGGAAACTTCACCAGAGACTTCTTCCCCACCACAACAATACTCCTCATTCCTCTCATCAAACAAAGGTGATTCTGTGAGAGTTTTGATGGGAAATCATTAGGTATCTACCTCACAGTCCTGATTTGGCTTCTGACTTCTCTTTGTTTCTTGATCTTAAATAAATCTGTAAAGGGCACTCATTTTTTTTTTTTCCAGTGAATAAAGATTACATTGACATGGTTAAGTTTCCAGGACCCTTGGTTTTTTAGGGATAAACTACATGGTTGAGATCACCACTCAGAAGAGTGTCTTGAACTTGATGAATCTTATGTTAAGAAATAAAGTTCATATTTTAAATTTTTATCTTTTAATTCCATTTTACATGAACTTTTTGAAGTCCCCTCATACATTTGTTTTTGTGAATATAATAATCTACATAAAGTAACTTGTCTATAAATCAATGATATGAGAATTCTTCATGTCGCTTGCAAATCTCATGCCAGTATTCAGGTTAAATCACAGACTATACATTTTTCAGAAGTCTTTCTAAATGTCACTTTGCCTCAGAACATCTTCAAAGAAGTGAAAAAATGATTGTAGTTGATAGAAATCTAAGAGGATTATAACAGAGAAACAACTGTGTGTTTTCAAAAGAACCCCTTAAGGTCACATTTAGCTGCAGCTTCTGATGAAATTGAATCATAAATTTAATTAGAAAAAATATAAAATTACCATTATTTATAGTGCTGGAAAATTAAAATAATAGATTTGTATAATAGAAGAAAAATGGTAAGTTAATGAAGTTGCTGCCAAGGAAAGTGAGAACCCAGAGGCAAATTTTTACTTTAATTTTTTGGCATCCATTGATTTTTTCCCCCCACTTCTTAAATAGTTCCCTCTAAAACAGCAACTGTATGTAAAGAATGAAATCTCAACACTCATTACATTATAGAAATGTTCTTGAATTATTTGTAATGTTCTTTCATCTTTTCTGCCTCTAGGGGGGAGTGTGTTTTCAACAATTCTGGCCTCAGAAGGTATGTGATTGTGGGCCACAGGCTTCACAGGGGTATTCTTGAGTACAACTTTAGGACTGGCTCAACAAGGGAGAAAAGACCCTTTGAAAATCTAGATGGGTTCTTACTTTAGAGGTTGCAGCCAGGATGCCAAGGGAGAAGAGTTGCAGAGACTGTTATGGTTGGTGGAGAAAACTTACTTCTGATAGAATTTCTAATACACTTCAAAGAATCACATATTAGTTTCCCTATATTAATGCTGTCGTTCCTGGTAGTGAGAAATAACATATAGACAGTAATTTCATTTCGTAGAGCTGAAAAATGAACCGTTGAATACTTTATAGAAAACTTGCCACCTTATTGTAGTAGCTTTAAAAAAAAAAAAAAAAAAAAAAAAAAAAAAACCAAAACAACGAAACATGGTTTATGGATCTTAAGTAAAACATTTCTAAACCTCATAAAAAGTCTATTAGTTTTGGAAATATCCTGTTTAGGGCTAACATCGTCTTTCTTTCAAATGGCTAATTTTCTTTCATTTTGCAGCATTTTCCGATAACTTTCCTTTGGTTTCATTCAACAACTGAAGCCAGAAAGGAAGCACCTAGTAAAAAGGTTACCACTCTTTTGAACGTTAAAAAAAATACTTATTTTTTCCCCATTTCAGTGTTTTACAGAATTGAAAGAAATAATATTTAAAAATTGAGTCAAAGAAATGAGTTATTTCTATTTTTTCCTTTTTTTTCCTTTGGTTCATTTTTGTGACTAAAGTGCTGTAAAAATCTACTATAAAATGTTATTTTTGGGTTTATTGTGCTGTATTAGCCTCAAAACTTAGCTATATATATAAAAAATTGATATAAAGAATGTTATTATTTAGAGTAGGAATTAACGTTGTTCCTAACACTTTTACATGATGTAACTGGTGGTCCATGGTTTGTTTTGAATCCAATCCAATTTAAAAATATTCTCAGGGGATGAAGAGGTATTTAAGTATATAATTTATACTGTTTGGGCCTTAATTCATCTAGAGAGTAAGGGGTGTCAGGCTGGGTGATTTAAGTCTTCTGGCCTGAAGATTTAGAACTGCATATTTACACAAACTTTCAGTTGGTTGCAAAAATTCTAATTTGATGGAAAGTAAACAAATCCATAACACTGAAAACCATACACTTACATTACTTGGTGGGTCCTCCTATAATCTTGTGACTCTTTTCATTTGAAAAGGTTTTTAAAAAATCTTAATTGTTGCTCCTTGGAATTCCTAAGGGGTGTTTTGAGCCTCAGCAAAAGCATAACACTGGCATTTTTTTTATTCGTTCCGCTGCATGGTTTGGGGTCTCTTCCCTTCCGCAGCTTGGTCTTGTTGGTGCTCTTAAGTGTGACAAACTGCAAGTAGAGAGCTCTTGTCCAAAAGCTGCGGAGAGGCTACGGGCACTCACCCTAACTTAGGCGCACTGCCCTGCTGTTGAACTGCGGGCGAGGTTGGGTTGCATCTGGGATGGGACAGGCGTTCACACTGGTGCCACTGAAACCCCAGACTCTCCGCATAAACCCACACCACACACAGCAGAATCATATCGCCATTGGCTGGTGTCCCCCAGACACAGGGCATACCTCGGAGTAACAGGAAACCCTGGTTCCTTGATGTCTCCTGGCAACCAGTTTTGAAATCCATTAAGAGGCTTGGAATTCATGATTTAGCTCTTGTTTTGTTGTTGTTGTTGTTTTTTTTTTTTTTTTTTAAATCTATGCTGCCATAAACGCCTGCCGTTCTGCAAATTCAGGAAAGATTTAATTGCTGTGAAGCACTAAATCTCAATTTCCAGTGTGTGTGTATTACCTGTTTGTGGAGTTAAATTTTATATAGGTGTCTCTTTTGCTCCTGGTTAGTGGCGCTAATTAAATAAATGGAAATTCTCGCAGGAATTAGAAGCTCCTTCTTAACAGTGACGATTTCAGGATCACAGTGCATAATCTGAAACCTAAATGACCCAGAAGCTGAAACATTACCCTTAATCATATTGACGTTTCCAGAAAGAGTGATGAGAGTGCTGTCTTAAGGGCGGCGAGCGCTGACGCCAGAAGTTGCCATATCTCCAGAAACCCCAGTTTGCCTTTTTAACCTTCGCAAGTGAGAACCAGAGCGCGTTAAGGCCTCCGAGTGAAAAACGCTGAGTCGGGTGCAAGTTTCTGCCGAAAGAGGGCGTTGGTCTGAGACTAAAAGAAATTTGTGGACACGGACGCCCAGTTAAATGAAAGACCATTTTAACACATTTTCAATGTATTTAAATGTGCGGACTTAATTGTCAGAATTCTCCCTCCTAGTGTAGCACGTTCACATTGCAAAAGACTTGCAGAAAAAGGTCCAGTTCCGTTTTGACCTGCCCAGCCGCACGGCGGACTCCCGCGATGCTCCTCTGGTCACGGACTTCTCCAGAGCCGCTTCCCTCCGGTCTCCACTGCTGTTGTGGCTGTGGCCAGTGATAGGACTGGGTCTCCGAGGCAGGACCTTTCTCGGCGTCGCGGAATCCCGGCACAGTGCCTGGAGCGCTCCAGATGAGGAGCGGTTGGATCTTTGAGCGCTCAGGTTGGAGGGGGAGCGTGTGTTCTACCCGGGGGACCTACCGGGAACGTTTTGAGAAAAGCAGTCCCTTTATTTAGGTACCTGGTTTAGCAAACAAAGCCCCGAGGACGCTTTGGGGATGCTTTCCAAGCTTTGTGACACCTCCAGAAGTTGAACCGTTCGCTCGCCTTTGGGAGCAACAAGTTTCACTTTCCTGCTCTCAGTGAGCTGACGGAGGGTCCATGAGCTGGGACACTGTGACCCCGGCACCGCTGCGATTCTAGCGCGAACCTGCGTGGCCCAGCGGGAGGGGGCTGGCGCGGGGCTGAGGAAGGCGGGGTGTGGGTGACGCCCGGGCCAGCTGGGCACACCAGGTCCGAGATGGAGCCATCTGCACTGGGACCTTGGTCCTTGTTCCCTGACCTTGCGCCTAGGGACCAGGAAGGTCAGGTGCTCGCCCCGCGTCGGTGCGTCGGGAGGGAATGTGGCCGGAACCAGAAAGGTGAGAGCAAGCGGCACCTAAGGATTATTGCACTGAAACCACAATTTCTAGAACCACCCCTTTTCCCCAGTCCTGTTGTTGTTGTTTTCTTTTTTTTGCACGGTTTGTGTGTGTACGTGTGCGTGCGCGCGCGCATTTCTCTACTTTAAAGCACATTTCCTTTTTTAAAGCCAGGAGCTGGAGCTGGCAAGGGAGAGGCGGGGATCGCAGAGGCACGCGGCGTGGTGGGGGCTCCTGCCGGTGCAGACGTGGGCAATTTCAGCTTTAAGGAAAAGGCCGAGGGCCGGCGGGGAGTGGTGGTTAGGGACAGGGGCGCGATGGGTAGGGAAGGGGTGCGGGGAGGAGCCTTGATGTAAGAATGTTAATAAGAGACTCCCCCAGCCCAGCCCCCACTTCTTCCCACCCCTACCCACCCCACCCGCTGGAAATACAAGCCCGGCCTCGGCGCGCCATGTGTGGTAACACGCTCAGCCGCTGCCACGCTATTTAAACGCGGGCTATGGATCCAGGAACCGGCGCGAATCAATGAGATCAAACGCGAGGGAGATGCATCGTCAATTACAAACACTTGGACAAGTCTAACTTTTTTTTTCTTTTACAAAAACGCTTTCAAAAGCAACCTTAGCAACGCCCAAATAAGAAGCCACCTCTAAGCAAAATAGTATATGTATAAAGGGAGGGCGGATATAAACAAATATATATGTATATTACAGACGCACAGGTTTACACCCGGTAAACTTTTTCTTTTTTCTTTTTTTAAGAAAAACTAGTGACATTGCAAAGAAGGACGCTTCCTCTCTATCTTTTGGCGCATTAGTGAAGGGGGTATTCTATTTCGTTAAACGCCCAAGGGGGCGCAGGGACCTTGGAGAGAAGAGTGGGGAGGAAAGAGGAAGGGTGGGTGGGGGGCAGAGGGCGAGGCGGCGAGGGCAAGCGCTTTCTTGAGGCACGATGCCGTCTCTGCTGGTGCTCACTTTCTCCCCGTGCGTCCTTCTCGGCTGGGCGTTGCTGGCAGGCGGCACTGGTGGCGGTGGCGTTGGCGGCGGCGGCGGGGGCGCGGGCATAGGCGGCGGACGCCGGGAGAGAGAGGCGCTGCCGCCGCAGAAGATCGAGGTGCTGGTGTTACTGCCCCAGGATGACTCGTACTTGTTTTCACTGACCCGAGTGCGGCCGGCCATCGAGTACGCTCTGCGCAGCGTGGAGGGCAACGGGACTGGGAGGCGGCTTCTGCCGCCGGGCACTCGCTTCCAGGTGGCTTACGAGGACTCGGACTGTGGGAACCGTGCGCTCTTCAGCTTGGTAGACCGCGTGGCGGCGGCGCGGGGCACCAAGCCTGACCTTATCCTGGGGCCAGTGTGCGAGTATGCAGCAGCGCCAGTGGCCCGGCTTGCATCGCACTGGGACCTGCCCATGCTGTCGGCCGGGGCGCTGGCCGCCGGCTTCCAGCACAAGGACTCTGAGTACTCTCACCTCACGCGCGTGGCGCCCGCCTACGCCAAGATGGGCGAAATGATGCTCGCCCTGTTCCGCCACCACCACTGGAGCCGCGCTGCGCTGGTCTACAGCGACGACAAGCTGGAGCGGAACTGCTTCTTCACCCTCGAGGGGGTCCACGAGGTCTTCCAGGAGGAGGGTTTGCACACGTCCATCTACAGTTTCGACGAGACCAAAGACTTGGATCTGGAAGACATCGTGCGCAATATCCAGGCCAGTGAGAGAGGTGAGCAGGCGCGCGTTCTGGACCCCGGGCCCTAACCCAACCGCTCTCCGCGGCTCTCCCTGCACACCCCTCCACTCTGCAGACCCCACTCCCCCTTGCGGCGCTGAGGGCGGGTACGCGCGGGCACTCGTTCAGGTATGCGCTGTGTGGCTGCGACGACCTTTGACGACCGCCCATCGCGGTCAAGGGGTGTACATAGAGGGTCCCAGGGAGGTGAAGGGGTTGGAGGGGAGGGCGTCTGAGCCCGCAGCTCCTGCGTGCCCAGGTCCAACAGGTGCTGTCAAACCACTTGGGTGCTTTTTCTTCCCGGTTTCCACTTTGCCAGCACTGGGCTGGCGATTAGGGGGCGTACTCCCAGTGACTGGTTCCATCCACGGTCTGAAGCATCCGAGAAGGAAAGAACTTGTATCTCAGTGCTTTGCCGACTTGCGCCCCGACTTAGTGCGAAAGCGTCCGCGGACTTCTCGCAGCCAGGAGTCACCGCTTGGCTGGCCTGCTCTCGGGGTTTCCCTGACTGTTGTTTCCACAGACCCCAGGTTTCTTTTAAAGGCTTGTTGAACCACTCTTCTCATTCCTTTCATTTCCCTTCCAGCCCCTTATAAACGAGCTTCTGTGGTTTCCACCAAAAATGCCCCTGTGTGTCTGAATTCTGGCTGCACTCACTTCCCTCGGCGTGTTCTGCAACGCAGTCTCTAATGCGCCCAGAGCTAAGCTTTGCGGGAGTACCTTTAGAAGAAACGGGCGCTGAATCTTCTTTCCACCTGTCCTCCAAGTTTTCTCCATGAGTCTTTGGGTGTTGGAATAAAACCCAAACTGAACAAAAAGCTCGAGGCTAAGGATGGTGGCTATTGCTGCGGGGAGCGGGTGGACGCGGACGTGTAATCGCCAGTGTGGCCCATTTTAATGTAGGGTAGAATCTGAGGGAAGGCAGGCTGAGATCCCAGCATAGCGGCGATCCCTCCTCCCTCCAGTCAGGGATCAGGAGCACAGCGATGAGGGAATACGGTCTCTGCTCCCCCTTGGCACTCACGCGCCTGGAATGTGAGTGGTGCAATCCCGGCAAAGCTCCCCGAGACCCCAGTGCCACGCGGATGAGACCGAAGGGGAGCGGAGCTGAGCCAGGCGCAGGGCGCGTCCACAACTTGGCATGGCCGGGCACCTGGGCGTTGGTCGTAGGGGACAGCGTAACCTGAGGCCCAGGGCCCCAGGAACAGGTGAGAGTGAACAGAGAAGCCATCAATATTGGCGCTGCAGTCACCGCCTTGCCATCTTGGCCACCTGGGACTCAACCTTTAGAGCAAAGAGGCGAGAGGTGTTTGACAGTAGGAATGCCTGGCCAAGTTTTGAGCTCTCGAACTCCAGGCTGTCTGTGCCGAGTCCCTGCCAGCCAAGCAGGCGGGGCGCGGGCTTTGCCGATTATGAAAAAGGGCACGTGTGTCCAACGGCTGCGGGCTTGCCACGCCTCGGCAAGGAACCCACATCTAAGCTCCCAACTCGCAGTCGCCCGGCTACTGCGGCCTCCATGGGGCAGTCTGCGACCCGGGCTGCTATGGTTCCCGGAACCTGCTTCTTTAGTTCTTGGCTTTCGAGGGCTAGGAGCTAAAAGTCAGAGACTTCCCAAGGTGGGCTGGGGCTTGGGGTGTGTCCCCCTACGGGCGAGATCCGCGATTTGCTGACTTGTCCGTAATGCCACTACCCTGTAGGTCCCAATATCGGCGGCTGCCCCGGCGCACGTGGCCTGGGATACAAAACCAAGGGCGTGCGTGAGCCCAGAGGAGGGCAGATCGCTGCCCGGGCCCCTCAGCCTCACAAGTGGCTGAGGCCTGGGACTGGGCGGACAACAGTGCCCTGGTAGGCCTGAGGACTGGTGCGCCCCGGGCTTCAGAGGACTAGGGCTGCAGTTGGCTGCTGGAAATTATTTTTTAATTCCAAAAGCCTTTTAGACGTTCCGAAGTCTCTTTGCTTTTTTTTTTTTTCCTCCAAGTTTGCATTGAGTGGCGAAAGTTTTCTTAACTGACCTGTGTATTTTACGAGTGATAAGGTTAGTATTTTACAATTCTTACTCTAAAAAATATTTCCAACAGTGACCTGTCAGATATTTAGAAATAGGAAACACAACAGTTTCTCCTCTAATCGTCCTCGCCCTTCCACCCTGAAATTCCTTACACTCAAGAGAGAAAGTTGCCTAATAACAAATCTCTCTTAGGGGACCTTTTACAAACACATTGAAGTAACACAGTTACTTTACCATAAGAAGTTAATGTATTAAATAGGGCTTCGGTATATGGTTGCAGTGAAGTTTGTGGCTCAGTCACCGACTGGGGGATCTTGGACTGCTATGAAACCTCTGTACCTCAAGCTCCTTAGTGAAGTGGGGATAGTCAGAGCACCCACGTCTTTGGGAAACTGGGAGGGTTTAGAGGAGCTAACCCAGGAATGCGTGGGAGCAGTGCCAGACGAATACAAAGTGCTCAATTAATGTGCGGTTTCATTGTAGTTATTATTTTATATATGATGATAATCACCTTTATCCCAACGGTGAGGCCATGCCATGGGAAAGAACCCTGGACTCAGATGCAGATGCTCTGGATTTGGCTGGTTTCCTTATGTGAATTTTCTTCTCCGTGAAGCAATGTGTGGGGTGAGAATCAGGCCTCTTCAAACTGATATTCTCACCTAAGTGTGAAAATGCAGCTGACAGTATTTTTGCTTTTGAAAATTCCCTATTAATTATGAATTAAAGTAGAGAGAGTTCCTCCCTCTTTTGGTGAGAACACTGACATTACTTTTTTTTGGACTTAAGTTTCTCTTTAAAACCAAATCACAAATGTTTGAACAAGTAAAACACTGATCATACCAGCATCTCAAATAATAATGCGACTAAAATTTCACATGGCGTACTACAGAAAGAAAAACAAAGGGACATCAATTATTCCTTCATTTTAAGGATTTACCTAAGTCAATAATTTAAAGTATTTTTTTTCTGTCATGTCTTTTGCTAATACCACTAAAATAAACAGACCTGAACATATATTATTTTTAAAAACAATTATCTTTATTTAAAATGGATTTCCTTATACTGCCAGCTACTGCCCTGAGTATTCCACACACTTACCAATAAATTTAGTTTTAAAAAGACAGGCTTAGAAATAATTTTTTCAAGCAATAAAAGCCAGTAGTTGTTTTGTCGATGCACTTTATATGGTGCAGAACTAGAAGTATCCTAACGCAAATGTTGTTATGTGAAGAACTGTAGTTGTATCCTTTTAGTTATTAGTATGTCATTAATCTGGGCCTGCATAATGACTGTATAACATTATACAGTCGTTAGAGATAGAGATAACAGTATTTAATCCACACAAGAGTCATTTATTTTTAGAATTAGTCTGGGGTAAATGACTGAGTGGTCAGTCAGCAGCATTTTTAAGGAAAGAACCCATGGT
This sequence comes from Piliocolobus tephrosceles, assembly GCF_002776525.5. Classification (NCBI taxonomy): domain Eukaryota; kingdom Metazoa; phylum Chordata; class Mammalia; order Primates; family Cercopithecidae; genus Piliocolobus; species Piliocolobus tephrosceles. The sequence goes on from NC_045437.1 coordinate 32,109,292, forward strand.
AAGTGTAAAATAACTAACACAGCAGGGGAAAAAAGGAGCTTTGTAGGCTGCAGTGTGGAAATTCTAAAGGCCTTTGGAGTAGATGGAGCTTTATGAACAACAGAAATAAAGATTCAATCTCCATTTTGCAAACAATATCCATTGCTATGCAGTGTAGAAACAATCAGAGGGAAATCTTTTTTGAAAAAAATTAGATTTACTTTTTACCAAAGTTTAGTTCTACAGCTATAGAAAGTGAGAAAACTAACTACACAAGGTTTATGAGGAGAAAAAGGTTCCTGTCTCTTACTCTCCATTTTTCACTCTCAATTCTTGTTAGCTGTTCCTGTAGGTATTGGCCTTCATATCTCTTAATAACATGCTGCTTTCTTTTTCAGTTTTAGGTCTTATCTCTTGGAATCCTAGTGGAAGAAAATTCTCTTCTTGATCATTCTATTGCCTGTTAACCACACATGCAAGCTTTCTTTCCAGTCATCTTTCCAATATGGTTGTGTCAAAATTTTTCTCAGTAGGCTGAGGCAGGAGGATTGCTTGAGTCCAAGAATTTGAGGCTATGGATTGCACTATTTGAATAGCCACTGCATTCCAGCCTGGGCAGTGTAGCTAGACCCCATCTCTTACACAGTCTTTTTAGTTAGTCCAGTATTCAGTATAAATATTATCATTACTTTCTAAATGATAGTTAAGGTTAAGTCACATAGGCTCCTATGTTGACATTTCCTTCTTTCCCCTAGTTATTTTCCTTGGAGTTAAAAAAGTCCATTTTTGTTTATTTGCTTAATTTCCTATGGATTTATAATTAAGTAATCTTCTAATTCTTTATTTTAAATCTCCTGAGTTTTTTAAAAATTATGCTACTTTAAGTTCTAGGGTACATGTGCACAATGTGCAGGTTTGATACATAGGTATACATGTGCCATGTTGGTTTGCTTCACCCATCAAGTCATCATTTGCATCAGGAATTTCTCCTAATGCTATCCCTCCCCCAGCCCCCACCCCCCAACAGGCCCTGGTGTGTGATGTTCCCCACCCTGTGTCCAACTGATCTCATTGTTCAATTCCCACCTATGAGCGAGAACATGTTGTGTTTGGTTTTCTGTCCTTGTGATAGTTTGCTGAGAATGATGGTTTCCAGCTTCATCCATTTCTCTGGAAAGGACATGAACTCAGCCTTTTTTGTGGCTGCATAGTATTCCGTGGTGTATATGTGCCACATTTTCTTAATTCAGTGTATCATTGATGGACAGGTTCCAAGTCTTTGCTATTGTGAATAGTGCTGAAATAAACATACGTGTGCATGTGTCTTTATCCAGCATGATTTATAATCCTTTGGGTATATACCCAGTAATGGGATTGCTGGGTCAAATGGTATTTCTAGTTCTAGATCCTTGAGGAATCACCACACTGTCTTCCACAATCGTTGAACTAATTTACACTGCCACCAACAGTGTAAAAGTGTTCCTATTGTTCCACATCCTCTCCAGCATCTGTTGTTTCCTGACTTTTTAATGATTGCCATTCTAACTGGCGTGAGATGGTATCTCATTGTGGTTTCGATTTGCATTTCTCTGATGACCAGTGATGATGAACATTTTTTCATGTGTCTGTTGGCTGCATAAATGTCTTCCTTTGAGAAGTGTCTGTTCATATCCTTTGCCTACTCTCTGATGGGATTGTTTGTTTTTTTCCTTGTAAATTTGTTTGAGTTCTTTGTAGATTCTGGATATTAGCCCTTTGTTAGATGGGGAGATTGCAAACATAGTTTCCCATTCTGTAGGTTGTCTGTTCACTCTGATGGTAGTTTCTTTTTCTGTGCAGAAGCTCTTTAGTTTAATTAGATCCCATTTGTCTGTTTTGGCTTTTGTTGCTATTGCTTTTGGTGTTTTAGTCATGAAGTCCTTGCCCATGCCTGTGTCCTGAAAGGTATTGCCTAGATTTTCTTCTGGGGTTTTTTATGGTTTTAGGTCTAGCATTTAAGTCTTTAATCCATCTTGAATTAATTTTTGTGTAAGGTGTAAGGAAGGGATCCAGTTTCAACTTTCTACAGATGGCCAGCCCATTTTCCCAGCACCATTTATTAAATAGGGAATCCTTCCCCCATTTCTTGTTTTTGTTAAGTTTGTCAAAGATCAGATGGCTGTAGATGTGTGACATTATTTCTGAGGGCTCTGTTATGTTCCATTGGTCTATATCTCTGTTTTGGTACCAGTGCCATGCTGTTTTGGTTGCTGTTGCCTTGTAGTATAGTTTGAAGTCAGGTAGCATAATGCCTCCAGCTTTGTTCTTTTTGCTTAGGATTGTCTTGGCAATGTGGGCTCTTTTTTGGTTCCATATGAACTTTAAAGTCATTTTTTTCCAATTCTGTGAAGAAAGTCATTGGTAGCTTGATGGGGATGGCATTGAATCTATAGATTACTTTGGGCAATATGTCCATTTTCATGATACTGATTCTTCCTATCCATGGGCATAGAATATTATTCCATGTGTTTGTGTCCTCTTTTATTTTATTTTATTTTTGTTGAGCAGTGGTTTGTAGTTCTCCTTGAAGAGGTCCTTCCCATCCCTTGTAAGTTGGATTCCTAGGTATTTTATTCTCTTTGTAGCAATTGTGAATGGGAGTTCACTCATGATTTGGCTCTCTGTTTGTCTGTTATTGGTGTATAGGAATGCTTGTGATTTTTGCACATTGATTTTGTATTGTGACACTTTGCTGAAGTTGCTTATCAGCTTAAGGAGATTTTTGGCTGAGATGATGGGGTTTTCTAAATATACAATCATGTCATCTGCAAACAGGGACAATTTGACCTCCTCATTTCCTAATTTAATACCCTTTATTTCTTTTTCCTGCCTGATTGCCCTAGCCAGGCAGGAAACACTATGTTGAATAGGAGTGGTGAGAGAGGGCATCCTTGTCTTGTGCCAGTTTTCAAAGGGAATGCTTCCAGTTATTGCCAATTCGGTATGATATTGGTTGTGGGTTTGTCATAAATAGCTCTTATTATTTTGAAATACATTCCATCAATACCTAGTTTATTGAGAGATTTTAGCATGAAGCGTTGCTGAATTTTGTCGAAGGCCTTTTCTGTATCTATTGAGATAATCATGTGGTTTTTGTTGTTGGTTCTGTTCATGTGATGAATTATGTTATTGATTTGCATATGTTGAACCAGCCTTGCATCCCAGTTATTTTGTAGATATTTTGCACAGTTGGCCACTGTGGGTTCTTCAACATCCTCCTGGGGCTTCCATCACCTCTCTGTTGAGCTAGATCCCTGTGTGTTTCTCTTTTTTGATTATGTTTTCATTTTGGTGGCGCACATCCACCAAGAGCTTTCTGAGAAAGGATGAATAAGGCTGAAAGTTTGAGATGTTTTGTGACTGAAAATTTTCATCATACCTTTATACATAATTATAGTATTCTAGGTTGAAAATAATTTCCCTCAAAATGTGACAGTATTGCTTTACTGTCTTCTAAATTCTAACATTGTTATTAGAAATCTGGAATCAGTTTGGATTCTGAACTTATTGTTCATTGCTTTGCTTTCCTGGAAATTTTTAGAATCTTCTCCTCTTCCTTGTGTACTCAATAGGCCTCTTTTATCCGGAAACTCATATCATTTAATTCTGGGAATACTTCTTAAATTATTTCTGTGATACTTGTATCCTTTTCATTTTCTCTATTTCCTCTTTCTAGATTTTTTCTAATTTGGATGCGAGATCTCTTGGAATAATCCTCTACTTTTCTTACCTTCTATTTACCACCTATCTTTTTTTTTTTTTGTAATTCATCTTGTTTGGATATTTCCTTGGCCACTTTTAAAGTTACTGTTGAGTTTTTCATTTTTGGTATCATATTTTCAGTGTGTAGGACATGGCATGCTCTGCTTTGCTTCCATGTAATAATATCCCTCTTTTCCTTCTAAATTTAGAATTAACTGGAAGATGGGTACAGTAACCAGATGGAGAATATGAATATATCCCTATTTTTGATAAAACCAGTTGAACATGGATTTAGATCTATTTCCAAAAGGGCCTGCTTGCTATTACTTCCTCCCAGAATTAGGCAGGAATATCTACTAAATCACAGACATTGCCATTTAGCTGCAAATCTCCCCTGCTAACTCTTGACCATGTGACAAAAGAAGTCCATGATGTGTGCTCTCTGCAAACAGCCACAACCCAAAGAGGAAGGAAGAAAAGACTGAGCCAGCATACTCAGTTTTAGGCTCAACAGTCAGACATTTCACTTCTTTTCCTCTTGTTGGGGGTGAGGGGAAGGAAAATGAAAGCACATTGAAAGATATGAAATGTTAGCCCATTAGAGATTTCTCCCAATGAAAACTTGAGGTTTTGGAAATAAGTATCCCCCGATTCAGGGGTACTACCTGGAATGTTTTTGATTCTCTGAATTGATACCTTTTTGCATTTCTCTCTGCTGTTCTTAGAGTGATTGCAAGAACATGATGCAATAGTGAGAAGTCATTTAAAGAAGTCATTGTGGGAACCAGATAATGGAGGGTGGCATGGAACATTGAAAGTTCTTTGGCAAGGAGGATAAAATAGAGTAGAATGAGGAAAAGTCTATACATAAAGTTAGAGTTACACCATCGTCCCCTCTTTTAGAATTTTAACAATTTGACCCAAAGCTAATATTTATGTATTTAACTATACTGAGATACAACAAAAACTGCCTTAATTAACCTCCACTTACGCAGGTCGCAGGATTAGCTGATGTTCTCTGTTCTCTATAAATCTTATCACTTGTTGGTAGACGCTGGCAGCTAGTAGAGTTCTCCTGAGTGTGCCACACACTTCTCATACTTCTTCATATATTTTCTAAGAGTTGTCCCAAGTCTGTTGATGCTGGTTGTGCTTATTATGATAAATATGTAATTTAATTAGTTATTATATAAATTGATGAAACATAAGCAGGAAAAGAAAATTATTTTAATTAAAACTATTCTAAACCTTTTGATTGTATAAAGGCAAGTTACTAAAAATACTTGCTGTTCAATTAGGCATGAGTGAGACAACCCTAAAAGATTGGGGAGCATCATAAAAATCTAGGATCGTGTACTGTGACTGCTTTGCCAGTGTCATTAGGTGCTTGTTCCAGTTTGAACTGAAACTGGATGATAATGTGCATTATGGGTTTGGTTTATTCAAGAAAGACAATGCTCTGCCCATGAACTTGGAAATTAGGGCTTCCTTTTGAGTCTTAAATCACATGGCCAACACAAAATGGATAAGATCTAAAATAATCAAAATCTGCTTAGATAGACACAGTGCCACTCTATGTCTCTCTTGCTCAGTCTAAGTGGGTACTAACATTTACAGAAAGAATGTAGGCTGGGCCTGGTGGCTCATGCCTGTAATCTCAGCACTTTGGGAGGCCCAAGGTGGGCAGATCACTTGAGGCCAGGAGTTTGAGACCAGCCTGGCCAACATGACGGAACTCTATCTACACAAAAAGTACAAAAATTAGCCGGGCGTGGTAACATGCACCTGTAGTCCCAGCTACTTGGGAGGTGCTGAGGTGGGAGGATCACGTGAGCCCAGGAGTTGGAGGTTGCAGTGAGCTAAGATTGAGTCACTGCACTCCAGTCTAGGTGACAGAATGAGAGTCTGTCTCCAAACAAACAAAATAATAACAACAAAAAAACAAAACAAAGAATGTGTCCATCAGAAGGACTTGGTGGTGGTGGGGTGTCTGTTAGTTTGTTTTCTGTTGCTATGACAAAATACCACAGACTGGGTGATTTATAAAGAAAGAAGTTTATTTAGTGTATGGTTCTAGAGGCTAGGAAGTCCAAGAGCATGGTGACAGCATCTTGTGAGGGCCTTCTTGCTATGTCATAACACTATGGAGGGCATCACATGGTAAGAGAGCAAATGTGTGCCAGCTCAGGTCTCTCTTCCTCTTCTTCTAAACTACCAGTCCCATCTTAGGGGACCCACCCTGATGACCTTATCTAATCATAAGTATCTACCAAAGGCCCCATCTCCAAATACCACCAACAAATGATTTGGAGCATTAAGTTTCCAACACATGAAATCTGGGGGACACAACCAAACCATAGCAGGAAGAGAGAGAAGGAGATGGGCCAGGAATGTAAAAATAGAAAAAAAGTGCCACAGAGGCCAATGTTTAGGGAAACTTCAGGCAAAGTTTAGGAAAGCTGGTCCTCTGGTCCTTGGACCCTGCCTGTTTGGTCCTGGACCAGATATATCTCTTAGATGGATGCCTAGGGTCATCAAGTCCTGGTGATTTTGATACCTGAATCCTCTACTGGCCTCCCTGATTCTGATTTCATCCTTACTTGCATCCTACTGCTTATAATGTGTCTCTTCAGTTAGCATGCCCAGCTACAGGACATGTTGACACAAATATATTCATAACCATCCTGGACCTCATTGAATTTAAATAGTATGCATTTCAGATTACCTACACATATCTGAGTTAGGTTATTGGAAACTTGCCCCTAAGGAATGATTCTACTCTCTATATGTTGACAGAATCAGGTTCTGCATCTTGGAATTGAGAGCCAGATCCTGGACTATGATCACTTGCTCGAAAAATGATGAGGGCTGCTTGGTGGCCAGTCAGCCAGAACTTCCCGGAACCTCCTGGAGACATCTACTCTTGGAATCCACATTCTTCAAACTTGTCAAGCCTCAGTCCCTTGTTGAATGTGTTATGGGACACCTTGACTCTTTGTTCATTTAAGAGGCTAGAATCAAATCAGAGGTAAAACAAGGGTCTAAGTCATAACAAATAATTAGGAGTTTTTTTGAAAACTTTCTTACTGAGGCATCTTGGAATTGATTATCCCAAATATATACCTATACTTTCAGGCAGAAACAATACCTACTCCCATTGTTATAGATCTTTAAGAATTTTGTATTGTTTTAGAAACTTTTTCTCTAGAGCTTTTATGCTGTACACCGAGCCCTTCTGGGGTATGAAATGTCAGAGTCATGATCTAACACTGAATTAACGTGTGTAGTAAACTAAATATCAACAAGAGCCCAACCTCCATGCAGGTTGCCAAGGCCGCTTTGGCATAGCCTGAAGTTTGTTTTACGTCTTTCAGCACCCATGCTTTTACAAAGAACATACACATCTTGGAGGGCTGGCATGCATCGTGATAATGCGGTTTATAGCACCCAGGTCTCTCCAGGTCTCTCTGCACAGTATGTGTGCAGCAAAACACAGTGGATCTGGTCATGGAGGCCTGGGTCTATCAACAGGGATCAAATTGACTGGGTAATGGTCAAGCCCTACTTCACTCTAGCCTGTGTAGCCCTTATATGGTAGGCAACAATATCCAATTCGAGAGGCTTTCGAGTTGTGTGAAGCCTCTTGAATCCAACAGTATGGATATAAACTGAGAGAACAGGGGAGAGACACCTGGAAACTTACAAATGATTTCTTATGTATGTTGAGACAACCTGAAAATAATGTTTTAAAATTCAAACAGCAGAAAGCTTGTAGCACTCCCTGAATCCTCTGATTTGCCAAGTGAATGTTCTCTCTAAAATCATTAAGTTTGCTTTTTCAGGACAGTGCATTTACTATGCTATTAAGTATAAAAAGCAGTTGACAATTTTCACTATCTTATATTGGGCAAATCTGGTGATTTATTTGATACAGTTTTTTTTTTTAAAAAAGAACTTTTTTTTAAAAAAGAAAGGGTCCAGAATCCAATCCAGCATCACACATTGCAGTCAGTAGCCTATTTCTTTAAGCCTCTTTCAGTCTAGAATGTTTCCTCAGCCTGTCTTTGTTGTTCATGAAATTGACCATTTTAAAGAGCATAGGCCGATTTTCTACAGACCATCCCCCAAGGTGGGTTTGTGACTGCCTCCTTCTGATTAGATGTAGACTGCCCATCTAGACATTTTGGTCCTTAGAGTGTTATTCCAGGTGCCCCATGAGTCTGTGTTCCCATGGTTAGTGATGTTGGCTTCCATCTCTTGGTTATGGAGGTGTCTGCTAGGTTCCTCCATGGTCCATTTGTAGTTAATAAGTGATTGTGAGGAGATACTTCAGGACCATACAAGTATCCCATTCCTTGTCAGATGTCCCTTACTGGTGTCAGCATGCTCCAAGTGCTCTGCAAAGGGGTGCCTCATGTGTGTTGTTTGTTCCTCCCCTAGTGGTGATCATGTGTGCGAGCAGTGACACCATCCGGAGCATCATGCTGGCGGCGCACAGGCATGGCATGACCAGTGGAGACTACGCCTTCTTCAACATTGAACTCTTCAACAGCTCTTCCTATGGTAACTCTGCTTCCACTTTCCCCTCCTCTGCTAAGATTCCAAGAGAGGTTATCAGATGCCGATGAATGGTGGGTTGGATAAATAATATGTGGTACGTAAACACCATGGAATACTATGCAGCTATATAAAAGAATGGAATCATGTCCTTTGCAGCAACATTAATGGAGCTAGAGGCCATGATCCAAACATGATCAGAATAATTTCAATGAGATTTGGGCAGAATTTTTAATAGAATGGAATAGACTAGAACATAACACTACTGAACAGGTAAAGGTGTGTCACACTTAGCATGTGTATTGTTTTAGAAAGCTTTTACTTTAGTAATATTATTGCACATTTGTGTGTATATGTGCATGTTACACCTATGTTTACAATGGGTCACAGTGTGAAATAAAATAACTGTTATTGCAAATTGAGGTAAAAATCATTTGAAAGCCACTGTTCCCAGTCCCCTTTCTTTCAGATTACTGCACCTTAAACCTCTCCTATACAGAAGTTATGAGTCACTAATGTATAGAGTTGAAAGCATTTAATTCCCTATAATGAATCTGGGGAAGTTTGCAGGGTTCCTGTTATGGAGGGTGATTAAGGAGATCATAAAGATAATAGGTACAAGACATTTCTCCCCCAAATGTGGTTAGGGCTCTCTCTGAAGCAGACAGCACAGGGCTACAGAACATTTTCTCAAACGCTGCATGCTGGCTGCTCAGACTGGAGCAGTTGTAAGGGAAGTGTAAGTGTGTATATCACAAATGGCATGTTTATACTGAGCTTCACTTCCCAGTTCTTGCTGATGAGATATAGTTGGACAGGATCTAAACCTTAAAACATAAGCCCCGGTTTCCTGCTCTGATATCCTGGCTTACTGGAGCAGTACATCATTGTGCATATACAGATAATAAAACACACTTATCATGGAGATAAAGAAAAGTTGATGAAACAAAAGTAGCCACTGCTTCCTGTAGCGGATAAAATTGGAGATTTGAGGCTTGCAAGATAAACACCCTATTTTGCCCTCCTTGCTGCCATGATGGTCTTTTCCCCTCTGTTTCACACAAGTAGAGCGGTGGTTTCACTTCTTGACTCAAGATCAGAATGTAGTTTTACTATGGGCTGCAGGAATGGTAGAAACTGGTGAAAATGAAAAACATGTGTGTTGAGTTTTGCAAGTTGGCAACTACAAATACAGAATTTAGAGGCAGTGCATGTGAATTTAGAGACATTAGGCCTGGCAAGTACGGAATACAAATGTTAGATACTAGAATTCCTCTCATCCACAGATAAAGCCTTTATTACTTTTCCCTGTTCATTACAATACATGAGTATTGTAGACGATTTAGAAAACACAGAAAAGCATGGGAAAGAAAACAATTTATCATAATTCTGCCACGCAGACAAAAGTACATTGATAATTTTTAGAAGTATATACATCCTGCCTATTTTATAAATATATGTCTTACAAAAATATTCTTCAATATATTGATCATACTATTTATGGTATGGCTCTATGTTCTTTCATAATGTTGATAATCATCTTTTATAAGTCTTATTTTTCAATATTGATGTTGTTCCCAGCTTTTTGCTATTAAGAACAATGCTGTGTTGAGTATACACACACATATACACACTCTCTCTCTCACATATTTGTACATATATATATTATCTGTAAAATAAATTTCTAGAAGTAGAATTGCTGGCTCAAAGGTTATGTGCTTTTAATGTTTTGTTTGTTTTTTTTAGACAGGGTCTCACCCTGTTGCTCAGGCTGGAGTATTGTGGCGTGATCTTGGTTCACTGTAGCCTCAACACCCTGGGCTCAAGTGATCCTTCTACCTCAGTCTCCTGAGTAGCTGGGACTACAGACATGTGCCACCAAGCCTGGTTAATTTCTTTTATTTTCTTTAGAGACAGGATTTCATCATGTTGCCCAGGCTAGGCTCGAACTCCTGGGCTCAAGTGATCTGCCTGCCTCAGCCTCCCAAAGTCTAAAGGGACTACAAGCATGAGCCACCATGCTGCCTGCCATTTAGGTTTTGATAGATATTGTCCATTTTTACTTTTGCAGCAAAGTGTGTGATTATCTGTTTTCCTGTAACCTTGTCAACCCTGTATAATCTAACTTTTACCTTATTTTATTTAATTGAATTTCTTTTTATGTTTATAAGCAATGCTTTGCAGTTTTCTCATTTATATTGTGCATTTTTCTTGTTGTGTTTGTTCTTAGGTATTTTATGTTTTTTGGTTGTTATTATGATCATGATCTTTTCCCATTGTATTTTGGAATGATATTTGTGTAGAGAAGCAATGAGTTCTTGTTTATTTATTTTGCAAGAATTCTACTTATTAAAATCCTCTGCTCTAATAGTTTTTGTATCATTTCAAATAACAATGACAGTTTTTTTCTCCATTTTGATAGTTAAACATCCTATTTCTTATTCTTTTCTTATTGCATTGGCAATAATATCATATAACGGGGGTTACACTTTAAATTTTGACTTCTGTAATGAAGTAGATGGTAAAGTACCCTTTTATTCCTAGTTTATCAAGTCTGATTTTTAAAATCAGAAATGAATATTGAATAATATCAAATGCATTTGACCTGTTCTCCTAATAAATTAAAAATATTGGGCCACCATGGCATTCTTGGAATCAAGTGTACTTTGTCATGATGATTTTTTAAAAGATATATCGTTGAGTTTAAGTTTTTAGTGTTTTATTTAGGGTTTTGGATCTGTACTCATGAGTGAGATTCAAGAGCAGTTTTTGGCTGGACCGCAGTGGCTCATGCCTTTAATGCTAGCACTTCGGGAGGCCGAGGCAGATGGATTACCTGAGGTCAGGAGTTCAAGACTGCCTGGCCAACATGGTGAAACCCCGTCTCTACTAAAAATACAAAAATTAGCTGGGCGTGGTGGCACACGCCTATAATCCCAGCTATTCGGGAGGCTGAGGCATGAGAATCGCTTGAACCTGGGAGGTGGAGGCTGTAGTGAGCTGAGATCTCGTCACTGCACTCCAGCCTGGGCACCAAGAGCGAAACTCTATCTCAGAAAAAAAAAAAAAAAGTCTTTTTTTGGGATGACATTGCCAGATTTTAATATCAGGTTCTTCTTAGCTTTATAGAATTAATTGAGACACTTTCCATGCTCTATAACAATTTTGATACCATAGGAATATTCCTTAAAATAAGAAAAAAGTTCAACTCTGTATTTGCACCTAACTTCTTTCTGGAAGTAATTTTTGGACAACTTAAAAAAACTCTTCCATAGTGAAATAATTTCAGACATAAAAAACTTACAAAAAATGTAAGTTGAGAATCACTTATTTGAAATTCTTGGTATTAAAGTGTTTCAGATTCCAAGTTTTTATTTGGATTTTGGAATGTTTGTGTGATATATATACACATATATATGTGTGTGTGTGTATATATATATGTAAAATGAGACATCTTGGAGATGGGACCCAAGTCTAAACATGAAATTCATTTATGTTTCATATACCTTATACACATAGCCTAAAGATAATTTTATTTTTTTCCCTAAGGATGTTGAATAAACTGTATATCGTGTGCCTCTGTTTTGACCCATCACATGAAGTCAAGTGTGGAATTTTCCACTTGTGGTGTTATGTTGTTATGTTGGTGCTCAAAAAGTTTTGAATTTTGGAACATTTTGAATTTCTCGTTTTTGGAGTAGGATGCTTAATCTGTATAGAGACTTCATGTACAGTTATGTGTTACTTAATGATGAAGATACATTCTGAGAAATGAGTGGTTAGGCGAGTTCATCATTGTATTAACACCATAGGAGGTTTTCATACAAACCTAAATGGCATATAGCTTACTACACACCTATGCTATATGGTATAGCTTGTTGCTCCTAGGCGATAAACATGTACAGCAAGTTACCGTACTGAATACTGTAGACAATTATAGCACAATGGCATTTGGGTATCTAAACATAGATTCTATCTAAGCATAGAAAAGGTATAGTAAAAATACAGTTTTATAATATTACGGGACTGCTGTCATATATGTGGTTTGTCATTGACTGAAATGTTATTTGGCGCTTGACTGTACATATTTTACCAAGCTTTCTCTAATGTTACCAAATAACCATAGTACAATTATCAAAACAGGGAAATTAATGTTGGCACAATATTATTAACTAAACTACAGGCCTATTTGAAGTTTACCACCACTTCTGCTAATGTTCTTTTTCTGTTCCAGGATCCAATCCAGGATCTTACACTGCCATTTAGTTGTTGTGTCTCCTTTGTCTCCTCCAGTATGTGATAGTTCCTCAGTCTTTCCTTCTTTCATGACTTTGACACTTAAAACAAAAGTTTTCACTATGACCAAGTGGGGTTTTTCCCAGGGATGCAAAGTTGGTTGTATATTTGAAAAGCAATCAATTTAATCCATCAAATTAAGGAAGTTAAGAAAAAAAATCACATGATCATATCAATAGATACAGAACAAGCTTTTAACAAAATTCAACACCCATTCATGATCTTAAAAATAAAAAATAAAAAGTTATAAAACAAGGAATATAGGGGAACCTGCTTAGGTTGACAAAGAATACTACAAAAACCTCATAGCCGATATCACAATTAATGGTGAAAGACTGAATGCTTTCCCCATAATATGAGAAACTAAGCAAGGATGTTCATCTTCATTACTCATTCAATTTGCCACTAGGGGTTCTAGCCAGATAGACAGGGCAAGAAAGGAAAATAAAAAGCATACAGGTTGGAAAAGAAGAAAAAAGTCTGCTGTTTTGTGCAGATGTCATGGCTGTCTACGTAGAGAATCCCAAATAATCTACAAAAATTCCTTAAAGCTATTGAATGAGTTTAGCAAGGTCCCAAGATACAGGTTCAACATACAAAAATCACTTGTGTTTCTATATTCTAGCAATCAACATGTAGATGTCAAAATCAACAATATAATATCATTTAGTCAAAAAAGAAACATTTAAAAAATGTAAATTAAAAAATCTAGGTCTTTTTTTTGCTGAAAACTACAAAACGCTGATGAAACCACTAACAAAAGAAATAAAAAAAAGATCTATATTAATGAGAGACATACCTTGTTCATGAATTGGAAGACTCAACATGGTGAAGAGGACAATTTTTTCTTACATTGAGGTTAAGTAAATTTCTTATAAAAATTTCAACAAGTTTTTTTTAGATATAAGGAAGATTATTCTAACTTTGACACTTTTCATGAACCCATTATGTTGTAGAATGTCTTTCAATTTGGATTTATCTGGTATTTTTCCACAATGAGATTGAGTTTGTGCATTTTGGTGAGAATATTGCAGGCATGATGTTGTGCCCCTCTCATTGCATAATACCAGTGCATAAGAAGCCATACTATATGACTTATTGCTGGTGATGTTTGGACAACTTCTTAACACTTTCTTTCCTATGAGTTTAATTTTTCTGCTTTTTGAAAATTCTACTACACAGAGTTATACAGAATGCTCTCACACAACTTACAAAGTATACTTGGGGTTTCTGATTAGATCCTTTATATTTTACATTTACACCATATTTGCTCCGACTTTGTGCTTTGGTGTTGTTCTGCCGGAGAGGCTCTGCCATGTACTAGCTGTTAACTCTAAGAGCTAAGGGTTAAGAGATGGTTAAGAGCTTAATCTTTAACCCTGGCAAAGTAACATAACTCTGCCCTCCCCTGCAAGCCTTAGTTTCTTCTAATGAGAATAATAATACTTATCTTATGGCATCAGATTGAGTAATAAATGAGGTGATGTATATAAAATACCTTGCAAATTTCTTGGAATAACTATTTAATAAATGTTAGCTATATTTTATTAGTCCTAGTTTACTTTGACCATTACATCTAATACTTAAAAAATTATGTTAAGTTTATACATTTTTTTCTGTGGTGATAGGTTTATAGATAGATTTAAGGCCATACATTCTGTTATCAGGTTAGCCAATGTTAATATAATACATCCCAAGGACCTGGGTGCATTAGGAATTGCATCTTCATGCACCTAACCAAGAAGTCCCGTTGTAGTGATTTTAAACAAATGTAGAGATTTATTCTCTTACCTGAAACACATCCAGAGGTGGGAAGTTGAAGGCAGGGATGATGACTTCCTAATGTCATCAGGAGTCCAAGCTGGCTCTGTCTTCCTGCTACTCTCAATCTTAGTGCATAAAATCCATTCTTAAGATCAAATATGGTGGCTAGAGCTCCAGGGATCATGTGTTAATTCTAGGCAAGACAAAGAGAAAAGACAACAGGTAAAAAGGGACCCGCCTGGATGACGTGGTTCTCTGTGAAAGGCTTTCCTGGAAGCCCCACTCGTTAACTTCTGCTTACATTTCACTGACTAGCTCTAGTAATAAGGGATATCAGGGAATGTGTGCTTTTAATTGGACTCACTGCTATCCTACATCAATTTAGGGATCTGTTACTAAGGAAGAAGACAGTGTGGATGTAGGAAGGCAACTGTCCATCTTCCACAGACTCTGAAGCACCTTTTTCCTTGGGGTAGAAGCAGTCAACAGAATCACATGGTGGGCAGAGTGACCTAGACCGAGGTTCTGCTATACATTAGTAGTAAAGGGCCTTGTTTGAAACTTTGTACCCCAATAATCAGATATATATGTTCATGAAGTTCTTCAACATCTACCTCTCCCTGGGCCTCTTCATACCAAACCCTATACTTTTTCTAGAAAAAGGCCTCTATTTTATTTTATTTATTTTATTATTTATTACTATTTTATTTTATTTGTTTTTTGAGACAGTTTCACTGTTGTCACCCAGGCTGGATTGCAATGGCATGATCTCAGCTCACTGCAACCTCTGCCTCCTGTGTTCAAGCAATTCTCCTGCCTCAGCCTCTTGAGTAGCTGGGATTATAGGCACATGCCACTAAGCCCGGCTAATTTTTGTATTTTTAGTAGAGACAGGGTTTCACCATGTTGGCTAGGCTGGTCTCAAACTCCTGACCTCAGATGATCTGCCTGCCTCAGCATCCCAAAGTGCTGGGATTACAGATGTGAGCCACCATGCCCGGCCAAGGCATCTAATTTTAGTCACTACTTATTTGATGTTGGATTGAAAAAAACATATTGATAGTGTATCTAGTTTTACTAATTACTAGATTGTTTGGTCTTGGTGAGCACTCAAAAAAAGATTCTCAGATTTGCCCAAATTATGTGATTACAGGAATTCAGTGGGTAATATATTATGGGATAATTCAAGTGATTGAAAATAAGACATAGGTTTTAAACATAGGTTTAAAAAAGTCTAGGAAGAAGGTAATATATATTGCCCCATAGAGCTTTTAAAGGCACCGATTGACATTTTTGTCCATTGGCATTACCTACTTAGAAGGTAGGTTAGGTGGTAATTTATCTGGGTGATCCTGTCCAGAACTGTTATTATTGTAGAGCTTCCCTTTCTGAGAACTCAGAGAGCACTAATTAAGATGAGAACAGAAGTATAGTAGAGATTGGTGATGCACACAAATTAAATTATTTGACTGGCTAAAAATGGAAAAATAACAGAAAAACCAGGGAGAGATTAGAATTATGTTTTGCCATAAAAGTGATACATGTACATTAAAGTCAATTTGGAACATAGAAAAAAGAAAAAGAATTCTCACATAATTCATCAATCATAACAGCTGCTAAACAGCATTTTGGCACTTCCCCTTCTGATATTTTTTCCTCTGCTACATTTGTTTTTAACGTTTTTGTTAACCACTGCATATACAATTTTAAATCTTAGAACACCCAAACTCTGATGAAATGAGTGTACATTGGGGTGGGGCGTTGGTATTTGGAGTCTGGCTTGCATTTGGATCTTGCTCCTATCATTTATTAGCTAAATGACTTTGGGCATGTTAATCTCCTTGAGCCTTAATTTCCTCATCTGTAAAATAGGGATTGTACTTAAATCTTTTTCAAAGAGTTGTTATGAGAATTAAAGAAAGAAATACTGCAGGTTAGAACAGCTATGTGGAGCATGCACAATGGTAGCCCCCATTAAGCGGTGCTGTTATTAACAATGGGTGTAATTGGACCAGCCTAGCCATGGCAAGCATGTGATGGTGGGTCGTTTGGAGAGGGTAGGGGTAAGCCAAGGAAGGCAGTTATTTTCTCTCCTTAAATGACCACCAGAGCTGAAGAGCCACAGTACTGTGGGGCTAGGCCAGGTGAATGCTAAGCATTCATTTCTTGGACAGATTCTGATGGCTCAGCTACTCATTCAGGTGATATATATTGAAAGCTTACTATGTGCTAGGTCCTCGGTAAGTACCGGGAACTACAGGATGGCACAGTTACCCTAACATGGGTAGCCTTTATTGGCTGCAGCTCTTCAGCCACAGGGTTGCTGGGCATAGGGCTTGGCGCTGAGCAGACTACTTTCCTCTTTCATAAGTATTCTGGACCCAGTGCGAGCTTGGGTGTTTAATACGGCATTAGTATCCACCACTCCTCTGCAAGTGCTGTCCTCAAGGTCACCAGTGAGCTTCTCATGACTAAATCCATTAGCCTTACCTGAGACCATGCTTCCATGCCTCCAAAGCTGTGCCACCCAATGGAACTTTCTGCAATGATGGCTGTGTTCTAGTCTGTGCTGCCCAATATGG
>NC_045437.1:32126610-32370085 GCF_002776525.5 Piliocolobus tephrosceles
AGAAAAAAAGGAAAAAAGAAAAGAAAAAAAAAAGGAAAAAAAGAAAAGAAACAAAAAAAAAGGAAAACAAAATTCCAAAGCCATTACCTTTTAGATTGTGGTAGACAGATTTATTATACTGGATTTTGCTTCTTTGCAAATTAAAAAAAGTTTTTGTCCATTTGGTTCCCTGAGATAGTTGCAGTTTCTAGTTCTATGTGTATTTTCTAATTACATAGCATACAAGTCTGTAGAGTTAGGCATTTCCCTTCTTAGACCCCTGGAGGAAACTTTTTTTCCAGAGCTGAAACTCGTACCCTCTTTGCTTGAGACATTACCTCTACTGAGTCTTGATACTTTGAGTCAATTAAAAATGAATCAATAACTATTTATTGCATGCCTGCAAGCAATGGGCTCCTCCATTGGACAAATGTCCTGAGCATTCTTAGAATTTCGGGTCTTCCTGGCAGTGGACTTGGCCTCTTAACAAAGGCCATGCTGTATCTTGATGATTGAGCATCCAGCTGGTTTTGCCTGCTTGATGGCTCACTGGCCCGAGCATGGGTATGACTCTGACTCTGCTCACACTGTTCCCTCCTCAGTGTCTGGGAGGTTTCATGGGAGAGGAGGAAGACTTTGTCAAGTTTTGCTCAGTGGCCTGAAATTTAATCTTGTGCTCAATGAGCACAGATTTAGTTCCTAATAAATTCTGTCCTCAGCTGTGTCTTATTTATCTTTTAACAGCTCCCTGGCACATGTAAGCAATTAATAAATGGTTGCTATTATTAGGATTATGATTATACAGATGCCTCTGCAAACATTTTCTTTGTCTCTGCCTTTTCTCGGGCTCTAGACTAAGTGCCCAGCTGCCTCCTGGCTGTCAGGCACATTTGCACCTTTGCCTGTGCTGTGATGTAGGCTCAGCCAAGCATGCCTTCCACCCTCCTCCCCTCCTATTAAAATCCTGTTCACACAGTTAGGACCTTTCTAATGCCTCTTCCTCACATGCAGCCTTCCCCCAGGTTAGAGCCCATTGCCTCTTCGTCTCTCCTCTGTGTTGTTTCTTGTACCCCTCCGTAGTAAGCTATGGTCCTACCTGTAATAACTTCAGTTGTTTACATGTCACACCCTCAGCCTCTCATTGAATGTGGTGGAGACTGTATTTACAATGCTCACTCTGCCAGTCTCAGGACCTTGTATAGTTCATACATGTTTGTCTGATTCACACTGTCATAGAAATTCCAAAGCCACCAAGTCTTTGTTAAACTTCTTCAGGAAGAGTAGAGTGAGTGCCACAAAGTCCTGGCCGTATATCCCAGAGACATTCTCACGGCTTAGCTGTTGGGTTCGAGGCCTCTGCCAAGGATGAGGGGGCTGGCGCTGGACTCCAGCAGGTGGAGTTCCTTGTATTTTCACAGATCACCAGGAATCATAATAATAGTTCATAGAAAAATAGCTTATTGTCAAAAGTTAGAGGTCCACCTTGCCTTTTGGGGCCCTGTAAGCCACATGTTTTCTTGAAAATAAAATAACGAAGAGAAAAGTAATTATTCTTACTCACGTAATTTTTTGCTTTTGTAAAAGAGAGACCTGTGAAAGACGGGGATACCCAGCTTCTCACCACATCAGTTTCCTTATCTGTAAAATAGAGAGGATCATAATACCCATATCACAGTCTTGTGAGGAGTAATTGTTTTTATGCATATAAAGTGCTCAACAAATAGAGCTTTTATTATTATTATTTTATTTTATTTTTATTATGTTATTATTTATTTTATTATTACATATGTGCTTAATAAATATTAGCAATGTTAATTATTATTATATATATACTTAATAAATGTTAGCAATTATTATATATGTACTTAATAAATGTTAGCAATTTTTATCTCATTACCACTAATGCACTAATGGACATTGTCTAATAAATAATTTCTATGATGTTGCTAGCACTGGAGAGACATGAATCTTTGAGTTCACCTAAGCTACTGTTCACCCTGAAAAGATTCAAGAAATATCAATAATCTCAAACTTTTTTTAACAGCACTAACTTTCTTTTTTTAAAATTATACTTTAAGTTCTGGGATATATGTACGGAACATGCAGGTTTGTTACATTGGTATACACGTGCCATGGTTGTTTGCTGCACACATCAACCCATCATCTACATTAGGTATTTCTCCTAATGCTATCCCTCCCCCAGCCCCCCACCCCCTGACAGGCCCTGGAGTGTGATGTTCCCCTCCCTGTGTCCATGTGTTCTCATTGTTCAGCTTCCACTTACGAGTAACATCACTAACTGTCTAATAGTTGTGCATATCCATTGTCGTGCGTCGCTGTGACCTGCCATCCCACCCACACATAACATCAGGTTTATTATGCCACACTAGCCACTTGATTCACCTGCACATTTGATCGTAGGTATTAAAAAAGAAGTGCGAATGGCAAGGAATAAAAACTGAATTCTTTCTTTTATAGTGCTGCAATTTTGGGGGTGGGGTAGGGCTGAAAATTGCAGTTACATGGTTATTACAAGGCAATTACCTCAGCAGTACTCTTCTTTCTTGCTCACATTTCAAAGGAACACATGTGCAAAGGGCCTTCTTCTCCTTTAATGGTCTTGACATCGCATCATACCTAAGGGCAGAGCTATGACAATACTTCTCTTCCTGGTTGCCAAAAGTAACATGCGGGGGGGCACATCGCAGTTGTAAAGGCAGAATGGCCTCTTTTTGGTGGCTGGCTTGGAATTGCAAATATTTTTATTTCTTTCCTAGGAGATGGCTCGTGGAAGAGAGGAGACAAACACGACTTTGAAGCTAAGCAAGCATACTCGTCCCTCCAGACGGTCACTCTACTGAGGACAGTGAAACCTGAGTTTGAGAAGTTTTCCATGGAGGTGAAAAGTTCGGTTGAGAAACAGGGGCTCAATATGGAGGATTACGTAAGTGCCTGATTATGAACCTAGGCCTTCAGCATCCTGAAAACAGTCTTCTAGTTAAATCAGAGATGACAGAGTGTCCCATTCTGAGCCATTCAGAAATTCCTAGGTTCAGGTCTGAATTTCACTGTTGCCTTCTGTGTGTGTGTGTGTTATTTTTTTCTTTCTGGGTGGTTTTCCTCCTTCCCTCCCAAATATACTCACTATCATCTCACCCTTCACTTATACTTTTTCAGCTGCTGCAGGAAGGACAATTGCTTTTTCGTGGGCACTTGTGGTGGTGCTGGGTAGAATGTCTGTAGACTTCCATCACGTATTTGACTAAGAGGGTTTTGGGGGAGAAGAAGGATGAAGGAGTGCCAAAGGTTTGCATGCCTCATTTTTCCAAAGCTTGGTGGCATTGGGGATTTGGGGTTTTAGGAGACACTTTGTTTTGGCAGCCTGGCTTAGCGTTCTGGCTAGTCTGCTTGTGGATGGTGTGGTTGCCTCTTTCTGCTGGAAGTTGCTTCCTACTCACATATTGCAGGGCTTCATATTCCATTAGTGCTGTTGTTACTAGTGCATTTCAGGAGTGGACAAGAGTCAGAACCTTAGTTCAGACTGAGGATTAAGCAGAGGGACTCATCTAAGAGCTGGCACTGCAGGCAGCTGACCACACCTCATTTGGCATCATTGTTTTGACTGCCTCTGACATGCTTTGCTGCATGGCCAACACGCCACTCCTGTAAATCCTTCCTTAGAGCAGGATGAGCGGTGGGCACCTTGGACTATTTGAGTAGTGTGCTGGTCTTCAAAACGAATCACTCTACAGCATCCAAAACTGAAAAGGAGCACCTTCTTCCTCCTCTTCTTTTGTTTTGAGTCAACATTTCGCTCTGTCTCCCAGGCTGGAGTGCAGTGGCGCGATCATGGCTCACTGCAGCCTCAAACTCCTGGGCTAAAGCGATCCTCCCTGTTCGGCCTCCTGAGTAGCTGGGACCACAGGTGCACACCATCATGCCAGCTAATTAGGAGCACATTCTTAATGATAGGCATACGGCCTGGATAGTCCCTGCTCAAAGTGGATAATGATCAACTTCATAAGAGATGGCCACTTCCAAACAGGGTTTCTCCTAGTTTCTCTACTTGAAGTACCACAGAGTACTGGCATTGGCCTCAGAGCTGCCTTCAGAGTCTAGATCTAGCCCTTCTGAGCTGTGTGATCTTGGAAAAATTGCTTCATTTCCCCGATTCAAATTACTTTTTCCTGCTGGAGGATTTCGGATTATTTACCTGAAGCATTTAGCACTATCCCTGTCAGAAAGTTAGAACGAAATAAATGGTACCTCTTTTGTACCACTGTTTCAAGATTATACCTGTCTTTATAGGAATTTGTTATCAAATGGCATACAAAGGGTCTTATAAACATATTTATTAATGTTTTAAATGTTGCATATACTATACTCACATCATTTAAAATATCTTTTGACTTTTTAAATCAGTGCTGTCTGGTAGTTATACAATGTGAGCCAAAAAAGTGAGCCACATATATAATTTTAAATTTTCTAGTTGACACATTTGAAAGAGTGAAAAAAAACAGGCAAAATTAATTTTAATAATATATTCCAATTAACACAATATAAACATAATATGTCAACATTTAATCAATTAAAAATTTTTAATGAGATTTTAATGTATTTCTTGTACTACGTCTTGGAAATCCAGTGTGATTTTACACTTACAGTGTGTGAAGCCCTTGTTCAAGTGCTCCACATGACATAGCCACACATGACTAGTGGCTACCATATTGGACAGCGTGTTCTGAATTATGAAAGAAGTAGGGTTTCTGCAACAGAGCCTACGCTTAAGGAAGCATAATGTAGTGCTGTCATCATCCAACTCCTTTGTCTCAGAAATAAGAAAGAACACAAAAGGTACTGAACTTCCTTCAGTAGTGCTGCCAAATGTAGGCTGGGTCGTTATTGAAAACATCAAACTCTTTTACATATGCCACTGTATATTATTTTACTTTATTAGGTTCATATTAATTTTATGGTTTAAAAACTCAACAATGGTGCCATGTTGTCTGGTTTCCTCTCATTGGGCAAAAGTTGGCATCCCAGCCAGGAACAGTGGCTGATGTCTGTCATCCCAGCACTTTGGGAGCCAGAGGCAGGTGATTGTTTGAGCTCAGGTGTTGAACACCAGCTTGGGCAATATGGTGAAACCTCATCTCTACAAAAAATACAAAAATCAGCCAGGCATGGTGGCATGCACTTGTAGTCCCAGCTACTTGGGAAGCTGAGGTAGGAGGATCACCAGAACCCAGGGAGGTCGAGGCTGCTGCAGTGAGCCGTGATTGCACCACTGCGCTCCAGCCTGCGTGGCAGAGTAAGACCTTGTCTCAAAGAAAAAGCTGGCATCCCACTACTGGGTAATTCTTCTTGGTTATCTGTTATTCTGTGTTCATAATATTACATCTTATTTTAATGGTAGTCTAAGCAAAATCTCACTGGAAAGGTATACCTACCACAAAGATTTATAGAACATTCCAAACCTAATAAGAGCACTGTAGAGATTATTTGCAGCCCTAGATTACCAGACTGCTTCCCTCTGATAGTGGGACTGTTAAAACTGACTTTATAAATAAATAAAAATTAGAATTTTAAGTAGAAGTTAGAGCTAACTATAATAACTTTTTTTAGTTCTGAAGATGTGTCCATCTTTTGTATGTATGTAGGTTTTAATGGGGCCTTTTTTTTTTTTTTTTTTTTTTTTTTTGAGATGAGGCCTCCCTGTGTTGCTCTGGCTGTTCCTGGGCTCAAGTGATCCTCCTGCCTTAGACTCTGGAGCAGGTGGGATTACAGGTGCACACCACCATGCCTGGCTGAGTCGGGCTCTTGTAAACACCAGCTGCAGATGTTTATCAAGTTAGGTTAGACAGGTGGTCCTGGTAAGTATCATGGGAAGGAACTATGGGAGCCAAAGAGCCAGCACCTGGTGTGGCTGGGTTCCCAGAGACTAGTCCTTGATCTAATGTGGTGGGAGAGCCTGTAGGAGTCTGGGGTCTTCTCTCTAGACTCAGTCTTTTTGCTTCTCTTACTTGTGCTAATGAGTTGTCTCATCTGCTTTCTTAGAACTCCAGTTGATGATACCCATCGTGAGCTCTTCGTTCTCTGCCATCCATCTCGAATTCAGTGACTTTGGTGGACTCTCATTTGTTCTAAAATTTACCATGCATTTCCAAAGAATCACATAATCTAGGAATAGTGGCAGTTTTGTTTCTTTTAAATTCTTCTACTTTTAAGTATGTTTAATTGAAAGTACTTAAGAAGCTGGGCACATGCCTGTATTCCCAGGTACTTGGGAAGCTGAGGTGGGAGGATCACTTGAGTCCAGGAGTTTGAGCCCAGACTGGGTAACATATCAAGACCTCATCTCTAAAAAGATAAGTAAATAAAGTAATTTTTTAAGAGTATAATTAAGAGTGTGTATACTTAATTCAAGTAGTAAGTATATTGAATTAAAATTAAGTATAATTAATGAAATTAAAACTTCAAATGGCCTTGGGTGGGATCCCAATACATGTTAAATATAAGCAGTGATAGTGGGCATCCTAACTTTAATGTAAAGAATGTAAAGAGCATATGACAGAATTCATATCTGCTCACATCACCACTTAAGCATGATGTTTGCTGTGGAGTTTGGGGGACACTCTTTATTAGATTGGCAATTCCCTTTTCTCTCTTGTTAGTGAAGTTTTTTTCTTTGGCAAAATGATTCCTTGTAATACGATAACTGAAACAAAAAGAGCACATCAAGCATCAAGGTTTGTATAATGTAGGTTAAGGAAAATCTTTGGACATAGGTTTTTTACTTTAGGTGTTACATGTCATATGATACCACTGACTCTATTTCATGTATGTTAGTATTGCATTCATCATATTACCATGTTGTCAGCATCCTTAAAAAGGTTATGATCTTCTGAAAATGAAAAATTTGAAACTTTAAAATATTTACAGACTATATGAAAGCATTGGGAGAATAGAGTAGCAATGATGGTTTTAGTAAAATTAATGTTCCATATTTTTAACTTACCAAATTTTGATGGATTAATGCCATTTTGTTTTGGTAAAATTGATCTCTTCTCTCCTCTATCCATCTCTTGCCCTCTCTCTTTTTAATTGACTTTTTAGTAGAGATAATTGCACATTTATATGCAGTTTTAAGATGCAATACAGAGAGATTCCTTGTATACATTTCCCAGTTTCCTGCAATGGTAACACTTTGGAAAATTATAAGATCACAACTAGGATATTGACACGGATACAATGCAATTATTATGCTCAGATTTCCCAGTTTTACCTATACTCTTTGTGTGTGTGTGTGTGTGTGTGTGTGTATGTGTGTATGTATTAAGTTCTATGCAATTTTATTCTGTGTAGATTTGAGTGTATGAATTTTATCAAATGTGTATTCTTACACATATTGTGATACTCAGTGTTTCTTTATTCTGTTATAAAGTTGCAATGTGAGTTGCATTAGTAGATGTTTCTGGTTGTAACCATTTATGCACTCCTAGAATAACCTAGGACCATCTCAACCTCAAGACTGAGTTGTTCTATTTCCCAGTTCACATTTTGGAGAATATACTTATGGTTGAACCTACACATGCCTGCCTAGCTGAAGATTTTCAGGCCAGGTTGTCTCAAATGCTATTAGCAGCCTGTAAATTAGCTTCCCTGAGTCCAGTGTTCACTCTAGTTTCCCTCAGCTTGGGTGGTACATGTAAGTGGTGTGACAGAAAATACGGTTGTTTAGGGCTAGTCTATCACTGGGGCTGTAAGTGTTGCATATATTACAATTGTCTAGTCATTAGTCCATGTATCTTATGATAGTGTCCCCACTATTCCTATGGGTAATATAATATTTTAAAAAAAGCATTTGTCTTTTTACTAGTGAATCAAGGGGAAATCTATTCCATTCTGATGCATTGTTTTTTGTTTGTTTTTTTTGAGACAGAATCACACTCTGTCGCCAGGCTGGAATGCAGGGGCACAATCCCGGCTCACTGCAACCTTTGCCTCCTGGGTTCAAGCGATTCTCCTGCCTCAGCCTCCCAAGTAGTTGAGATTGCGGGGACCCAGCTACTTTTGTATTTTTAGTAGAGATGGGGTTTCACTATGGTGGTCTATATGGTCTTGATCTCTTGACCTTGTGATCTGCCCCCCTCAGCCTCCCAAAGTGCTGGGATTACAGGCATGAGCCCTCTCGCCTGGCCTGCATCATGTTTTAATGAGGCCCAGTGGCCACCACTGGAGGCAGTGCAGCCCAGTGGTTAAATATGCAGGTTTGGGATTTCATAGACCTGGCTGCCTCTTACAATTCTTATCTTGGGCATCTTTCTGAGACATAGTTCATTAGTTTACTGGCTATCAAATGGGAAGCACAATTTTTAACTGACAAAGTTGTTCAAATAACTCAAGAATTATATAAAAATAATATAATATTCACCACAATGCCAGGCATTCATTGGATGGTAAGCATTCATTGGTGCTTGCCAATGATGAATACTAACCATGATTAATACATGGTAAGCATTCATCGAATGGTAGCTATCATTTTTCTTACTTTTGTTTCTTGTATGCCAGGCTGATCTATATGACACTCTTGTGTGCCTACTGCATGCAGTACTCTTACTCATCCTTCAGATTGTAACTCAAACACCACTTCCTCAGGACAGTCTTCCTGACACCCCAGACTATGTCATGGTGCTTGGTTCCTTGCCATCACAGCACACCCCTTGGGTTGTAATTACACACTGATGTATGGGATTTTCTGATTACTCTTTGTCTCTTCTACTGTAAACTCTTCGAAAGCAAGAACTACTCTTGTTTCTGCCCACTCTTGCATTCTCTTACTGTGTACATGGCACATAGGAAGTGGCCAAAGTACCTATTATTATTGTTATTATGGTTATTATTTTTGTTATTATTGAATAGAAAGGACATAAAATCAAACCCACTTCCTCTACAGTGGCGGAAACCGAGGCTGAGAAAGGTGGGGTGGCCTTTCCAAATGTAACTGGCATATTGCAGTCAGTACAGTGATGTTGGCTGGTGGTGGAGTCCTATGCTTAGACCTTATTGGGTACACAAAGCCAAGTATTCAGTTTCTCTTATACCATGGGAGATAGTGTGGGGATAGTAATGGGGTTTCACAGTGGCGGTTCTGAGGACCATCTGGAGGTCACCTGAAATCTAAAGTGAGAAGTAAAGCCCTACTGCAGAGGTTCTCAAGTGTCAGTGGGGCTCTAAGTATGACTCAGACAAGTTTTTGCCAAGTACCTGCCTGGCCTTCTCTGGTGGTTTCTATTGGGTTGCCCATACGTGCAGTGGCCCTCACTCAAGGGCATCTTAATGGTGGTGGTTGGCCTCTGCCCACGAACAGTTCCAATTCCAGAGCACTGGTATTTGGTTTTAGAATGCACTGTGTGGTGGCCAAGCCAAGATTAGTTGCATCTCTTGACTCCTGCCTGGGTCAGTGACTTTCTTTTTCCACTACATCAGTCTGACCCTTTTAACAACAATGTACCCCATAAGGGGGCAAACCCATGACCTGAAGATTATGTGTCTCAGGCTTTGCAAGTGAGCCTGGCAGCAACACAGCCTGAAGTATTTCCTTCCTTTCCCTGCACCCCACCTGCCCAAATACGCACATGTAAGATACTGGTTTCTCTCTCCTCTTTCAGACACTTGGCAAAGTCTGGCTAGGACTTCATCTCCTCTTCATCCTCAGTGACCTAGTTTTCCTATTTTTTTCTGAAGTGTAAACCATCATTCCTTTGATCATCAGATGCTGTTTACTGAGTGCTCCAGAAGTATGGATGTGAGCCTGATCCTGGAAAATGAGTGGTCCCGTCTGGGGTGGGATCCTCACCCTCTAAAAATACTTGAGCAGGTATATAAATATCCATGGCTTTGAGCTCTGGGGGCCCACGAGAGCTGCATTCCTATGCCAGCATGCAGAAAAAAACAACATATACCTTAGTGTAAAGCACTCTGACACGCTGGTGATAATCACAGGAGTCTGGACAGTTTATTTTGTAGCAGATCGAATGTGGCACATATGTGAAAATATCCATGTTTCTAGAGAATCAAAATTAAACAATGAGTTCATTTTGCTCTTTAGTAAGAGATACCTTTCAAATTCATTCATGTTTTCATGAGCTCGTTAGGTGGATGAGGATTTCTTGACCTAGGGTGTGTTAGTTCTTTATAATTATGTACAAAATGTTGTGTGTAAGTGCACATGTGTATACTTTTGGAGAAAAGGGTCAGCACCCATCATCTGATTCTTAATGGGGGTCAGTGTAGCAAAAAGTAGAAAGTCATTGAACTAGACCATGGCTTGTCAATATTCTATTCACTCAGTTACTGTCTTGAGCCGTGTTTATTCACATGGATAGGGCACTACAACATTGTGTATGTCAGGTTGCACTGAAAAATCACTCCCTTGGAAGAAACTAAAGAAAGACCTGAATGCTCAACTGCTACCTTATCTTACATGATAAAAGCCATTAGTTTTATTTCTGAGATGAAAGACATACTCATTGATTCATTCTGTACCAGGGAGACAGTTCAGTCTTTTCGATTCCCAGTGTTTTTACATTATGCTTTTAAGAGTAGACTTAAATTTGTCCCTGCTACTATTTCCCATGTTAGACTGAGTCAGTGTTGGAGACACATTTTCCTCTCAGTCTTGGCTTTTCTGGCCTGTAAATTCCACTTTGGGCTTGACCCATTCTCCTGATTGTGTTTGGCACTTTTGAGACCCATTGGCTGCCTGGCCCTTTAAAAGTTGGTTCTGTCTTTGGGTGAAGTTCACACTCCTTCCCTCATATTGTTGTTGTTTAAGTCAAAATAATACACAACTTTCTAGATTGAAAGGGCCCAATATAATGAATTGAAGAAAAGCCCACAATGAATTAAAAATACATTCATAGTACTAAAGAGTTATAGGTAAACGTGAATCTTCTTTTCTGCCCTTCTCCACTTCTAACTCCCAATTCCCTAGAGACAATCATCATTAATGTTTTATCTGTTTTTCTGCTGTTTCTCTCCATATTTCTAAAATTGATTATTTATATTGCTGTTTTTGATAGTAAAAATTTTGATATATCTCTTGACTTCCTAAAGTGGAAAAAGATTTAGCTAGCTCTTTTATGTACTCTTTCTTTGCCAGTTCTTTCTTTTCCTTCTACCTTCCCAATATTTTATAACATAGTTTCTGGTTAAAAATACATTCATAAAATAAAATGTGAAGAAAAGCTAAAAAAATCAGAACTTTTATTATTATGACCATATAAATACTTATAGTAGAACCATATAGTATTCTATAATTACATACCCTTTCCAGTATAGCTTTTTGTTTTCTCTGACCTTACTAATTGCCTTAGTTTTTTATTTGTTTCTGTGTCTGTGTAGTTCCTACTGTTTCATTTTCACTCTCTCAGCCAAACATTTTAGATAATGTTAATTTTTTAAATCCTTTATCGTCCTACTCTAATCTAGAATAATTTATTTCTCCAATACCACCTGGAAATGTCCTACAGTTCTCTCTTATATTATATCTCTTTTCTTGGGTATCATATCTCCTTCTTTCTTAAATTTCCCCTTATTTTTGAAGAAGAAAGGAGGCATGCATCAAAAAAAATTTGTTTTTTTTTGAGATAGGGTCTCACTCGGTCACCCAGACTGGAGTGCAGTGGTGCCATCTCAGCTCACTGCAACCTCCACCTCCGGCACTTAATAGATCCTCACACCTCAACCTTCTGTGTAGCTAGGACTATACATGTGCTTCCATGCCCGGTTAATTTTTGTATTTTTAGTAGAGACAGGGTTTCATCATGTTGCCTGAGCCGGTCTCGAATTCCTGGGCTCAAGCAATCCTCCCACCTTGGCCTCCCAAAGTTCTAGGATTACAGGTATGAGCCATCATGCCTGGAAGGAAAATCTTTTGAGACTTTAAGTATCAGAAAACATTTTGTTTTAGTCTTACATTTAATTGACAGTTTAGCTGGGTATAAAATTTTCTTTGAATATTAATTTCCCTCAAAATTTTGATGCTGTTACTCTACTGTTTTGTGGCTGTTAGTGTTACCATTCTGATTATTTATCTTTTTCATGCTTTCTTTTTCTCCAGCTCTAGAAGCTTTTAGTATTTTCTCTTTATTGTTGATTGTATCAGTAAGGATCTAGTCAGGAAAATAGAGCCTATGCCAGGTGATTCAACAAGGATTTAATATGAGGAATTACCTTTAAGGTGAAGAAAGAGCTGAGATACCAAATGGAGGAATAAGACAAGCCAGAGATTAGCAACAGCAGAAAGCCATTACCACCTGTAGAGCTGGAAGGACCAAGGAAGAGATAGTTTTCCCAAGACTCCAAAGTTAGGGTTGCCGTTGGGAGATAAAAGGATAGAGTAAATGCAGCTTCTTCTAAAGATGCTGCCCAAGGCAAAGGGAAAGTGGGAGAAATATCCTGGCTTTTTTCTTCTTTCTGGTAGGACCAGAAAGAAGTGCTTCTTCTTGGCTGAACCAACTAGATGTCAGCTGACAGGGAAAGGGACCTGCAGGAGTTATTTTCATATCATATCATATGAAAATATGAATATTTTCATAATCAAATATTTTATATTTGATGATATAGGGCACATCAAAGCAGATGAAGGGAGGGGAATGAATTGGAGGGGAATGAAATAGGCAGACAACTGGATTCACTGGTTTTCTGAAATTTCACAATAATATGAGCATTTTTACATCCTTGTTATAAGCACTTTTTGCTTGCCTTTTCTGGAACTTTAAAATGGAATGTTGGCTCTTCTCATTTGATTCTCTAATTTTCTCTCCTATTTTCCAACTCTTTTTTTTTCTTTTACTTTCTGAGAAATTGACTCAACTTTACCTTCCAGCTTATTTATTGAATTTTTAAATTTTGCTGTCATATTTTTAATTTTCAAGAGCTCTCTCTTGTTTTCTGTGCACCCTCCTTTTAAAAGATAGCACCTTGACTTGTTTCTTGTATACAGTAGTTTATCTTTCTGAGTGCATGCTTTCATCAGTTGTAGAATACAATTTAAAAAATATTTTAACTTATCCAAAGTTGAGATTCATTTTATAATTGGTGGACTGTCATAATTTAATAAGTAGAATTTTTTCTTTCTAAGGGCAACTTAGAAAAAAAGGTGCTTCTTACAATTGCAGGTATATTACATTTGTTGAGATAAGGTTTTTTCCTCTGAGAACTAAATCAGAAGAAAAAAAGAGATAAGTGTTTTGAAAAAATTTTCTTTTACTTTCTGCATAGTGTATGCCTTTCAAGTTCATTTTTTTCTATTAATTTTGATCTCTTTCTCTTATAAACCTTTCTTAAACTTTTGGTAATCCTTAGCTCTCTGTTTATATTTAAGGGTGAACCACTATGGAGCTTTCCTGGAAAACTCTATGTGTATGAGTGGAACTTGTTATAGTGGTGAACTTTACTATAGGGTAATAATGTATCAAGCTTGTTATTCAAAGGATTATCCCAAATATGAATATCTGGAAGTTAGTTACTTATCTTAGGTTGGTCAGTTTTACTACAAAATTCTCCTCCAAATTCCTTCTTGAGGGTCATAAGGCTGCCCTATATTCTGGGGGCCCAGGGAGTGAGAGTCTTACCTTTAGGACAGCAGACTTATTACTTAAACCCAATTTTCAGTTTTATGCTTCATCCAGTCTTCAGTTGTGCCTGGTACCTTCCTGTTCAGATCTTCTTTGCTTCAACATCTTCAGACAATAAAACTAATGCCTTTTGCCTAAATGGGATGGGGCACTTTCTTCTCTGTATAAGGTTAGGGAGGAGATCCGACTCAATTTAAGGTTCAAAAATGGAATAGTTACATAAAAATAATTATGAGAGCTCCTATACAGACTTTCAACTAGTCTTGCTATTTTCAGTGCCACTGCATCCTCCACCTCCAGAGGTAGCAGTGACTCCAGTTCTAGAGCCTCTGAACTGGAATGGCTTTGCTTCTTGTTGGAGTTCCCTGCCACCCTCCTGCGTACACTTTGGTTGTAGTTTTTCAATTCTATTGAGTCAGTTACTTTTCCCAACTTCCAAAATTTTGTTGATATTTCTTTTCTTTTCTTTTTTTTTTTTTTTTTTTGCGATGGAGTCTTGCTCTGTCACCCAGGCTGGAGTGCAGTGGTGCGATCTCAGCTCACTGCAACCTCTGCCTCCCAGATTCAGCAATTCTCCTGCTTCAGCCTCCCATGTAGCTGGGACTATGGACGCCATCTAGCATGCATGACTAATTTTTGTATTTTTAGTAGAGACAGGGTTTCACCATGTTGGTCAGGCTTGTCTTGAACTCCCAACCTCAGGTGATCCACCCACCTCGGCCTCCCACAGTGCTGGGATTATAGGCGTGAGCCCCTGTGCCCAGCTTGTTGATATTTCTTATCTGCTATTTCCTTTCTGTACTCTTTAGACTTGTAGGTTTATGCCTTAAAACATTTATTTATTTCATTTTGGTGGGGATTTTAGAAGGAATCTGTGTTTATATGGCTGTGATTTACCTGAAGTCTCTTCTGTATTGTTGATTCTCAGTACCATGCAAGTGTTCAAAGATGGTGGTGCCATTTTTTGTGGGGTGGAGGTGGGGTGGGGAATAATCTTACCAAAGCAGGGGTAAGAGAGACAGGATGTGTTTGAGGGAATGAGTGAACACATGTTTTGGTCCGAAATGCCCTAGCTCCTTTAGAAATTCCTATTTGATTATAGTTTCTATAGTTTCCTTCTAAGGACCCGCTTTTCTTCATTTACTAGCTCAGTACATTCTTTTACCCTTGTGGACATACCTGACTTCTGTGATTCTTTAAAAACAACTACAGACAAGCAAAACACATGAACAATAATGCATAGCAATTGCTTTGCCAGGTAACAACAAAAAGGGTGGTCTCCTGCGGGTTTGTCATCTTGGTGTATGAAGACTGCTGATTTTACTTTATGTCTGGAGCTGTTTTCTTTAACATAGCTCTTTGTCAGCTTTTAAAAATGAGTCTTTTGTACATGGACAGGAACATCATCTAGGGATCCTGTTCCCAGTGTAAGGAGACTTTTTAGGTTTCTACGTAGATTTTAAAAAATTGAGCTGATTCAATTTTAAGGTGAAGAAAAGGGATATTTACATAAAAATAATTGGAGATATTTGTGTCCTGGCAGGTTATTTGTAGTTTATCACAGTGTAATGTAGCAATTTTATATGCTTTCTAGAATCTGTTAGAACTCTTTTGTTGTAAAATAAGACAGAAAAAAGGTGAAAAATATTTGAGGATATAAACTTGTTGAAAGGGCCCCAGTTACCTTCCATCGTACCTTAGAGATTCTGAAATGAATCCACCCTGTAGTCATCCTTGTTGCAGACAGCATCCTTCTAGTGCCAAAGGAGGGAGGGCAGGGTCCTGACTGTGGCCAACAGCAGTGGACTTGGGCCGAGAAAGCCCTTGGCTAGCTCCCTCATCTTTCTGGTGCTTCCTCTGTTGTGCAGCCAGAGATTCGGACCCCCACCACAAGGGGCCTTCCCATTCTCAGGATTTTGTTATTACATGCAGGCAAACAGTGTTTTTCTAATAGTCTTAATTTAGAGACTGAGTTTCATTGTTATCTGGGTATGGAATTTACTGAGCCCTTACTGACAAATCAGAGTCCCAATAATCACAGTCACCACTTCTCACCCTCCATCTGAGGAGAATTTTTACAATTAAGTATTCTGCTGCTTGTAACACTACATCAGAAACATCTCTTGGAAATTTTCACTACTCAAGCTTTAAAATACAAAGGGCCAGCTTTTCTTCAGCTCTAAACTGTCACCATTCTACGGTGTATAACTGTTTCTCAATGCAAAACCTATTGTTGTATACACAAATTAAGTAATTGCAATGTTGTGTGTCCAATATGTGTTTGCAAAGATACAGTTGTGTAGTTATGCAAACATAAAATTAGAGCCTAGTTTTTAAAAGTGGGTCAGAATTTCTCCAATGAATTTCAGAGATTGGATTTTGTTTTGTTTTGTTTCATTAAAGTTGTGTTAGTTATAAAGAACATGTAAAGTACATTTTAAATAAAATAATGTTGCATCCTTAATACTTTGGCTTTCACATTCAGTTTTATACTTCTTAATGTGACCTCTGTTCTTGTTTTTGGGGTAGAATTTGGTAAATGCTGTTTTTATTTCTAACCAGGTGTTCTGAGCAGGGGGTGATTTTATAACCTTGGATATTTGCCCATTTGAGGTTAGCAGGCCACCCGTAGCTTGTTTTTTCTCCTCATTTAGAAGTGAAACTTTAACTAATTAAACAAATACCCCAGTAGTAACCAATGCACAGCAGTATTGATAGGGAGGTGGGATGTGTGTTTGGGCGTTCCCTCTCTTCCAGGTCTCCCTCTGACACTCAAATATGAAACAAGAGGTTGAGGAGCAGGTGGTTTATCTAGCCAAGGTGTTTGAAAGAGACTGGTTTTGATAAGTAATTGTTTAGAATAGTCCAGATGTCACATGTTGGAAAGTCTAAAATGTTGGAAAACAATGCTCTAATTTCCTTAAATGAGGAAGAAGTGTCAGCATTAAAGCTGTTTAAACCAACTTGGGGCCGAGCACGGTGGCTCACACCTGTAATCCCAGCACTTTGGGAGACTGAGCTGGGTGGATCACCTGAGGTTGGGAGTTCAAGACCAGCCTGGCCAACATAGTAAAACCCCGTCTCTACTAAAAATACACGAAAGTTAGCTGGGTGTGGTGGTGGGCGCCTGTAATTCCAGCTACTTGGGAGGCTGAGGCAGGAGAATCACTTGAATCCAGGAGGTGGAGGTTGCAGTGAGCCAAGAGCATACCATTGCAATCCAACCTGGGCAACAAGAGCGAGACTCAGTCTCCAAAAAACAAAAACAAAAAACTGACTTGGATTTTGATACTAGTTTTGCACAGAAGCAGCATGGGAGGTGACATTATTTGAAAAGTTATCGGATCATCAGTAAAATCTTGGCCAGACACTTCCTGCCCTCTTGTCTTGTACAATATCATTTAATTGGAATTGTATACTCCTACATAAAAAATTTTAAGCTAATGGGAGAAGCTAATGGGAGAAAATAAAATGAAGCCATATTCGCCCCGCTTCCAGCGAGACTGCAAGGCTGAGCTGCATCTGGATAGGAGGAGGCTTGCCCCTCCCCTCCTTCACCCTCACCCCCTTTCTTTCAAGTCAGCCAGGGAATAATTTGTCCATATATAAAGGTCCTTTCAGGCACTGGAGGGCTTTGCTAATTGTATTTGAGAGAATAAAGGTAAACCACAAGTTGGCTTTTAACAACAGAAAAATAATGAGTTCGCATGGCAACATGTTTAATAAGATTAGTTTTATTAGGAAAATGTAATCAAGTGGACTGAGGTCTTGCAGGAGGAATGGCTGATAAAAAGCCATTCATTTTCTTTAGCTAAAGAACTATCAGTTGGTGTTCAGAACACATTTAAATAAACAGGTATTAAAATCTAAAAAAATATATGTTCCTCCCATTTTCTTAGACTAAAAGGGAAACTTGTTTGTTCTGCTAACATTTAATTAACTTTAGTTGTGCTAAATTAGAATATTTGAAGAACTTGGGAATCTCCTGATTAGAGTGCTTTTTGTTTGATTGTAAATAAGTATTTGCTTGCAATTGGCACATATTGGCAGGTGTGGATTTATTAATTTCAAAAATACTATTGAAGTGGTACAATCTGAAAATATGAAGAGCCGCAATACCTATGAAAAAGGTCTTTTCCAAGCAATGAGCTTCATTTTGCCCTTCCGAAAGATAGTCACTGTTTTTTTTCCATTATGTGTGGTGATGTAGTTAATTTCAGTTAGAAAGATGTTTTGCGCTAATGGTGACAATACACTTAAATATGCGTGACTAAAATAGCAATGCAGTGTGGGAATATGTTTCATAATTGAAATGCTATGCTATTTTCTTTATTTTCCTGTATGAAGGAGAAGGGCACTTTAGTTAATTTGGCCAACTTCTTCACAATTGAAACACAATTTAAATTATTGTTAGAATAGTCCAATCACTTAAAATATGGACTACAGACATATGACCAGTTCAGCCTGTAGAAAGAACATGTATCAGCTCCAGCAGTTATACCCGTCAGTGTAACTGAAGGAGTCTGAGGCAAATCTGTAGAGGATAAAAGCTCAGATTTCCTTTTTATTTCCTATCTTTCTTACCCCTTTCAATGCCTCTGAGCACCTCAGGGTCTCAGCATCCTTTTTTTTTTTTTCTAACTTGGTGAGGAACTCTTATATTAGAGGCTCAGTAGATTAGCTTTACCCGGACATTGCATTTAAAGGAGGAACCTGGAAAAGGAAGGCTTAAAGTGAACAAATTTAAAGGTGATATTTTGCTGTCAGTCACAGGAGATGAGAGTGTCCCTCAAATGCCAGGATTTACTCCTTTGATAAGAGAGCCCTGCTCATGAGACATGTCTTCAGTCAGACCACCTGATGGCCACATTCACAGCTGAAACTCCCTTGCATGAAGTTTTGCATTGCACTAGTAAAGCGGAAGCAAAATTACTCTGCATTTTAGATCATTTGACAGCACCCAGGAAAGCATGCCCATGTAGTCAGCCTTCCAGCTTGGAAGAAGAGAGACTGACAGGCCACTGCCAGCTTCCTTGGCCACAGTACTAACCAAGGACTCTGGTGTTTGATGCTGACAGCAGCCAAAGATTTTTAAAGTCTTAGGGCAGTGTTCTGGTTCATAAGGTCTTTCCATTGATGCTGCTATCCATGTGGGTAGATGTGGTGGAGGAGCCCAAGGTAGTGGTTCAATAAATATTAATTGATGGGCGTTAAAATAATCAATGACCCGAGGGCATGCCAGCTCGTGTGCCAGAGACTTTAATTTGTTAAATGAAGTAAACCACACTGAGTTGCTCTTGGAAGTTATGAAAAATGATTGTAAAGGGTTTTTTTTTTTCCTTTTTTAAGCTCAAGCACTTTGATAGTATCCAAAGAAAACAGCCCAGCAGCCGAGTGCAGAACCTCCCTGTGGCCCTGCAAGCAGTGTGTATGTAGTAACAGTTTTAAGTGATATCCTTTCTGGGGTCCAGCCGATTGTTAACAGAGAGGAACTGGAATAAAATATTGCTGGGGATTCAGCCCTCTTACTGATTATAACATTTCAAAGGAGCTCAAGCTGCAGGAAATTAGTTTGGATTAGTATTTATCTTCTGATTTTTTTTTCTCCTCTGGAGAAAAAAACTTGTTTCTTCTATAAAGATCTTTAAAAATCTTGCCCCACAGACCGTGATTTGGAGGTGGGGGGGGGTGCACAGAGGATTATGTTTTGTATAATAAACAATATGACTATTGGCCTGAATTTGAAGACCTTTATTAATTATTTCTTCTACCCAGATATCTCTATGTGGGATAATTACTAAATCACTGGTGTTGGACAGCTGTGTTTCTACCCTGTCTTAAAGATCTTAAAGAGATTTAATTTCTTTGTTAGTCAACAGTTCTGTGTGAGATTGACATATCAATTTTCCCATTGTTGCCACACATACTACATTCATTTCGATCTTAGGTTATTTTTCCTTTTCTGCGCTCAGTGGTGACATATATTTATGGTAACTGTATGTTCAAGAATTCTTTGGATTAAACAGATTTCAGATGTGGTTTATTTGACCTCTCAGTGCACATATATTTTTGCTAACCACTTGACTCTCCCTATCAGCACGCATATAGTTAAGCCTGAAGATGGTTGGTGATTGAACCCATATACGCACCCTCCAGCGCTCACTGAGCTCCTCTGGGTAAGGTATTGTACTACCTACGCGCTGCGAGGACAATTTAGCACCTGTGTTAGGGGCCCCTGGTGGGTCAAAATAGAGGAGCAGAGACGAACCTCTTAAGTGAGGCAAATACAGGAAATCCAAGCTTTGAATTAGAGGTGCATTAGACACGTTTAAGGAATAGTGAAATAACCCCGCTTGAATGGAGGGATTTCTTAGAGGAGCAGTTTGGAAAGATCCTTGTCTTTTTGAAATTTGTTCCTTCCTTGACTGCCAAAACACCGTCATCTCCAAGTTCTCTACTTGGAGAGAACTTGGCTGCATCCTTCTTAGTCTTCTTTGGTGACGCCTACATTGCCGCATCCTTCTTAGTCTTCTTTGGTGACGCCTCTTTTTTACTTCCTCCACGAATACTGATGTTTCCCAAGCTTTTTCCCTTGGCCCTTTTCTCTCTAAACCTAAACACTATTTCTAGGCAACACATCTGCTTGCCCGAGCAGGACGTTCGCCTCTATGTGGATAACACCGAACCTTCTATCTCAGACTCCAACCTCTCTCCTGAGTGACAGCCCCTCTTCCAGTTTCCCGCTGGCACCTCTGCCTGAATAGCACAGTGTCTATCTACATCACCTTCTTGTTGGAGACTGCTCCATTCAGAGTTCTGTGACCAAGCCTAGAAGCGGAATCAAGGAAGATGAAAGTCTGAGTTCAAAGAGCTTATTTTGCCCACAGAAGAATGTAGGAAGGCAAGGGGATAGTAGTAAAAGGTATGACTTCCAAGGATTTTGAAAATCGAGCTGTTTCAGGTGATAATAAGGTCTATGGGCTTGCTACCCAAAGTGTGGTCTATGGACAGTGGCATTAGCGTCACATGGGAGATTATAGAAATGAAGAATCATAGGCCCCCATTCCTCAGACCTACTGAATCATGATCTGCATTTGAACAAAATCCTCAGGGGGCACTGTCTGCGTATTAAAGTCTGGGAGACATTGGTAGAGAGTATGTGCATAAAAGTGAATTGACGAAATTGAATGGAGATGAAAAAATGTCAGGCAAGGAACCAAGAGGCTACGGTGTTGAATGAATGGATAATGCACAGGGACATTGAAGTGGCTCACCAGGAATGCAATCGAATGTGGGTGGAGAGGAATAATGTGAGCTGACTTCTGACCTCCGTAATGTATTCATTATGCCCTGAGAGTGAGGGAGGGCACTTGTATCAGATGATAGTGATATTTGACATATAAGATTTTTGATGCCTCAGTTCTTTGAGAACACTGGTTAAGATGATTTTTTTCCCTTTAAATTCTGCATCTCAGCACTTACAAAATTATAGCAGATCCTTAAATAATGATGAATTGGCTTTGTCAGCTGTGGATCTAAAGAGATTAAGCCTTTTTTTCTGGCCTTATGTCAATTTACAAAATTATTTTCAACAACCGTAAGGCTGACTTTAACAATCTAATGTCCAGTGTTACCTTTTTTTTTCTCATGGTTCATATTTTCCTGACAGTTAATTAAAAGTTGTGTTTGCTAGGGCAAACTTTCTTTCTTTCTTTTAATCCCTCCTGATATGCGGATAACATCTTGGAACTCTTTATACTTGCTAGAGAAGTCATATCAAGTCTTCTAAAGAAGAGACTGATATACTTGGAGTTCCACCCTTGGGTGTAAGTTAGGTGTTTAGGGAAGTGTGTTGCTTGATAAACACATGGACACTGATGTTGAAGGTGCTTGTTTGGTGTTAGGAGACTTCAGTTCTAGTTGCAGCTCCATCCTTCCCTCTGCATGATGTTGGGTGAATCAGGCTACTGTTGTGAGCGTCAGTTTCTCATGTACCCAGTATACTGGTTGTACTGTATGAGGTCTAAATTCCCTTCCAGTTGTAAAATTTTGTGATCTGTAAGCCTGTTAAGAATTCCTATAATGTTGAGGTAATGCATCCCCCTAAGACATGTACCCAGGAGTCTCTCTTGTATGGTGGCCAGTCTATTTATTGGGCTCAGGTCATTCTACCTTCCAAAATATTGAGAATATCTTTATGATTCCAAATCATGATACATCTGCATCTGGAATACTCTGTATAGTTTTGGTAAATTTCTTAAGAGAAATAAGTCTCACCACATTAGTAGAGTATATTAGCCTTAAAGGTTTCAAAAAAGAAATAGAGTATCTTTTAATTGCCCAAAGGAGTGAAACAATTTTCTTATAAAATAGGCTAAAAAGATTAGTCTCTTTAAAATATATAAGATATAGCATGACCCAACCTTGTGAAGACTATGGGGCATTTCTTGAAATTTGAAGACAATGGAATTCTCAAACTGAAGGGATACTTTCAGGATAATTATAATGAATTATTATTTTTCCTGATAGCGAATAAGCATATAAAATTCATTATTTCCATAGTTTCCAAAGACTTTTAAGTGGGTTCCAGAATGATTTAGATCAGTTCAGTATGATGGATTGCAAATGGGAATAAGAGAGTGTTGATCATTGGTGTGTTACCCTATCCTTTTAGGTTGACATTTGAGATCTACAAATGTCTTTTTTTTTTTTTTTTTTTTTTTAAAAAAAAGAATTATTTTGGTTAAATGATGAGAAACCAGTACTGGACTGGACAAAAATATAAATGTTGACCTTGTTATTAACGGTTTTTCATGTGTTCTAAAGGTACGGGCTGTGGAAAAGCTTCTACAATTTTCTAGGCTTAGGTTGTTCATTTAGGAAATTGATTAATATGCAAAACTTTAAAAAATGGCAAATTTCAAATATACATGAGTAGAAAGCTCAGTAAAGGGAAACTCTGTGACCCCATCACTCAGATCCTACAATTATCAGCTTGATCTAATTTGATTTATAACCTTTTCCCTACTCTCACATCCTGAAAATTTTGAGGCAGATCTAAGGCATCATGATTTCATCTGTAAATATTTTAGTATGTGTTTAAAAGATAAGGTTCTTTATTATTTTGTTAAAATTTGTATGCAATGAAATATGTAGATCTTAATTGTACAATTTGGTCAACTTTGCTGAAAGTGTATGTCCTTGTAAGCACCACTCCAATCAAGATATAGGACATTTGTGGGA
The DNA here is from genome assembly GCF_002776525.5 of Piliocolobus tephrosceles. Classification (NCBI taxonomy): domain Eukaryota; kingdom Metazoa; phylum Chordata; class Mammalia; order Primates; family Cercopithecidae; genus Piliocolobus; species Piliocolobus tephrosceles. The sequence goes on from NC_045437.1 coordinate 32,149,476, forward strand.
TCATATACTGTTCATTCATGTCCCTTTCCAATCGATTACCACCTCCATAAGCAGGCATTTTTATTTCTATTACCACACATTAGTTTTGTCCAGTTTTGTATTAATACAGCACGTATTGTATGAGTGAAATCATGTGGTTTATACTCTTGTGTCTAGCTTCTTTCACTTTTTAATGCTGCTTTTGAGACTTTGCATGGTGATGCATATCTTATAGTTCATTCTTTTTTAAAAAGTTGCTGAGTGATACTTTTTTTTTTTTTACTGTACTTTAAGTTCTAGGGTACGTGTGCACAACGTGCAGGTTTCTTACAAATGTATACATGTGCCATGTTGGTGTGCTGCACCCATTAACTCATCATTTACATTAGGTATATCTCCTAATGCTATCCCTCTCCCTTTCCCCCACCCCATGACAGGCCCCGGTGTGTGATGTTCCCCACCCTGTGTCCAAGTATTCTCATTGTTCAATTCCCACCTATGAGTGAGAACGTGCGGTGTTTGGTTTTCTGTCCTTGCAATAGTTTGCTGAGAATGATGCTTCCCAGCTTCATCCATGTCCTGGCAAAGGACATGAACTCATCCTTTTTTATGGCTGCATAGTATTCCATAGTGTACATGTGCCACATTTTCTTAATCCAATCTATCATTGATAGACATTTGGGTTGGTTCCAAGTCTTTGCTATTGTGAATAGTACTGCAATAAACATACATGTGCATGTATCTTTATAGCAGCATGATTTATAATCCTTTGGGAATATATCCAGTAATGGAATGGCTGGGTCAAATGGTATTTCTAGTTCTAGATACTTGAGGAATCACCAAACTGTCTTCCACAGTGGTTGGACTAGTTTACAGTCCCACCAACAGTGTTCGTATTTGTCCACATCCACTCCAGCATTGTTTCCTGACTTTTTAATGATTGCCATTCTAACTGGTGTGAGATGGTATCTCATTGTGGTTTTGATTTGCATTTCTCTGATGGTCAGTGATGATGAGCATTTTTTCATGTGTCTGTTGGCTGCATTAATGTCTTCTTTTGAAAAGTGTCTGTTCATATCCTTCGCCAACTTTTTGATGGGGTTGTTTGTTTGTTTTCTTGTAAATTTGTTTGAGTTCTTTGTAGATTCTGGATATTAGCCCTTTGTCAGATGAGTAGATTGTAAAAATTTTCTCCCATTTGGTAGGTTGCCTTTCACTCTGATGGTAGTTTCTTTTGCTGTGAAGCAGCTCTTCAGTTTAATTAGATCCCATTTGTCAATTTTAGCTTTTGTTGCCATTGCTTTTTGTGTTTTAGGCATGAAGTCCTTGCCCAAGACTATGTCCTAAATGGTATCGCCTGGGTTTTCTTATAGGGTTTTTATGGTTTTAGGTCTAACATTTAAGTCTTTAATTCACCTTGAATTAATTTTTGTATAAGGTGTAAGGAAGGGATCCAGTTTCAGCTTTCTACACATGGCTAGCCAGTTTTTCCAGCACCATTTATTAAATAGGGAATCCTTTCCCCATTTCTTGTTTTTGTCAGGTTTGTCAAAGATCAGCTGGTTGTAGATGTGTGGTATTATTTCTGAGGCCTCTGTTCTGTTCTGTTGGTCTATATCTCTGTTTTGGTACCAGTACCACGCTGTTTTGATTACTGTAGCCTTGTAGTATAGTTTGAAGTCAGATAGCGTGATGCCTCCAGCTTTGTTCTTTTGGCTTAGGATTGTCTTGGCAACGCGGGCTCTTTTTTGGTTCCATATGGAAAGTATATGAACTTTAAAGTAGTTTTTTCCAATTCTCTGAAGAAAGTCATTAGTAGCTTGATGGAGATGGCATTGAATCTACAAATTACCTTGGCCAGTATGGCCATTTTCACGATATTAATTCTTCCTATCCATGAGCATGGTATGTCTGAGTGAGTTTCTTAATCCTGAGTTCTAATTTGATTGCACTGTGGTCTGAGAGACAGTTTGTTATAATTTCTATTCTTTTACATTTGCTGAGGAGGGCTTTACTTCTAACTATGTGGTCAATTTTGGAATAAGTGCAATGTGGTGCTGAGAAGAATGTATATTCTGTTGATTTGGGGTGGAGAGTTCTGTAGATGTCTGTTAGGTCCACTTGGTGCAGAGCTGAGTTCAATTCCTGGGTATCCTTGTTAACTTTCTGTATTGTTGATCTTTCTAATGTTGACAGTGAGTTGTTAAAGTCTCCCATTATTATTGTATGGGAGTCTAAGTCTCTTTGTAAGTCTCTAAGGACTTACTTTATGAGTCTGAGTGCTCCTGTATTGGGTGCATATATATTTAGGATAGTTAGCTCTTCTTGTTGAATTGATCCCTTTACCATTATGTAATGGCCTTCTTTGTCTCTTTTGTTCTTTGTTGGTTTAAAGTCTGTTTTATCAGAGACTAGGATTGCAACCCCTGCTTTTTTTTTGTTTTCCGTTTGCTTAGTAGATCTTCCTTCATCCCTTTATTTTGAGCCTATGTGTGTCTCTGCATGTAAGATGGGTCTCCTGAATACAGCACACTGATGGGTCTTGACTATCCAATTTGCCAGTCTGTGTCTTTTAATTGGAGCATTTAGCCCATTTACATCTAAGGTTAATATTGTTATGTGTGAATTTGATTCTGTCATTATGATATTAGCTGGTTATTTTGCTCGTTAGTTGATGCAGTTTCTTCTTAGCATCGATGGTCTTTACATTTTGTCATGCTTTTGCAGTGGCTGGTTCCAGTTGTTCCTTTCCATGTTTGGTGCTTCCTTCAGGATCTCTTGTAGGGCAGGCCTGGTGGTGACAAAAATCTCTCAGCATTTGCTTGTCTGTAAAGGATTTTATTTCTCCTTCACTTATGAAGCTTAGTTTGGCTGGATATGAAATTCTGGTTTGAAAATTCTTTTCTTTAAGAATGTTGAATATTGGCCCCCACTCTCTTCTGGCTTGTAGAGTTTCTACTGAGAGATCTGCTCTTAGTCTGATGGGCTTCCCTTTGTGATTAACGTGACCTTTCTTTCTGGCTGCCCTTAACATATTTTCCTTCATTTCAACTTTGGTGAATCTGACAATTATGTGTCTTGGAGTTGCTCTTCTCGAGGAGTATCTTTGTGGTGTTCTCTGTATTTCCTGAATTTGAATGTTGGCCTGCCTTGCTAGGTTGGGGAAGTCCTCCTGGATAGTATCCTGCAGAGTGTTTTCCAACTTGGTTCCAGTCTCCTGGCAACTTTCAGGTACACCTGTCATAGATTTGGTCTTTTCACATAGTCCCATGTTTCTTGGAGGCTTTCTTTGTTTCTTTTTACCCTTTTTTCTCTAAACTTCTCCTCTTGCTTCATTTCATTCATTTGATCCTCAATCACTGATACTCTTTCTTCCAGTTGATTGAATCAGTTACTGAAGCTTGTGCATTCATCACGTAGTTCTCGTGCCATAGTTTTCAGCTCCATCAGATCATTTCAGTCCATCAGACTTCTCTACATTGGTTATTCTAGTTAACCATTCATCTAATCTTTTTTCAAAGTTTTTAGGTTCTTTGCAATGGGTTCAAACTTCCTCATTTAGCTTGGAGATGTTTGATCATCTCAAGCCTTCTTCTGTCAACTCATCAAAGTCATTCTCCATCCAGCTTTGTTCCATTGCTGGTGAGGAGCTGCGTTCCTTTGGAGGGAGAGAGGCGCTGTGATTTTTAGAATTTTCAGCTTTTCTGCTCTGTTTTTTCCCCATCTTTGTGGTTTTATCTACCTTTGGTCTTTGATGATGGTGACATATAGATGGGGTTTTGGTGTGGATGTCCTTTCTATTTGTTAGTTTTCCTTCTAACAGTCAGGATCCTCAGCTGCAGGTCTGTTGGAGTTTGCTGGAGGTCCACACTAGACTGTTTGCCTGGGTATCAGCAGTGGAGGTTGCAGTACAGCAAATATTGCTGAACAGCAAATGTTGCTGCCTGATCATTTCTCTGGAAGCTTCATCTCAGAGGGGTACCCGGCCATGTGAGGTGTCAGTCTGCCCCTACTGGGGTGTGCCTTCCAGTTAGGCTACTTGAGGGTCCTCCACTTGAGGAGGCAGTCTGTCCGTTCTCAGATCTCAAACTCTGTGCTGGAAGAACCAATACTCTCTTCAAAGCTGTCAGACAGGGATATTTAAATCTGCAGGGGTTTCTGCTGCCTTTTGTTTGGCTATGCCCTGCCCCTAGAGGTGGAGTCTACAGAGGCACGCAGGCCTCCTAGAGCTGCAGTGGGCTCCACCCAGTTCGAGCTTCCTGGCCGGTTTGTTTACCTACTCAAGCCTCCTTGCCGAGTAATAACTATGTTGTTCAAATACACCATGATTTGTTTGTGTATTCTTCTGTTGATGGATGTTTGTTTTTTATTCCAATTTGGAACTATTGTGACCAAAGCTGCAATGAGCATTCTTGTATAATTTTTTTGCCGACCCATGCTTTCATTTCTGTTGAGTAAATATCCAGGAATGCAATTGCTGCGTCATAGCATAGATGCATGTTTAACTGTATAAGAAGCTGTCAAAGTAGTATCATTTTACATTCCCACCAGCAATGTATGGAGTTACAGTTGTTCTACAATCTCATCAACATTTGGTGGTGTCAACTTTTTACTTTTAGCTATTCTGATGGATGTAAAATGCTGCCTCGCTGTGGTTTAAATTGTATTCTGATGACTAGTGGTTTTGAACTACTTTTCATGTGCTTATTGGCTACTTCACTTTCGTGACAGGTGTGCTGAAATACTTTGCCCATTTTAAAATTAGGCTGTCTCTTTGTTGTTGTTTGAAATAGTTCTTTTTGAAATGTTCTGGATATAAGTCAGATGTATGTATAATGAATGTTTTCTCTGCCTTTTAATTGCATTTTAATATTTTAAATGTGCTTTTTGATGAGCAGAGTTTTTTTTTGTTTTGTCTTTTGTTTTTTTTAATTCAGATGTAGTCAGTTTTTTTAATGTTCAGCTTTTTTGGTATCATCTTTAATAAAAAATTTGCCAACCCTAAAGTCACAAAGATATTTTCTGATTTTCTCTCAGAGCTTCATAAAAGTTTTGACTTTTATTTTAGGTCTGTGATCGTCTCAAGTGAATTTTTGTATTTGCTGTGAGTTAGGAATCAAGTTTTAGTTTTGTCCCATCTTCTTTTGTTCTGCCACTCTGCATTGAAAAGACTTTGTTTCTCCCATTGACTTGCTCACATGTCTTTGTCAAAACTCAAGTGTGGTTTTTAGACTCTTTATTCTGTTCCATTTATCTATTTGTCTATTCTTACACCAGTTCTATACTGTCTTAAAAACTGTAGCTTTGTAGCAAATATTCAAATCTGGCAATGTGAGCCCCCTAATTTGTCCTTCTCTTTGAAAAAGTTTTGCCTACTCTATGTTTTTTCCTTTTTCTATATAAATCAACTTGTCAATTTGATTTAAGAATCAACTTGTTAGTTTCTAAAAAAAAAAAATCCTGGATTTTTGATTTGGATTGTATTGATCTGTACACCAATTTGGGGGGAAACTGACATCTCAGATGTATTGAGTCTTTCAATCCATGAACATGAGACACTTCTCCATTTATTTGGGTCTTCTTTATCTCAGCAATATTTGTAGTTTTCTGTGTAAAGATCCTGCATATTTCTGATTTTTTTTAAAAAAGTGATTTTATGTCTTTTGCTGCTGTTGGACACAGAATAAAATAATCATTTCCAGTTGTTCACTGCTAGTATATATAAATACACTTGATTTTTGTATACTGGTGTTTGTTTCTGTTCTTTAGATTGGGACTTTTTTTCTGTGATACCTTCAAGATCATGGACTCTTCTGCTGTCTCCAATCTGCTTTTAAGCCTGTCTAGTGACTATTTCCTTTTTCAATATTGTAGTTTTCAGTTCTACAATTTCTATTTTTTTTATAACTTTCATTTCTCTGCTGAGATTACTCATCTGGTAACTCTCTTTGGCCAACTTTTTATTTTTATTTTTATTTTATTTTATTTTACATTTATTTTCATTTCAATTTATTTTCATTTTTTATATTTTTAACTCAAAAACATAAAATTTTTTTTCATTGTACTTTAAGTTCTGGGATACATATGCAGAATGTGCAGGTTTGTTACACAGGTATACACGTGCCATGGGTGGTCTGTTGCAATCATCAACTCGTCATCTACATTAGTTATTTCTCCTAATGCTATCCGTCACGTAGTCCCCTACTCCCCAGTAGGTCTCAGTGTGTGATGTTCCCCTCCCTGTCTCCATGTGTTCTCATTCTTCAACTCCTACTTGTGAGTGAGAACATGTGGTGTTTGGTTTTCTGTTCCTGTGTTGGTTTGCTGAGAATGATGCTTCCCAGCTTCATCCATGTCCTGGCAAAGGACATGAACTCGTCCTTTATTTTATGGCTGCATAGTATTCCGTAGTGTATATGTGCCACATTTTCTTTATCCAGTCTATCAGTGATGGGCATTTGGGTTGGTTCCAAGTCTTTGTTATTGTGAACAGTGCTGCAATAAACATACATGTGCATGTGTCTTTACAGCAGAATAATTTATAATCCTTTGGGTATAATTTATAATCCTTTGTGCTGTTTTAGTTACTGTAGCCTTGTAGTATAGTTCAAAGTCAGGTAGTGTGATGCCTCCAGCTTTGTTCTTTGGCTATCTTTTATTTTTTATTTGTATTCATTTATTCATTTATTTTTTGAGACAGAGTCTTGCTGTGTTGCCCAGGCTGGAGTACAGTGGCTCACTTTCAGCTCACTGCAATCTCTGCTTCCTGGGTTCAAACAATTTTCCTGCTTCATCCTCCCTAGTAGCAAAGGCCACCTCTCTCAGCTAATTTTTTAGAGACAGGGTTTCACCATGTTGGTCAGGCTGGTCTTGAACTTCTGACCTCAAGTGACCTGCCCACCTTGGCCTCCCAAAGTGCTGGGATTACAGATGTGAGCCGTCGTGCCCAGCCTCTTTGGCCATCTTTGTGAAAACATATTTATAATAGCTGCCTTACAGCTCATATCTGCTAATTCCAACATTTATATCATCTCCAGGTCACTTTCTATTCATGATATTTTTCTTGAGTATAGCTCACCTCTCCAGCCCCTGCATGTCCACTATATTTTGATTTTATACTGGATGTTGTGGATGATATGTTATAAAGATTGTATTCAGAGTATTCATTTGAAGCCTTAATTTTTGTTCCAGCAGGTGGTTAAATTACTGACTGACATCCTTGAACTTTTGGAAACTTGGTTTTGTTCTTTCTTAGGATTGCTCTGTTTTGGTCTTGTTTTTAGTCTTAGGATGAATTGTTAGTCTTTGGACATAGTCTTGACTCCTAACGTGTGGTCCTTTTGTGGAGTTTTAGTGGAAAGTCTGAGGCATTCCCCAGTTTCCTCTAGCTTGGTGGGGTTCAAACTCCAAACTCTCTTCTGTACAGAGGGCAGCAGTTCAGATGTTCCTCAACTTCTCAACCTACCCTTTTTCTACTGAATTCCTGATGTCTCCCTTGCGCGTGTGCAGTTTAGGGATTAACCATGGACCACAGAAGTTTATGGAAAGACTTGGGTGCTCCTTTCTCTGCGGCTCTGTTCTTCCCAGGAATTACCCCCTTGATACCAGCTCTCACCTATCTCTTCTGATCTTTAAAGCCAAGAAGCTTGTGACCTTCTGCTTGAGTGCCACCTGCCCCCTGCTTCTGGGACCAGGGGGTACCCTCAAGGGAAAAGCCCTGTCAATTTAGTTTCCAAATAGTGTCGTCTCTTCTTTTTAGGGTCAAATCTCTGCTAGCTACTGTCTGCATTTGGTCAATTTCTAGTGCTTTCAAGTATTTCTTCAAAAAAGAATTTGGCCGGGTGCGGTGGCTCCTGTCTATAATCCTAGCACTTTGGGAGGCCGAGGTGGGTGAATCACCTGAGGTCAGAAGTTTGAGATCAGCCTGGCCAACATCGTGAAACCCCATCTCTACCAAAAATACAAAAATTAGCCGGGTGTGGTGGTGTGCGCCTATAGTCCCAGCTACCCGGGAGGCTGAGGCAGGAGAATTGCATGAACCCAGGAGGCGGAGGTTGAAGTGAGCCAAGATCACGCCACTGCACTCCAGCCTGGGTGACAAGAGTGAGGCTCCATCTCAAAAAAAAAAAAAAAGAATTTGTCCAGGATATAGAATTATTTTTGGAGAGAGTTAATCTGATGCAAACTATGCCACCAGTACTGGAACACTCTTTTTAAAAACATCACAGTATTTCTACTAATCACATCAAAAAGTTGCCAATGATTCCTTAATTTTACCCAAATGTAGGGAATCAAGTTTCTGATGATGGAGATAATATTTAGTTTAGCTTTTTTTTTTTTTTTAAATAGCAAACTTGATAGAAAAGCTTTCAAAAAAATGAATTTACTCATTCACTGGCTGAGAAGCATATTGTTATTAGGTTGGTGCATTAAAAGTGATGGGAAATACCGCAATTACTAATAGTTATAGCATGACCATCCCTATCTTGGTGTTAAAGCCTGGAAATCTTCCCCTTGGCAGCAGCTGCTGAGCCAGTTTTATAGTAATCTCAGGTATTCAGGACACAGTCAAGAGAAAAGAAGTATGTGCAAAGGCCTCTGAGGAGCTAAAATAGATTTATAATCAATTAATTTTATCACAGGGGAATCTTTCAAATCCTCACTCAGAGCTTATTTACCCTGATTTTAAGTACAGCTATAACAAGCCTTGTGATTTCTCCCCCTAGCTTCTAGAACATTAGTGGGAGTGAGTGAGAGAGGGGACGATGGCATGCTATGGGCAGGCACAAGGTCAGTGGCAGGAAGTGACTGGTGACAGCAGCATTAACTCCAGTGAGTGCAGTTTCTGTATTTGATGCAGGGCTAGGTCCCAGGGTAACAGACCCTGGAGGTTTCGCTTGTGCATCAAGGAGCTTGTGCAGTATCAGGGTACACAGATGTGCAAATGTGCAAAATGGGCTGGTGAGTGAAATAATAACAAACTTTCACTGAGTGCAGTTATGGAAGGAAGGAGTAATTGGATGGTTCAGAGAAGACTTCAGTGAGAAGAACTTTGCTGGCTCACATAAGGTTGATCTCTGTAGGAGTCTTTGGAGGATACATTCCACACATTGAAAGGAAATCAAGTGGAACTTATAAGTAAAGGCACTATTTTCAAAGCTATGTTTAGAAAAACCTACAATGGATGGTTAAGAACCCCAGGGCCTGTGAGCATGGTGGGAAGCTGTGACCATTCCTAGACCAGAAGGAGCAAGAGGAGGAAAAGTTACCAGAAGGCCTGCAGGGCCTGTGGCGGTTGCGGGGAACTGCCTGTGGCATCTGGTCTGGGAGAGCAGCCCCTGGCATCCCACCTTTATCTCCTCTGACCTCTTACCTCTTGCTAATCCAACCAGAAGCCAGAGGAAGGGTGGGGGGCGCCCATTGGTGCTGTGGGTATATGTCGGCTTCCCAGGGCACAGAGATGGCTGGAGAAGGGTGGGAAGTGGACTGGAGGGGGTAACCTGAGAATAGCCAGCAAAGTTGAGTAGAATTTTGTCTTAGGTGACACATGTCCCTCGGGGAGGACAGTCCCAGCCCCAGGGCTAAGGTGTGAAGTACCTCAAGGCATGCTCAGAGAATCCAAGTGGTTTTGTAAGAAGTAGGGCACAGAGTTCATCTGGGGGTGGCTAGCAATGGACAATGTTCCTTACCCTCCTGAAGCATTTAGACTGGATTTGTGAGCTGTTGAGATCCGTAGAGGTCCCCAGCAGGAAAGGGACCAGCAGCCAAGGGGAGAAAGCATGGCAGGAAGGAGTGAGGGTCGTCAGTTCATGTTCCACCAGCGCAGACGAAGAAATAATATCTGAAAAACACAAGTCTGGTGTCAGCATTGTGTAGGCAGCACAATCCCCACCTCAGTAGTGATGGAGGCGACTGGACCGTTCATGATCGTAGCCTTACATATCACAGTCAGCATATTTCTGTTACTAAGGCAGCCATGTCTGTGGTTCATTTTAGGAGCATTTCCAACTGAAGGTCTTTAGATTATATAAAAAGTTTTGATACTTAGAGAAATAATATTAAGGAACCTGGAAAATTTGCTTATTTGAAACATCTTTTTTTTCCTAATGAGACTGGGTAAATGAAGTTTTACTACATTTATTATTATTATTATTGTAATTTATCAAGGTTATTATTATAATTATCACTCCAGAATAAAGAACTTAATTTATAAGAAAAAAACAAACAACCCCATCAAAAAGTGGGCAAAGGATATGAACAGACATTTCTCAAAAGAAGACATTCATACAGCCAACGGACACATGAAAAAATGCTCATCATCACTGGCCATCAGAGAAATGCAAATCAAAACCACAATGAGTTACCATCTCACACCAGTTAGAATGACAATCATTAAAAAGTCAGGAAACAACAGGCGCTGGAGAGGATGTGGAGAAATAGGAACACTTTTACACTGTTGGTGGGACTGTAAACTAGTTCAACCATTGTGGAAAACAGTATGGTGATTCCTCAAGGATCTAGAACTAGAAATACCATATGACCCAGCCATCCTATTACTGGGTATATACCCAAAGGATTATAAATCATGCTGCTAAAAAGACACATGCACACGTATGTTTATTGCGGCACTATTCACAATAGCAAAGACTTGGAATCAACCCATATGTCCCTCAGTGACAGACTGAATTAAGAAAATGTGGCACATATACACCATGGAATACCATGCAGCCATGAAAAAGGATGAGTTCATGTCCTTTGTAGGGACATGGATGCAGCTGGAAACCATCATTCTCAGCAAACTATCACAAGAACAGAAAACCAAACACCGCATGTTCTCATAGATGGGAATTGAACAATGAGATCACTTGGACATGGGAAGGGGAACATCACACACTGGGGCCTATTGTGGGGAGGGGGGATGTGGGAGGGATGGCACTGGGACTTATACCTGATATAAATGACGAGTTGATGGGTGCTGACAAGTTGGTGGGTGCAGCACACCAACATGGCACATGTATACATATGTAACAAACCTGCACGTTGTGCACATGTACCCTAGAACTTAAAGTACAATTAAAAAAAGAAAAACTTTCAAAACCAAAGTCATCGTATTTCATAGTGAGTGCTAGTTGGAAAACATTTGATCAGTAGATCTTTTATTACCTGGTGGAGTTACTCATGTGTTTAGCCGCTGTGTGAGGTAGGACATTCATCCTTCATATCTAGCTTATTTAGAGGCATCTTTGGTGAGTTCATGACTTAGCAGAAATCCTGATTCACTTGACCCGATTCTTGAGTCAAGCTGTTGTTAGCTGCTTGTTTAAAGACTAGGTTGAGATAAGGGACAATTAGTTTGTTGTCTCATGTCCTGTTTTGCCCTTTCTCTTCCATCTTCTGCCATGTCATTCCCTCTCCAGGTGCAGGTTCTGTCCCTCTCTCACACTGATGATGGGTTGGAGGTCAACTCAGTCACAGCAACTGAAGGACATTGTCAGTTTTAGTCTTGTGTCATTTGTCTCTCTCAGTGTACATGCTCACTTGTAGAGCCACCCAAGTATTGGCCAATTAAAAACACAAACTGGAGCACAAAACTGTTTTCTCATATTTGCTGGCTGAACAAATGTGTCAATAGGATAAATATTATAACTGGGCAAGCCAGCTTTCGACTCTTAAAAACTTGTCCACTCAACGTTTTCTTGAGTTTTGACCCCATCCACTGACCAAGATCTCTTTTTCCTGTTAGGATGTTAGTCAGACTCCCTGTCATAGGATAATAACAGTACGCCCGTCTATGAATGTTTTGTAAGGTGCAACAGAACTCAAGCTATGTTTACATAACTCCTAGCATATAGTAGGTGTTCAATAAAAGTTGGCTGTTATAATTATTGCCCAGCAGTGAAGAGAACTGCTTGACTTTGTTTAATTTAGTATTTTGTAAATCTGCTTAACCAAAATACTGCTATTTCTAGAACCATTCATTAACATTTCAAGGAATGCTACTGTTCTGTGGAATACAGCTTGGGAAACTCTGAATTAAGAATTGGACAAAATTAAACTGTTGGAGTTGGGGTTCTGGATCTTAGCTTAGTCCTCACCACACCTTGAAATTGCTTAAATAAAAACAGGGAAGTTTCATTTTAGGGTATAAAACAGAAATGAAAAAAAAAAGCCACCTGTATAAAAACCTGTATTTTTGTCCATTTATTCTTTGTAAACACATCTCTAGGTGACTCAAAAAGTTCAAGGGAAGCTGTCTGAAGTTCTCAGGACCAGTTTAAGAGGGTATCATGAAGTCAGAGAAATTAGAATTACATGTTCCTTCTGATTTTGGCCTATCAGAAGTAATAAAGCCAGAAATTGTACCCCTCGTCCTTCCCTGTCTCCACCCCCGTTTGACCTGGTCACCACTCTTCCTGTCTATATTGCTGCCTGGCACAGTTGCAGGGTGAGTGGGATGCCTGCTCCTGCTCCTGCCCTTCTCCTGTTGGGTTTTGGTTTATGCTTTTGCCCACCTCAACTTCGTGCCTTGATAGGACACAGACCTCTGGGAAGAGAGGCCTGCATGTGTCCCGAGCAGTCTTGTAGGGGTTGGGTCACCAGCCTTCCAGAAGCATGTCTGGTTAGCACTGGTGAATCGTCAGGGCCTAGGACAGACATCACTCACTTGCTCATCTGAAGGCCAGGAACGATTATGTCATTATGTGTGTGCATTTCTCAACTAAGCCTTCAAGAGGGTGATGGGATGAGAAGCATCTGTATATGACGCATGTGTGACACATCCAAAGGGCAAATATATCAGATGACCATCTTCCCTGTGTGAGCCTTGGGAGAATTTTCAAAAGTCATTCTCACTTACTTGTGCTCCATACCCACCAATTCCAAAAATCGATGCCCACGGAGATGTCCTCGTTGCTTCCCACGAACAGGGCCAGCGTTCCTTGCTGAGGTGTGCTCATGCCTCTGGATTCAGGTCTGTGACCCTCTGCTGTCCCCGTCATTGTAGGAGGTGAATGAGGGCTCTAACTCTACCTAATGATCTTCCTAAGATTGCTTTTGTTCAATAATCCAGTCTGTTCTAGGTGATGAGAGGGAAAACAGTCTGCAGGCAGCCACACCTCAGGAAGGTCCAAGTTAATTTGCCAGCCCAGGGCATTGCTACCAGTGCAGAACTGAGCCCATGATAGGGATAGTTATTTGGGAAACTTAAGTCAGATTCCACCCTAAGTAAGTTCTAACTTCAGTCTGTGGAGCAAGAAGTATACCAGAGGGTTCAGCGACGCTTCCACTATGCACAGAGTTGCAGATGAAGACCCTGGCTCTCTCCCTGTGGTGTTTCCTGACTGTCAGCCACCTGCCCTTTGCATTTTCCCAGAGTTCCACTGGGATAAGGGTGCAGATTTTCAGCTTGACTTTCCTCAAGGCTAAAATACATCATCAAGTGACCATGTGAGAATTCCATGAAGGCAGTCCCTCTACAGAACAGACATTGGGATCTCTGTCAGTAAGAAAGAGACCTCCCTCTGTTTGGTGCTGAGGAGGTTGTGAGGCTACTTGGTTTATGGCATTTGCTGCTGTGACTCTAAATTGTACACTTAATTTAATGATATAAAAGGAAATTGAACAAAAATAGATACTCTGTTTTTAAAGTCTAGGTACTATATTATATTTGTAAAGTGTTCATCAAATGCAGAATGTTCTTTAACCTTCATGCTATGCACACAGCCTTCCCAGACCACTTCCTTCTGCTATCTACCACCTCCAGTGGTCCAGGTGGGCTGGACCAGTTTCATTTCAGGTCAGAGAAGGTGGTCTGGCCATTGTTCACTATGATGAGGTACAAGCCTGTGATGGGCCCATCTCCTCTCTTACCTACTTTCCATCCAAATTTCCCTTTCCCCATCACCCCTTCAACCAAAATGGGTGATTAGATGGCATGTCTTTTGCAAGTGATTCTTGAGAAATGCTGCCTGGCACCCTCAGTTTCCCTTCTTTGCACTGGGAACCACCAGTCTGTGGTAGGGAAGGTAGAACTACTGTGTGCTATGCTTGAGTTCCCGTGAACACCAAAGGCAAAGCTCCAGCACAGCCTAGCTAAGCATTGAACTCGGTCACTTTCTCTTCCAGCTGCCTCTGTCTGAGAGCTTGACAGCCTTGCTCAGATATCCAGCAACCTCAAGAGCTAGACCACTCTCACTTTACAGAACAGCTGAGGCCCGCAGCGTTCTATGCTGACTTGTTTGGAATGCAGGCATTGAGGAATTCATCTAACTATGAATTTGCGTCTCCAGAGAGAAGTGAGAGCGACGTGGCTCGCTGCCATGGTTGGGAGCCAGGCTGTGAGCAGCAACACTTTATGATCAGTTAGAAAATAAACAGCAGCAACAACATGATTTCTATTCAGCTCTCCCCATGATAGAGGATCTAAAAAAACACTAATAAATCAATGTGGCTGGCAGGTGCTATCAGAGAGGAAGGCCGGGGCAAAAACAGTGTTCTTCCATTCTGGCCAGCTGCAGAGGACAGAATCAAGAGAATGGAGATGACGGGCCTGGTGCGGCGGCTCATGCCTGTAATCCCAGCACTTTGGGAGGCTGAGGTGGGCGAGTCACTTGAGCTCCAGTTTGAGACCAGCCTGGGCAACATGGTGAAACCACGTGTCTACAAAAAATACAAAAATTAACCGGGCATGGTGGGGCACACCTGTAATCCCAGCTACTTGTGGGGCTGAGACAGGAGGAGCACTTGAACCGGGTAGGTCAAGGCTGTAGTGAGCTGAGATTGCACCACTGCACTCCAGCCTGGGTGACAAAGTGAGACTCTGTTTAAAAAAGAGAAAGAAAGAGAGAAAATAGAAATGAAAGGAATGAGAGTTTATGCCCTCTTGTCATTCTATCTTCTTTTTGCAAGAATAAGTGGAAGACGGTGAAAGCTTTTCATCTCGTTGGAAGGCCACTTTATTTGATAAACAGCACCAATAATGATTACCCTGGAGCATGGCTTTCAGCGAGGCCCATGTCACAACTTCGCAACTTGCATGCACAGAGCCCGTCTACCTGTTTGTAGGTAGCAGTGGTGCTGTTTGGTGGAGATTGGAAACTGCATTGTTCTCTTCTCCCAGTTTTCCGAGCATCTAGCAGAAGAAATGGCTGCATGTGGGAACTTAGTTAAGGCTTATGGCTGATGACGGTAAGGAAAATTTCCTGGCAATAATGGATGCTAATTACTAAAACAGGTTGCTCCATGGGGGAATCCCAGTTGTTTACCTGTAATAGCAAACAACATCATGACCTGTGTTGGTCAGGACTTGGACTTTGAGGTTCAAGGCTTGTTCTGTCCAGAGGCAGGGGGCGTACCAGCTGACCGTGTTCTTTTCAGCCTGGAGGGCCAATAGGAAGTGTTCCTAAGCCAACTTCATACTTGGGTTTTTTTTTCTCCCTTATTTTTTTCTTAATTTGCACGTCTAATTTTCAGTGTCTACAATGGGCTAATGGACTTTCCTCCCACTAAAAATCACGTGTAGATGTGAGAATGTTCTCCAGAAAAGCGGGTCTCTGGGGCTTTGCTTCTGGCTTGAGGTCCTGTGAGGTAGGTGTTATGAAACCTCCCCCGCAGTGGGCCGGGTGCCAGCAAACCTCAGCGGGGTCAGCAACTCTTCTGCTAATTTTGGCAGGAGAGGGAGACACTCAGCCACCCTGAGAAGAAAGAATGTATATTTTGCGATCCATTTGCAAATCAAGCTAGAATGCATTTTCAGAACTGCATGCGTATTCAGGGCCTGTCTATTTCTTTCTACCATCAAACCTGCGAGGACAAAAGTAACTCAAGTTCAATATAACTCAAGTTCATTGTTCTCCACCACATAATCTTTCTTCCTATCCTGAATTGCAGCGGGGGCAGCTCAGAGGGCATTTCAAGAAGGAAGGAAGGGGAAGGGCAAGACAGGATATGGTATTGAGGCACACAGTCAGTGCTTTGGGTGATCAACATCAACATGGTGGTCCTGGGTTAGGATTTCGAGGAGGGGACGGAAGGAGGAGGATGAGAGGGGGATGGGTGATGCCTGGTGGCTGGTGCTTCACAATTTAAGCAAGCCTGTCTTGGGAACTGCAGGAACAAGGAACTTGCAGGGCACAACCCTTGTACAACAAGGACAGAATACAGGAAGACTGAGGAGAGCAACCAATGCTCTTCGGGTCTTCAAAGTAACAAGGGGATTTGATCAGAACTTTCTGAGGGCACCTGGCATCTCCCACAGGCCATGACTCTGTGACTCTCTGACTTTCCTCTGGAGCTGGCTGGCTTCTGTAAAATTATCAAAGAGAAGATAGACCTTAAACTTTAAAAAAATGTGGCCTGAGAATGAAATTATACCGCTAAAGTTCACTTATTAAAATTCATCAGCAAGCCCTAATGACTTCATGGCCTAAGTGGAAATTTCATATTCCTTTGGAAAATCAAATTGGCATAGCCAAATGAGCTGAAAATTGTCTTTGACTTGTAGATGTTATTTCTACATTATTTTTCTTTGCGTGAGAAAATAATCACTCACTCTGACACTTAAGCTTGACAGCTAGGAGTAAGAGTCAGAATCTATCAGTTGCTTCCGTGGTCCTAGGAACTGTTTGCGGTGTTTTACGTGCACTGGTTCATTCAGTCCTCAGAAGAGGTCTCTGAGGAGAGATGGTACTAAACTCCCACTTAACAGATGAGGAAATTGAAGATTAGAGAGATTAAATAACCCATCAGGGCCAAGACTGGACTGTGTGTCCAGCCAGCTAATTCCAAACTTCTGCAAATCAGCAGTCTTTCCCACTCTCCACCTCTTGCAGAAGGTCAGCAGATGACCACTTGAACAGCACCTGTCATACTAAGGTGAAATTAAGAGCTTGGTGTTGTGGAACAAAGAGAACTGTCTACTGTCTAGGGCACGAACAACATGAACAGTAGCCTTCTCTCCCACTGAGTGTAAAATGGGCCAATAACACATGTGATACCTGTAAGAAAATCACTTATGTTTTGAATACTGCTGTTAAGAATTTAAAACTAAGCAGGATCTCTAGGTTAATAATTCTCCATCTCTAGAGCATCACAACACCAAAAGCTAACAGTGAATGCTGACTCTGTCAGACGCTATTTGAAGTCTTCTACATTTTTTCATTTGTTTAAACCTAACAGCATCCCCATGAGCTAGGTACTGTTATTTTTCTCATTTTCCAGATGAGGAAATCAGAACACAAGTAGGAAGTGGCAGAGCTGGAAAGGGGGTCCAGGATATTTAACCATTAGGCTAAACTGCTTCTCAGCACTAGTTTTTGGCAAACATGAAATATCTGCTTCTGGGATGCAAACAGGGGTTCCCATCCTAGAGGTGGGATAAGGTTAAGTAGATCCAGTCGCCGAGCTGTGTCTTGTGAATATTTGTGCATCTGAACCAGGTGATGCAGAAGGTCAGTTGCAGCTGTCTTCCCACGAGGTTTTCTTCTAGAGATGGGGCGGGTAGTGGGTTTTCCCCCACTAAGCCATGCCGGATGGCTATCTACAGAATGCCCAGTTCATTTTGCATCATTGGCATTTCGTCTTTGACACTTTCTTCTGAAATGAGAAGGCTTGGATTTTTTGTACTTTTTGTACAGAGTTTGTTTGCAAGCCTCTTGGTGTTTCAAGATAGAATCTGCTCATTTCATATCCAGTGAATGTTATAATGAGTTTAAATGTGGTATTAGAATTTATCAAAGGTTGCTTTTAATGTAGGTAAAGGGTGAACTAAAGTGATTAGATGCCTGCTGAAGACAGTCCAAGTTCCTCAGTGTGGTCTCCAGATTCTCGATGATCTGACTCTCCTTACCTCTCCAGCCTCCTTACCTCTCCATCTTGGTGTGACCCTGTTTCTCTTGCTCCCAGCCTAGCAAAACATTTGCACTTCCCAAAATACACCAGGCTGTCAGAATGTGCCCTGACTCTGTGTCTTTGCCCCCACCTGAGAAACATCTCTTCATCTTCAAAACTCAGTTCAACTTTTTTCACTGCTGTTAAGCCTCTCTTTCCCGCCCTTCTCCAACCCATCAGACTGACCACTCCCATTTTGGTATTTGTACTGTATTCTAAACAGACCCTGAACACGCACAGACTCCAACACTTTAAAGCCCATAAAATATCATGATAGCATTGGCTTCTGTTAGTTGGGAATTTGATATGTGCCAGGCATGATAATACGAAGCATTTTATTTAACAGACTTCTTGCAACTACCTCTTGAAGCCGACATTAGTCTCATGGTCAAAATATAGATGAAAGGAACAAAGCTCAAATAGATGAAGTGACTTCCCCAAGTCCACATGACCAGTGTCTATGTTTAGGAAACTTTTAAGTTTCCAGAGGGCAAGGGCTAGCTTACTTGAGTCAGGGCTCAACTGGGATATACCAACAGTCCAAGCCTGTTTTCCATTCTTGTCCTTGGAGCTTGGCAGGGAGTAGGGATAGGGAGTGGTTAGATGTACTCAAAACACAAATTGGAAAGAGAGACTAAGACATTTTTACTAATGGGAGAGAGGACACAAATGCTAGGCAGACAGGCAAAAGTTACAGCATCTACTCTTCTTTGCACTCATAGCACCAGCACTCTAGTAGGTATCAACAGTTGTTAAATATAAATGGATGGATCTCTACTGTTCTTTCGTTATGCTCCACATTCAGAGCATGAAGAGATCATGGGGCTGTTGAAGATGGAGAAGACCTCAAGGGGGAGGCTGAACTCACATAAGCTTGAGATAGAGGCAGATGTGGGGAAGGAGGAGGGGACTTGTCCAAAAGGGACCATTGGCAAAGGTGGGCACACTTGAAATTCTTGACCTGGTCAACAGGTACAGTTTTCTTGACTTCTGTAATAGGCTTTCCAAATTCCCCAACTGGGGAAGGGCTTTCCCCTCTGAGCCATGCCAGGAAAGTCATGGCATGATTCTTGTTAGTGCCCCTTCTGCCCACCTCTGCCGTGGCTAACAGACCTCAAGTCTAACTTGTTAACCCTTTGGATTGGTCATGTTATTCCTGACATGAGTCATGTGGTGGTTTGGCTCACGCATCTGGGGTTTTCTTTTCAGGTTAACATGTTTGTTGAAGGATTCCACGATGCCATCCTCCTCTACGTCTTGGCTCTACATGAAGTACTCAGAGCTGGTTACAGCAAAAAGGATGGAGGGAAAATTATACAGCAGACTTGGAACAGAACATTTGAAGGTGGGGATTCCATCTATAAGGCAATGACATGGGGCCAATTGAGCTGCTGATTTTCTGGTTCTGTTTTTCACAGTTGCAGCTGTGGGGCCTTTCCAGCTTCTTGCTTTTCTCAGCTGTAAAGCGGCCCATCTCATAGGCTTGTTGTGCCAATTAAATGAGATAATACATGTGAAAGTGCTTTGAAAACGCCCCACTGAAAGAGGAAAGGCCTTGTCTCCTGATTATTTAGGTAACAGCTCTATGCTTCTTAACATTGCATTGAACACAAGCCTCATGCATGACAGGACACTCAGTTTGTGAAGAGTTTTGTGATGATTTTAAAACCAGTATTAATCCCAGATATACATTCATGTATTCAGACTATGTTGGTTTTTGTGAAACGCAGAAAACATTAGCTGTCACAGTTAAACCTGGTGGTTTGAGATGATTAGCAGGTCCAGTCGAGCCCTGTTTTTTTCAGTTTTTGTTTTTCGTTTTTTTTTTTTTTGAGATGGAGTTTTTGCTCTTGTTGCCCAGGCTGGAGTTCAGTGGCACGATCTCGGCTCACTGCAACCTCCGCCTACCAGGTTTAAATGGTTCTCCTGCCTCAGCGTCCTGAGTAGCTGGGTTTACAGGCACCCACCACCACACCTGGATAATTTTTGTATTTTTTAGTAGAGACAGGGTTTTACCATGTTGGCCAGGTTGATCTCAAACTCCTGACCTCAGGTGATCCACTCGCCTTGGCCTCCCCAGCTTTCTTAATAACAGGGAAGTATAGGAAAACAACAAAAAATGGCCCATAATCTCATCTCAAGCAACCTCTGTTGGCACTGAAAAATAGTACAAGATAAGACTATGCTTGGCTAGGAAATTTAAACAGTACAAAAATGTGCAAATTGAGAGGTGAAAGCTTTCCTTCCCAACCTAGTCCCCTCTCCCCACTGTGAATCACTATTAATGATTCCTATGATTCTGTCTACAAATATTTTAAGTCTTCTGCCAGCACATATGCATTTGTATATCTTATCTTAAAATTTGCATGAAAGGGGTCATAGTATGAATGCTATTTTTCATCTTAGGTGTTTTACTTGTACGTCAAGTTAAAGAATTTTCCATATGAGAACTCACTGATCCAATGCATTTTTAAATGACAGTTACATATTTTTCTACTGTATGGCTGTACAGGAATTTCTTTAACCAATCTCTTATTGATGGACACTTGTAAAGTTGTTTACAATTTTTGCTATTATGCAATATGCTGTCACAAGCCTCTTGCACATCTTGAAGAATTTTTGTGAGTCCTTCCAACAGGGAACATTCCTACTTGTGGGATTTCTGGGTCCAAAAGTATGTTGGTGCTTTTTAAAGTGCATTAGAAATTGCCAAAAAGCTTCCAGAAAGTTCTGCCAATCTATATTCTTGCTAACAGTGTACTTAAGAGTGCTAGTTTCCTCTCACCTTGCCAACACTCAAAGAAAATGAACATGAAACTCAATATGAAAGTGATCTCACTGCTGGAGCCTTGCAGATATCAACTCTATATTCATTTATTCATTCAACAAATGTTCATTGAGCACCTACTATGTGCCAGGTGCTGTTCAAGGTGCTGAGGATTCAGCAGTGAACTAAAGACATTTCATGCAATCAGTTGAGCTTACATGCCAGTGGGGGGAACAGGCAACAAAAAATGAATACGGTGTACCTTTCAGAGCTATAAAATAAGGTAGGATAGGGAGCTAGAAAATGCCAGGCAAGGAGGAGTAGGACTGCTAGTTTAGAGTGGTCAGGGAAGGTCTCTGTGAGAGTGAAGTTGAGTAGAGACCCAAGGGAAGTGAGGGAGGCTCTGTAGCTGTTTAGGAGAGAGCATTCCAGAGGGAGTGGTAAACGTGGAGATCCTGAGTGCATCTGGGAGACTATGGAGTGTCCCCAGAGAGAGCAAGATGGCTAATGTGGCTGACACCAAGTGTGACAGGCAGTGTGATAGGTGCCAAAGGCCGAGAGGTAATGGGGCCAGATCATGCGGACCTGCAAGACTTGCTGAGGTCTTTGGGCTCCACCTGGGTGAGACAGAAAGTCACCTGAGGCTTTTGAGTGACACGATCTGCCTTGTGTGTTAAAAGGGGTCCTTATGGCTGCTGTGTGGGAAATAAACTATATACGCTTATGGGTATCACTTGACAACTGGTAGCATAAAGTACAAATCGCTGAACCGGGGTTCAGTGCATCCTAGCCACTAACTAGTAACCTTGTCCTCTGAGCTTCTCTTTCTTCACTTGTATGATAAGGAGGTTGGTCTAGTTAATGACTGACAAGAGCTCTTTCAGTTTTACATAGTGCTTGCTCTTCCTTTGAGCCCTGTAATGCACTGGGGTATGCCTATATCTATTTGTAATCACACTAGTGACATTTTTCAATGGCAGGAGCAAATACTGCCAAGTTTAGATTTGGGGCACATTTTTTTTTTCAGTTGGGACTCCTGTCCCTCGGTTTGTCCTCAGTTCTTAGAAAGGGCAGGACAGGACAGTAGAGAGAGGTTGAGCTCCATCTAGAGTTGTCTGGGCAGTATCTATGATGGCAATTGGCAGATTTCATTTCTCTCTAGTGGATGCCATGTCTTACTCAAAACCGGAGTGACATCTCCCTTAGCATTAGACAGATTGTAGTTCATGGGTGAGTACCCCTCCGGGATTATCTTATTTTACCTCTGACTGCTTCAGTTGAGGAGCTGGAATCCAACAGGATAATTCAGGGGGCATATTAGGACAGAGCCAAATTTCCCAGAAGTTTTGCACAATACACTGAGAACCTGGCATCTGTGGACACGACCTTGGTTGGCCACATCCCATTCTTAGCTATTACTCACCACGTGGTGTGGTCATTTGTTCTTGGTCTTCTGACAGAGGGACAGGAGCCAGAGAGCCAGAGTTGGGGGATGCTGGAGGGCGTCACTGAGGGAGGGTATTAAGGGAGGGTAGATGCCCATGATGGCTGGAATGTATTTTGGTTAGAGCCAGGGCATGGGCTCAGTTTTCCCATAGGCTATCTTGATGTCTGTATTCTAGGGCCAGGTCTACACAGGCAATATGCATTGAGTCCTAAAACAATCAGTTGTGTAGTTCAGTCTACAATTAGAATCTCATTTGTTCAAATGTAAAGATAATTGAGGCCAAGGTAAGTTTTCGGCTTGAGTTGCTTGGAGAGCCGATTTTATTTGCTTAACAATGGTCCATCTGAGGGTAGGCCTAAAAAGAACTCTAAGGTATCTGTATGAAGAAAAACCCAAACCTTCCTAAAATTAAAAACAATTTTAACTTTATTGGTCACCATTCGGTGACCATTAAGTTGTCAAGGGAAAAATACTCTGGCTGTGATTTGACAAATTTGGCTTTTATTGCCATGAAACCTGTGATCAACTCTCATTTCAATAAATGGCCTGGGAAGAAGCTGGATTTCCTCTGTGTGAGAGGTCAGAGTGACAAGGTAAATAGGACTGTGGCTTAAACTTTGAGCTCCACTATAGCCAAATAGAAATGGGGTGGAAAGTCTCATTACTTATGTACAGGAAAATTCTGCTGTAAGCCTGACAATCTCACCTTATGTGCGATACTCACAGGTGAAGTCTCACTTTGCTAACTGGCCACCCTGAGGATTCTCACCCCATTTCTTGGCAGAATTGCAATAGCTTAAAGGTACAATAGGTCTTAAATGACTAGGGCCACCTCATCTTATAAAATGCTCTGCAAAATACTGAGCAGGACACAACATCACAAACACCTCTCAACAGAATGACAAATGGTTTTGGATGGCCAATAGCTATATATTTTAAGCCTATTTATCACTTAAGAGTTTTATAGGCTGTCAAGGATACACAAGTTTATGGTAGGTGTACCCTTTGTAACCGGTCTATATTAAGAAGACAAAAAAATCAAAGTGAATGGTAGCTTCCATTCTGTTTCTGGTAAAGTAGACCAAAGTCTGGAAAAATCAGTGGGCCTTCAAACCACAACCCAAAGGACAGTAAACCCAAATACCTGCCCTCTCCAAGCCACACTAGAGGATGGAACTTTCCCTTGGGATCCTTTTTCCCAGACATTCATTTTACTACAGGAGTCAGTACTTCCAGAGAGAACCAAATCAATAGAAAGGCCAATTAAGAATTACACCAAACTCTCCCCAGCTGAAAAGGAAATAACTTTAGTTAATTAAAATGGGGCTGATGTATGCAATCTCTTATTCAGTGAATGAGAATTATGACACAGACATATTTAATATCAGCCAATAACATATATTTGTTTTATTGATTAGCTGCTCTGAGCCACCATTATAGGCCAAAGCAAGTGGATACACAAGGCCCTCCATTCTCTGACCACCCGGTTTCAGCCTTATATGTCACCGACTCCCTTTGTCCACATGGGCCATCTTCCCAGAAATCTCACAATTCCTCTGGTCTCTTTGGGCCTCTGTGCCTTGGTAGATACACCTAGGCCAGCCTTTCAGCCTCTCTACCACTTCTTAATTACTGCTTGCCCAATCTCAGACTTCCTCTAACATCCCTATAAAATTCCTGCTCTTTCACTGAGTCCTCCCTGATTCTCCAGCTTGATGTGCTGGCTCCTCCTCTGAGTGATGTGGGCACAGTCAGGTCTTCTTTACCAAGAGTAATTATAAAATAAACAGTAGTAATAATAGTGATAGTAATAATGACAGTAGATGAAAACAATTAACTTCCGTTAAATGTGCTGAAAGTGCTTTATTTGTTTTATGTCATTTAATCTTCTCCACGGCCTCTTGGTAGGGAGGTACTATTATGCCCATTTTACAGTTGTGGAGACTGAGGCTTAGAGGGCTAATTTCCTTGTCCAAAGTCATGGAGCTATGTAAATGTAAAAACTGGTATTTGAATGCAAGCGGTTAGATTCTGGTGTGAACAAGCTAAATCCCCAGTTCAGGCTGCCCCTGTCTAGAGCAGAGAATGTGTTCAATTCATCTTTACCTCAGCTGCAGCACTAATTCAGTACTAAGCATCCAGAGAATGTTTGGATAAACAATCAGTGAAGAACTCAACCGGGATAAAGAAGAATAGCTTTTCTTAGCTATTGGCTCCGGTGACCCAGAAAGCAGGCCCGCTGCTCTCCTGTGTATTAAAGCAGCCTGGAAAAAAGCACATTCACTGAGTCCTGGTCTTGGAATGATTTTTCTTTTATAATGTTCGTCCAATGATAACGCAAACCCATGGCAAGTCTATAAATGTACCCTACCTCCACTTCTAACTCTGCAATTAAAAAAAAAATAATACAAAACTCTGGGATAAGCACGCTGCTTTCAGGATTAGCCTTAATCTTTTTTTCAAACATATTCCCCAAAGAAGATCATTTATTTCTTTTTCTTTTCATTTTTAAATGGAGAAATGTTAAGAATTTAGGAATGCAGACGCAGATGAAATTACAATGTCTTTCCAAAATGCCAACAAAAATGCTCAGAGTCTGATGAGATTCCCTGTGGCAAGAGTTTGTTTAAAAAATCCTGCCAATTCATTCTCTTGTTTTTGTTGGCAGATAGAGGTATTTTAAGTAACCAACGTTGAGTTCTTCGCTTCTGGTCCTGTAGGTATCGCCGGTCAGGTATCCATAGATGCCAATGGAGATCGATATGGGGATTTCTCTGTGATTGCCATGACTGATGTGGAGGCGGGCACCCAGGAGGTGAGCACGCGAGACCTCTGCACCAGTTGCTCCTTCTGCTCGTGGGGACTCTGAGGAATGCATTTGTTCTGGTGGCCAAAGAGCTGTCTCCAATGCAGCTTCCAAATAAAAATGAGTTGAAAAACCTCAACTTTTGATTGAGGGTATCAAGGAAGACTTCAGGAAATGGTTTCATGTTTATTCTAAGTGAGGAAATCCTACCCTTCAAGTGGCGAAGAATCACACCTTAGTCTTATGGATGAGGGTGTTGGGGTGAAATCAGTAAAGTGAAACTAAGTTTCCTCCCTTAAGATTTGAGTTTTCTGGGGGAGTGGGAGGGTGGGTGGTTGCAAACTCAACGTGTGTTCACGTTTCCAAAGATGACGTAGTTTCAGGATAACATTGTGAAGAGAAAAGAGTGCCCCGGACACAAAGATGACTCTTCTGTGCTTGGGAGTGTGAACTCTCTGCCTCAGTTTCCTCATCTGTAACATGGAGATCATCATGTCTTCCTGGCTGATGTCACATGATTATTGTTATGGGGACAGATCAAATGAAACCTAGAAAAGTACTATCTACATTTTAAATTACAAATATACATGTACACTTATACACATATGCAGTGCTTCAGCAAATAATGCCACTTCCTCGGTTTCCTTGATCGTTGGCTCCCAGGGTCATCGCTCCGGTGCCCTTCATGGGACCTGGCATATGGGACTTGCTGTTTTCCTCTTTGTATGTATCAGGTTGGTGCAAAAGTAATGTGGCTTTTGCCATTATTTTTAATTATTTATTTTTAATGGCCAAAACCTCAATTACTTTTGCACCAACCTAATAGATGCCTGGCTCTTGTGGGAAGTTCTGAAGCAGCAGGAGTCACCCTCGCTATGTTTCACGAATGATTTTTTTGCCCACTGAGTGGTCTGTGTCTCATCTGTATTCCTGGTTACCCCCCTGGGAAAGGTGGGTGGCGACAGTTCATCAGAGTCCATTGTGAGGTTGCAGGGGTGAAGGTGTATAAAGCCGTTGGCAAGTGCCCAGTACACGCCAGCGATTGTTATATTTTGGTGGCGATCTAGGATTCCTCTAGACCTGATGTAGTCTGTGAGAACCTGCTGCACCTCGGTCAGGAGAAGGGGAGGAGACGTCCCCACTCGGGAGCCATATGCTTGTTTTCAGACAGAAGAGCAATGACTCTCGAGAACCTGGGTGGGAAGGCACTTCTAGACTGGGGCTTGGGGAGCGGATCAAACAATCATTTTAACCAGAAACTGAGGGATAACCATGGAATCAAACCATAACAGAATAACGATTTTCCAGCAGCCAGAGGAGCCAACTAAGAGAAAGAGAATTCAGCCTGGAAATGGGGGTGCACATAGGGTGGATTCATCTGACAGGAGAGTGCAACTCTTGAAGGAATAGTCTGGCAACCGGAAGCGGTCAAACAGGAGGTTCCTGAAAGACACTCTTTCATTATATGTTGAACAATTGGGGGCCGTGAGGCTGGGTACCTGTGATACGCTTAAATCGGGTATACAGGGGACCCTGGCTGTCCTTCACATGTCCCAGAAAGTAACTTGGGCCTTACAATTGGCTGACGGGGTGGGCTGCTCTGGGACAGGTGGGTGGGACAGTGCCCTGTCTGATGAACAAAGCAAAAGCCAGGAATTCCAAGATTATTCCTTTCCACTAGGTGGTAGTGACTGAAGAATCCTAGGGGCAGCGCTGACAGGGCTGGGCCTTCAGTGAGGGCAGGGCCTGGGGGCACCACTCTCACCACTTCCCACCTCCTTCTGCTCTGGCACGACCACTCTTAATGCCCTCTTGAGAGCACCATTAGTGACTTCAAATCTTGACTTACAAAGTCCTCAGAACACACAATGACCATCAGTGTGGACAACCGAGGAACCTACCCTATGTACCGCACTTTCTGAAGCACTTGCTGTCCTTGCCCTGGAGACGATGATTTGATGAAATGCCCAGAGGCAGCCAGTTTAGATCAGGCTGTGTATTTTGGGGAATAGCTGTGGAAGGCTGCGAGCTTTGTGCCTCCTTTGACCTTTCGGTTTGTCTATTTGTTTTTCTGTTTGTTTTTTTTTTTTTGCCTCTATATAGGTTATTGGTGATTACTTTGGAAAAGAAGGTCGTTTTGAAATGCGGCCGAATGTCAAATATCCTTGGGGCCCTTTAAAACTGAGAATAGATGAAAACCGAATTGTAGAGCACACAAACAGCTCTCCCTGCAAATCATGTAAGTCTAGAGACTTAATTTGCTATGTATGTCATCACCTCTAACCTCAGCGTAATGTAAGTTTAAAACCCAAGTGTTTCTAGGGCTTACATTTTGGAAGTTTACATTTCTTTCTCTGATGTGGTAAAACATCAGAGGGAACAGTTCACAAACTGGCATCTTGCCTTTAGCAGAGGCTTTCAGATCTTCTTTCCCTTCCAGCCTTCTCTTCCACAATGGTAGAATGTTTCTCCCTATTTTTACATCTCTTACTATAATCTCTTGGCTAGGTCATGCTTCCACTTTTAGAGAAAATCAAAATACAATTAGTAAATATCACTTGCTTATTCATCTCTCATAACAAGTCTCGTTCTGATTTTCCAAGTTTGTGGTTACTTTCTAGCTCCTCAGAACCAAAGAGATAACATCCCTTAAACATCTGAACATTTACACATTGGCAAATAAGTGTAAGATGTATTACTTATGAGCAGCTTTGTATACAAGTAGAGAAGCAAGTGGATGTCCTCATAAGTAGCTTACAAATAGGAAAGTTGTTAGAAATCATTGTTTCAGAGCATAAGGTAGTGAGGGAGAACAAAGTGAATATAGGTCTTTCAGGAGGCCAGTTGATCATTTCAGGCTAATGTATGTGTGCTTTTGAAAGCATCTTTTAAACTGTTAGGTATTTATGTCTATGCAATAATTATGGGAAGGAATTAAGGAGGAAGTGTGTTAAGAACACACTGAGGAGATTGGGCCTGTATTTGAATTCTCACTGTTGTTACTTGCTGGTTTTGTGACCCTAGGAGTGTTCCTTCAGCTTTTTAAGCAGTTTTCCAATGTGTAAAGAGAAAGAAAAGTGCCCAAAGCTTAGGACTATTTTGAGGATTACACAAGATGACGCATCGAAGGCTGCATACTAAACTCTAGATACAAGCTAGCTATTTATCATTTTTCTATAACTGGAACACCACTGAACTTGATTGTTTCAAAGTGTTATCCACATTTTCACAAAGCTATGTAGGACATTTTGACATGAAACTCTGGCTTTGGTGAGAGAACATCTAAAAACAGAACATTGACCCAATGAATTTTTCATCAAATCTTCTAGCACTTTGAAGTGTCACCATCCATCTGTGAAAATAAGAAGCCCTGGGTCAGTGCCCTGGTCCATCTGGTTGTCTTCTTTGACTTTATTTATTTATTTATTTATTTATTTATTTATTTATTTATTTATGAGATGGAGTCTTGCTCTGTCACCCAGGCTGGTGTGCAGTGGTGCAATCTCGGCACGTTGCAATCTCCACCTTCCGGGTCCAAGTGATTCTCCTGCCTCAGCCTCCCGAGTAGCTGGGATTACAGGTTCAGCTAATTTTTGTATTTTTAGTAGAAATGGGGTTTCACCATGTTGACCAGGCTGGTCTCTAACTTCTGACCTCAGGTGATCCAGCCACCTTGGCCTCCCAATTCTTTGACTTTAAACTCAAAAGAGAGTGGCTATATCTGAATTCTTCACTTCCAGTTTTCCTCTGATTCTTGAATTTTCTTCTGTTCTCATTGTGTCCACACTCTTAATAGTGTGCTTGTTTATCTAGCACTTTCTCAAATGGTTCTTAAGCTTTGCACTAGGCAAAAACAAACAAAGACATAAAACAAAAAACAAGTGTACTGTCCCTTAGAAAATATTTCTGAAAAAGGAAAAGTTGCCTCCAGTGGGAAATCGAGGGACATCTTGCAATGAATGAAACTCGAGGCATTTCTAACTGTATCTCAAAATGAACCCTGGTTATCTATGCTTCTTTTTCAAGCAGGTGGCCTAGAAGAATCGGCAGTGACAGGAATTGTTGTGGGGGCCTTACTAGGAGCTGGCTTGCTAATGGCCTTCTACTTTTTCAGGTGAGGACCGTTTGTAAAGGTACAATTCACTCTCTTCTACTGTCTTTGTCATTTGTTTTTGCTTGATTCTGTTTGTGACTTGTCCACATCCTTCTTTTACCCAGGAAGCACAGTGGTTAAACAATCTCAGCCATTCTTTTGGTGTGACTCTAGGTTTGGTGGTCGGTGGTTTAGCATACTGGGTGCTGGGGTCATGGGTTTCAGTTACATCTCACTGTGGGACAGAGAGCTGCTGCTGCCCTTTGATCACAGATTTTTATTTTTTATTTTTTTATTTTTTAGAGATGGAGTCTCACTTGTTCTGTTCGTAGGCTGAAGTGCAGTGGCATGATCTCTGTTCACTGCAACCTCCACCTCCTGGGTTCAAGCAATTCTCCTGCTTCAGCCTCATGAGTAGCTGGGACTATAGGTGCAGACCACCTTGGCCGGCTGATTTTTTGTAGTTTTAGTGGAGACGGGGTTTCACCATGTTGCCTAGGCTGGTCTTGAACTCCTGACCTCAAGTGATCCGTCCACCTTGGCCTCCCAAAGTGCTGGGATTACAGGTGTGAGCCACTGTGTCCAGCCCTTTGATCACAGATATTCTGACAAGAATTCCTACCACCCACCAAGTGAAGCAGTCGGGGAGGGAATCTGGATAAAGGGGGAAATAAACTTCTCCCTTCTCAGGCTTTCTCCAATTCAGAATTAGGTGCCAGGGCTCACCTTAAAGAGGAGGAGGGAGCTTTGCGTAGCCCATGCTCTCAGGCTGATCTGTGCTCAGTATCTGGAGAGCCCACATGCTCACTTGCCACTGTGGTTAAGCTCCAAGGCTGCAAAATTGTAGTAATGTGTGTGTGTGTTCAAGGTACCGATCGTTCTGCCCCGTGAGGGTGGTCCATTCCTTTGTAATCTTTGGTGGTTGAGTTTGTGGTTTATTCATAAGTCATTAGAGCAAGGTTTCTTTATTTCTGCATGGGATTGTAACTAGGCGTATGTGCCCTTTGTGGGAACATTGTATTCCTGTTCCTTTGGCCACAGTACACGTAATTTGATTTTTATCTAGGGCATATCCTGGGAGTCAGGGAGAACTTCTGTAGCCGAATAGACAAGACATAACCCCCAAGGCACCCAGGGAAGAAGGGGAAGGCTTGTTCTGTGGTATTTGGAAAAGCATGGCAATTTTCTCTCTTGAATAAGGGCATCACGCCTGGGGGCACACTACTTTAATCTCTGACCAGGGTTTCATATTCTGTCACTTCTCATTTATCAACTCAAACCCAGATGTCCCTTGAGGGCACTCTTTGTAAGAGAAACCGTGGTATTTTGTAGCAAGTTTTATTACGACATTCACTTTCCCTTTACCCAGGAAGAAATACAGAATAACCATTGAGAGGCGAAACCAGCAAGAAGAAAGTAACCTTGGAAAACATCGGGAATTACGGGAAGATTCCATCAGATCCCATTTTTCAGTGGCTTAAAGGAAGCCCCCCGCTTTTTTTTTTTTTTTTTTTTTCTGCCTGAGATTCTTTAAGGAGATAGATGGGATGAAAGACATCAATGAAACAGAAAGGGCGTTCTTGAAGAATTCATTATTTTAAGCAGTTAGTCATTTCATTTTAAAATTTCTTTAGAAGCTCAGGAACTATTGTTAATCACCATCTGCCTCCAGGCCTTTCATCTCATGACAAACAAATGTAATAATGATATCATGTCACTCTGTTAAATGTTCATACTGTTTCAAGGGCATATGATTAGATTTATGTTTTTAAAATCTGATGTCTCTATATCTTGATGGCTTTTGGCAGCATTTCACACAAGGATATAAAATGTGGTTTTCTTAAATGAAATGTTTTGTAGCTAGAATAAAATCATTTTTACAAGTAGAACATTCTTGGAAAGAATTTAACACCCAATAAGGGGAAGATGTAATGAAAAATCTCAAGGTTGGTAATACAGCCTTACTCCCTCTAGAGCTGGAGGACAGGTTTGTGGTTGAGGACTTCTGTGTCCAACGTCTACATTCAGGTTCTGACTTCATATCTTGAAAAAGGATTTCCTCCCTTTTTCAGTGTCTCATAAATGCTACTCTGGATTGTTGTAAATATTAGTGAGATTGGAGGATTTACAGAAGAAAAGCAAGTCTAAAATGTTTCCTTTTTGATGTAAAAAAAAAAGTCCCATTTCACACTAACATTTTATTTTACAAGTATTTTAATCTTATATTTTGGCATTAGAAAAATTTGTCTTTTTTTTTTTCATTTTGAAGATTAAATGTTGCTTACATTTTAAAAGCATGGGTGAAGTGTACAACAAACCAATAATGATAAAAAATGCTTCTCTTTTTCTCCCTGTTTCCCTCTTTCCCTTGGGCACAGCCAAATGCTAATTTCTGCTTTAATTATAGAGATGTGGAAGTGTATTCAGATTACAAACTCTACAGGAATACATCAAAATTTTAACTCTTTTGCATTTTTACTGTTTAACTGTTTTAAATGCAAGTTATTTTAGGGTGACACTCCTTCCAGTTCTGGCCAAATGTTGAGTTTCAAGATCAAGAGTAAAAAGTTATTAGAATTTTAAAAGGGAGATAGCCCTTTTCCCTCAAGAACAACTTTGTTGAGAGTTACAACTTGACAGCAAGTACAGAAATGACAAATTTAAAACTTTTACATGTGGCATTTACCAAAATTCCCAGTGATGATTTTGGTTAAAAGAGGGAACCTAAATAGCTACTCTATTCCCTTTCAGTTAACTCCACAGGCTAATGAGTATAACTCCATGAATAACTGTAATAGTGGGTTAGGTGTGGAGATAAGGAATTTGGACAAAGTTGAGTAAGTTTTTACTGGGTATCTGCTTTGCACCCAGTAGTCTGCACATGCGTTTAAACTCAGGTTACCACTTTCACTTATATTTTATGGAGAAGATAGGCAGTGAGGGAGGAATGGGAAGCTGTCATGTCAGTTCACCATCTTGGAATTACATAACTGGGGTCTTTCCTCAATAACATTTTGAGCATCTGAAAAATAGTATAAAAATTATCTTAATATCTATTGAAGGGCATGTCTAGGGAGGAAACAGGAGAATGTGAGCAGTCCCTTGGTGGTGATGAAGCTGGTAGTTCACACAAGTAACAGTGGAGGCAAAGGTAAGCGCAAGCTGCCTGTCCCAGATGCTGACCCATGTGTGCGTGCTTCCCTGGAGAAGTCTGCTTCTGTTGCTCCCACTTGAGTCACAGTTAACAGATTATTTCTGTGTGAGGCACATTTCTCTTCTGTTGTTTAAAAAATGGGAGCTGGGAGGCAGCTAAGAGGGCATGATAAAAGAATTAAGTACAATCAACTGAAACAACTATGTTGTAGTTCTCCATGCTGGATGCAAAGGAAAAAGTGTCGAATTCCAAAAAGGATGGAAGAAGAAGGCAAGAAGGGCAGACTCCAGAAGGTCTAGTGCAGGAAGAGAGTTTGAGAAGTAAAATGCAGGAAAGCAAAGCATTGTACCGCTTGGGACTCCCCGAAGTGAAACAGCAAGGAAGAATTGTGTCCATTTCAGTTACTTGAATTGGAGAGCTTGTTTCTCTCATTTTTATTTTTCAATGATTTTATTTTATTTTTTTATTTTAGAGATACTCATTTTCTCTTATCTTGTGCTTGTAAAAAAAAAAATTCACATTTCAAGTCTATGTGCTTATTACGGGAGAAAAATAATCTACCTGGTTGCAGTTTTTGAGTATAAACATTTCTAACCTTTTTAAAACTTCTATAGCAACCCATTAACACTAACATTTTTAGAACAAATATATTCTATTTTAACTTCAGGTAGAGGAATAGTCCTAAACTTAATATGATAGCTCTGGATAAGATCTTAAAGACAAGTGAACATTTAGTATTCTAAAAATGGTGAAACAAATCATGAGGTTTCTGGATGCCATACCAATTTAAAATCAATTCTCATGTTAAGATTGATTGCTGGCTGGGCGCGGTGGCTCACGCCTGTAATCTCAGCGCTTTGGGAGGCCAAGGCGGCCAGATCACGAGGTCTGGAGATCCAGACCATTCTGGCTAACATGGTGACACCCCGTCTCTACTAAAAAAAATACAAAAAATTAGCCGGGTGTGGTGATGGGCGCCTGTAGTTCCAGCTACTCCAGAGGCTGAGACAGGAGAATGATGTAACCCGGAAGGCGGAGCTTGCAGTGAGCTGAGATCATGCCACTGCTCTCCAGCCTGGGCGACAGAGCGAAACTCTTTCTCAAAAAAATAATAAATAAATAATAATAAATAAATAAAAAATAAAAAAGATTGATTGCTTATTTATATGTCAGCCATCTACGATTTTTTTCTTGAAATCTGCATATGGGTTACAAAAACTCTGTTAAATTTTGAAAATTCCATTAAGTTGGAAACCTTGGTTAAAAATGTAGGTGCTTGGCCTAAGGTTACCCTGAATTCAGATCTCTCATTATTATATTTGGGGATTTACGTTCCTAACTGCTAAGCAACATCTTTGACAACTAGTAATTCATACTCTACTAGTGGTCACATGTCATATAGTAAAATAAATAGAGCTTTAGTTCTTAAGTCATTCTGTAAGTTTTTACCCTGAAATCCAGGGTGTTCAGATTTCAAAAGCGATACTTTATCAGTATTTTCTCATCCAGTCAAACTTCAGCTGACATTGATACAGGTCAAAATGCGTAGATGATTTTGGGGTTGGAAATAAGTGTGTGTGTTATGGTCATCACTGTCTTCTTAGATTTTTGGGTAGGGGGGCAGGTAGGGGGAGACTCAGAAATAAAAGCGTTCTCCAGATAACTTCTATCTGGAAAGAATTTTCTGTACAGAGTCCATCTCTCCCTCAAGACTGACCACAGGTTTCATGAGAAGGCCCTTGAAAACATCACATTTCTCTGAAGAGCCATCAACTTGTCTTTTCTGGAACCACAGGCATGGTTCTACAGACCCTACTGTAATTCTTCACATTTCAGAACCCATGATTAATGGAGGGAAGAGAGAAATGCATGGGAAAAGAACACCTCCTTTTCTCCTTTCTCTTAAATTCAAAGACGTTTGCTTTGGAATGCCCTCACTTCTCTCTATTCACAGGCTTCTAGAATCATTAATTTACTCAAGGCACATGTGCCTTCTTTGCCCCAAATGCATCAGTTTCGTTTTGGTTATGGCTGATTTTGGGTGTGTGTGTGTGTAAGATATGCAGTCAACAATGAGATGAAGGCCATTGCATAGATCTCATGCAGATAGTGATGGATTCAGAAAGTAGGTTCCAGTGGCTTCGCTACCTTCTTATAAGCCAGTATACACTGGCTATTTGTGGAAGTCTCTTTGGGAGATCAAATAGAGCGTTATGCCACTGGGAGTGTTTATAAACTGGAAGGAACAAGCACCTGTGTTTCTTGGGACACAAAGCACTCAGATCCTGAGTGGATGCAGACATGAGAGTAAATGTCAGCCCAAATTAGGCCACTCGACCTACGGACATTTCTTGGGTTATATTTAATCACACCCCATGGTTTCGGGCTACATGAGGAAGCTGGTAACGAGCTGAATTTCTTATTCGGTGGAAAAAACAGAAACTGTCTGAAAACACGGGATGTATTTTAGGGGTAATTGTGGAAGCAGAGAGAATGAGATGATGATGTTCAGAGGGACCGGCTTCTTCTTCAGTTGTATGTAGAACTGAAGAATACTCAATAATTTAGTCCCCCTTCAACAGCCATACTCAGCAAGAAGCGTGGGACATACTGAGCAAGAAGAATCAGAAGCTTGATCCTCTAAAAGAAATAGAAGAGGGTAGCTTTGCCTGTTGCCACTGTCTTTACTGTCCCTTCTGCCCCCACCCACATCCACATCCAGTGTCACTCCAAGGATGCGGCAGCATCTTGCACATGCAGGTAGAAATTTGTGAGTAGGCCTGCACACTTCCTTGGGGGAAGAAAGACAAACTAGTGCTGGTTGTAAGAATGTAGCTGGCTTTTCATCAGAACCCTTATGCTAACCTGACCACACTTGCTCTCGGGGAAGTTCGAGCCTGTGATGTGCATAAACTCTAACAAGCCTGGCTTTGGTGTTCAGCACGCAGATTCCATAAATGTCTCTTGCAGGCATACCCCACAGCTAGACTGCAGGATTAAAATAACTTCCAAAAGGTGCTGGATTGGAGTTTGTTCAAATTTCTCATTAACCACTAATGTTAATTCATACCAAATGCAAAGTATTCTAAACCAGCTGATGCTGTTAATGTTCATGTTTTAAGCTACTTCAAACACAGCGAAAGTGTTTCAGTGGGAGTCAAGTCTCACACGTAAAAGTCTATTTTATAATAGCTCTCTGATGTATCAGGTGCGAGATGATATGTAGGGGAGAGATTTGAACAAGCAGAATTAAGTGTTAGCAAAAATGCTTCATTGCTTCGATTCATGTTTAAAGACCTAAATTTCTATGCACAAGGAATAAAGGGCCACTTACCAAGTGTAAATCACAACATAGGCTACCAAAATGTTTCTTATTTGCTAGGAGGACAAAGCTGTCGCAGTGCATAATAGTTGGACAGAGATGGCTAAAAAAGAGGCAAATTCAGATGTGGAAACAGGTGTCCTCTTTATTATTGATTGCCAAGATCTGAAAATCTTCAGTGTCTTATAAGATGACAACGAAGTAGCCCCTGAACAGCATGGAGTTGCTGTGAGCATGTTCATTGCAGACCTTTGTGTTGGGTCCTGGGAATCTGAGCTTTGCTCCCTGTGCATGGTGGATAATTGAAACCAAGAGGACGTGGGATAGACCTTGTGACAGATCAATTCTGCGACCTCTGTTTTCTGGGTCACATTATTCATTGTTAATTTAAATACAGGACTGCCAAACAGTACAGACCTACCATGAGTCTAGTAGAAAAGTAAAAGTAAAAGCTGCACAAGTTACAGTTTATTATTCTAATGTACAACTATTTGCATATAATGTGATTTAATTTATTGTTGTTTTGTGTAGAAAAGGAGAACTAATGACTGTGGATATAACCCCTGTTTTGTATAATATATTTTATTTCTTGTGCAAACTGGTCATTTGAAATATCTACTTCATTTGATGTTTGGATATAAATGTGTATGTGTCCTTGTAAATGTTTCTATTAAGCAAGAATGCCACATACTCAGAGTATAACAATGTGTTCTCATTAAAAAAATACATCCCACAGAAACCTTTTCCTGTTTATAATTCAACCAGCACACACTGCGCATATCCATATTCTTTGAGGGCTTTTGTTCTTCTGGGCCTTGTTTAAGTCAAAGGGCAATAGGTGGGTCTGATGAATTGTAATATTTGAATGATCCTCATGAAAAGACTCAAGAATTTCTGCCTAGCAAAGGCAAATTGACAGAATTTTTAAATGAGGGGCAAACTTTGAATCAGCAGGTAAGGGAAGAAATCTTCATGAATGACAACCATCATCTTGAGTCACTGCAGCTCGAGAGCACTTCAT
The DNA here is from genome assembly GCF_002776525.5 of Piliocolobus tephrosceles. Taxonomy (NCBI): domain Eukaryota; kingdom Metazoa; phylum Chordata; class Mammalia; order Primates; family Cercopithecidae; genus Piliocolobus; species Piliocolobus tephrosceles. Next base: position 32,185,951 of record NC_045437.1, read on the forward strand.
GGTTGACCTCATCGACTCATGTTATTAAGTCCTTTGCCACTTTAAAGAGATCCTAAGTCAATTTTGTCACTTTAAAGACTGCCCAGGTTCCAGCATACTAAGCAGATTAACCAGCCTCCAGCATCTCCAGTTGCCTCTGGGTTGTAAAAAGCTACTTCACCATCTGGGAAGTTACTCATGATTTAGTTTAACCCCAAGAAACACATAGCAATTCTCATGGTTGGAGCAACGTTCCCCTGATCCTGCTGCTGCCGCCACCACCAATGAGGTCCCCAGATGACACCACGAATGCCACTCAAACTCCCAATGTTTGAGGAGATTCTGCTGACTTGGGGTGGAGTGGGGTAGGGCGTGGGGGTGGGGGAATGAAGGGTAGAGACAGGAAACCTCTGGAAAACAGGCTTTCCCATTGTGACTTTTCCATTTCTGTTTTGGGAGACATGGCCTTCTTGAGTCTTTCCACCCTATTCCTACCTCCCCAGTCCCCTCTGAATTTCATTTCATGCATACCCAACAAACCATGATGGGCTAAAGGTGCCTCATGACTGGCTCTTTGGGCTGTGCCCACTGAAGAAGCCCTAGGGAGCTCCAAATACCATTGATTTACAGCTCTGCCCTAACCCTAAATCAGGGGCATCTGGCATTGACTTAAATAGCAGCTACTATAGTGGGAGGTACCAAGGGCCATGTGTCTTTAAAGAAAAATAGCTTTTTTTTTTTTTTTTTTGAGATGGAGTCTAGCTCTGTCGCCCAGACTGGAGTGCAATGGCACGATCTCGGCTCACTGCAACTCCACCTCCTGGGTTCAAGCGATTCCTCTGCCTCAGTCTCCTGAGTAGCCGGGATTATAGGCGTGTGCCACCATGCCCAGCTAATTTTTGTAGTTTTAGTAGAGGTAGGGTTTCACTATGTTGGTCAGGCTGGTCTTAAAACTCCTGACCTCGTGATCCACCCATCTTGACCTCCCAAAGTGCTGAGATTATAGGCATAAGCCACCACACCTGACCAAAAAATAGCACTTTCATAAACCCATCCATTAGCATCAAACTAGCATCAAGAAAAAAATTCCCTTTGCAGGCCTGTGCAACGCTGATGATCATTAGCTGCTGAAGTTCTTGAAGAGTGGAGAGGAGGAGGAAGATAAGCAGGGCAAGATGTGCTATGTGCTTTGTATTAATCCATCATGCCATTTTCTCACATGCCCCTTCTGTCATTTCCATTTCATAGATGGCGACACTCTGGAGCCAGACTCCTGGGGTTCATAGCCTGCCTCTGATCCTTGTGTGAAAATGAGGATAATACTAATTCCAACCTCGTGGGGCTACTGTGAGAACTTTACACTTAGGATTCTGCCTGGGCAGGTAGTGAAACATTCAGTGGAATTATTGTTATACTCTCCTGTCTCCTTGGATAAGGAGACAAACCTCTCGGTTGGTAATTTTTGAGGCCTTTAAGGCAAAAGGAGTTTCTACTGTTGAAAGCCAGGCAGCCCACTTTTCTTCTTTTCAATTTGGCTTGATGACAAGTCGCCTCGACCTCTTGGAGGATGAAATGAAAGGCAAGAGGTCCCTTTCCTCTACACCGCCCCTCTCCAAAGGGTCCCGACAAGGGCCAAGAAAGGGACAGTGATGGCCACATTACCTCTGAAGCTTTCAGAGGGCCTGTGCAGCTTTACTCAAACCTGGATTCCCTCCTTAGAGTGTAGGCACCAACCCTGGAGCAGCGGGCCGTACACGCTGTACCAGACTTCCACCCCTGCTTTCTCCTCCACTGAGACGGGCCTGGGGACTGCCCTTTGGAATTCATCCCCTCACTACTGTGATTGGTCAGAGCAGTTCCTGCCATGACATAGAGGACTCATGTGTCCTAAAGAAGAGCCTCCCACCTTGGTACCCTCAGCCCCACGGCTTTCCAGAGAATGCTGGCATTTTGTCCTAAATGCAAGAGTAACACCTCATTAAGGGCGTTGGTGGGTAGGGGATTTCCCAGTGTAGACAAAGGAGGTTTTTATTCCACTGCTACTCCAACAGCCCGAGAGAGACCAGGCGTCACACAGGCTGGCAGAGAATGCTGCATTAAAGTGACCTTTCTGGACTAGAGGACATGAGGTTTCTGGTACCCACAAGGTCCTCCTCCTCCCAGTGCTAGCAGCTACAGAGACCAGAATAGAGATGACATCCGCTTTTCTGGAAGGGCCTCTGACAGTTCAGTTCAGAATGAGGGTGGAATAAAGCAGATCTGGGAGGCTTACTCCAGGCTGTGTCACCCCCTGCATCCCTTGCACAGTGACCCCTGCGAGGTTCCCTCTGGTGGTGCATAGACTGGTTCTGTGGAATGCTTGAGAAGGACCAGCAGTACGTGAAGAGATTGGTGTTCCCCCAGTGGGAACCTTTTGGGTGATATCAAAGATACACTTTCAGGCAAACATCCAGCAAGAGGTTGACTCTCAATGAACTTGACACCTGGCATTTTAACCATCTACTACTTTATGACTATTCTCAGCATTTTATTCAGAAGGAAAATGAAGACAGCAGAAAGTATGCCATTCTCAATTTGATGACACTAGCTATTTATTGAGAACCTTCCACATGCCAAAGGGGGGCTTAAGCACCTTAGATGTGTGCATGTATTGCACTCTCACAGCACCCCTGTGAGCTAGGACTGTGGTTATCCTCTTCATCTTAGAAATGTGTAAACTAGGTTGCAGGCAAGATGGCCAAATAGGAACAGGTCCGGTCTGCAGCTCCCAGCTAGATCAATGCAGAAGAGGGGTGACTTCTGTATTTCCAGCTGAGGTACCTGGTTCATCTCACTGGGACTCATTGGACAGTGGGTGCAGCTAATGGAAGGTGAGCAGAAGCAGGGTGGGGTGTCGCCTCACCTGGGAAGATCAAGGGGCCTGGGAACTCCCTCCCCTAGCCAAGGGAAGCCGTAAGGGACTGTGCCGTGAGGAATGGTGCATATTCCACTCCAGATACTATGCTTTTCCCACAGTCTTTGCAACCCGCAGACCAGGACAGTCCCTCAGGTGCTTATGCCATCAGGCCCCTGGGTTTCAAGCACAAAACTGGGCGGCCATTTGGGCAGACACCAAGCTAGCTGCAGGAGTTTTTTTGTTTTTTCATACCCCAGTGGCACCTGGAATGCCAGCAAGACAAAACCGTTCACTCCCCTGGAAAGGGGGCTGAAGCCAGGGGCCAAGTGATCTAGCTCAGAGGATCCCACCTCCACAGAGCCCAGCAAGGTAAGATCCACTGGCTTAAAATTCTCTCTGCCAGCACAGCAGGCTAAAGTCGACCTGGGATGCTCAAGCTTGGTGGGGGGAGGGGTGTCCAACATTACTGAGGCTTGAGGGTGGTTTTCCCCTCACAGTGTAAACAAAGCCATCTGGAAGTTCAAACTGGGCGGAGTCCATGGCAGCTGGCAAAGCTACTGTAACCCAATTGCCTCTCTAGATTCCTCCTCTCTGGGTAGGGCATCTCTGAAAGTAAAGCAGCATCCCCAATCAGGGGCTTATAGATAAAACTCCCATCTCCCTGGGACAGAGCACCTGGAGGAAAGGGCCACAAGGGCCGCTGTTGGCACAGCTTCAGCAGACTTAAACATTCTGCCTCCCAGCTCTGAAGAGAGCAGCGGATCTCCCAGCACAGTGCTCAAGCTCTGCTAAGGGACAGATTGCTTCCTGAAGTGGGTCCTTGACCCCTATGCCTCCTGACTGGGAGACACCTCCCAGCAGGGGTCGACAGAGATACCTCATACAGGAGAGCTTTGGCAGGCATCTGGTGGGTGCCCCTCTGTGATGAAGCCTCCAGAGGAAGGAACAGGTAGCAATCTTTGCTGTTCTGCAGCCTCTGCTGGTGATACACAGGCAAACAGGGTCTGGAGTGGACCTCCAGCAAATTCCAGCAGACCTGTAGCACAGGGGCCTGACTGTTAGAAGGAAAACTAACAAACAGAAAGGAATAGCATCATCATCAACAGAAAGGACATCTACACAGAAACCCCAGCCAAAGGTGACCCACACCAAAAACCAAAGGTAGATAAATCCATGAAAATGAGGAAAAACCAGTGCAAAAAGGCTGAAAATTAAAAAAACAAAACAAAACACCTCTTCTCCTCCAAAGGATTACAACTCCTCACCAGCAAGGGAACAAAACTGGACAGAGAATGAGTTTGATGAATTGACAGAAGTAGGCTTCAGAAGGTGGGTAATAACAAACTCCTCCAAGCTAAAAAGCATGATTCAACTCCGTTCAAGGAAGCTAAGAACCTTGAAAAAAGGTTAGAGGAATTGCTAACTGGAATAACCAGTTTAGAGAAAAACATAAATGAACTGATGGAGCTGAAAAACACAGCACGAGAACTTCGTGAAGTATACACAAGTATCGATAGCTGAATTGATCAAGTAAAAGAAAGGATATCAGAGATTGAAGATTAATTTAATGAAATAAAGCACAAAGACAAGTTTAGAGAAAAAAGAACAAAAGGGAACAAACAAAGGCCTCCAAGAAATATGGGACTATGTGAAAAGACCAAATCTACGTTTGATTATTGTACCTGAAAGTGATGAGGAGAATGGAACCGAGTTGGAAAACAGTCTTCAGGATATTATCCAGGAGAACTTTCTCAACCTAGCAAGAGAGGCCAACATTCAAATTCAGGAAATACAGAGAATCCCACAAAGATACTCCTCGAGAAGAGCAACTCCAAGACATATAATCATCAGATTCACCAAGGTTGAAATGAAGAAAAAAAATGTTAAGAGCAGCCAGAGAGAAAGGCTGGGTTACCCACAAAGGGAACCCATCAGACTAACAGTGGATCTCTCTGCAGAAACTCTATAAGCCAGAAAGAGAGTGGGGGGCCAATATTCAACATTCTTAAAGAAAAGAATTTTCAACCTAGAATTTCATATCCAGCCAAACTAAGCTTCATAAGCAAAGGAGAAATAAAATCCTTCACAGACAAGTAAATGCTGAGAAATTTTGTCACCACCAGGCCTGCCTTCCAAGAATTCCTGAAGGAAGTACTAAATATGGAAAGGAAAACCTTGTGCCAGCCACTGCAAAAAATACCAAATTGTAAAGACCATCGAGGCTATGAAGAAACTGAAAGTAACAGGTAAAATAACCAGCTAGTATCATAATGACAGGATCAAATTCACACAAAACAATATTAACCTTAAATGTAAATGGGCTAAATGCCCCAGTTAAAAGACACAGACTGGCAAATTGGACAAAGAGTCGAGACCCATCAGTGTGCTGTATTCAGAAGACCCATCTCATGTGCAAAGACACACATAGACTCAAATTAAAGGGAAGGAGGACTATTTACCAAGCAAATGGAAAGCAAAAACAAAACAAAACAAAACAAAAAACAAGGGTTGCAATCTTAGTCTCTGATAAAACAGACTTTAAACCAACAAAGATCAAAAGAGACACAGAAGGGCATTACATAATGGTAAAGGGATCAATGCAACAAGAAGAGCTAACTATCCTAAATATATATGCACCCAATACGAGAGCACCCAAGTTCATAAAACAAGTCCTTAGAGACCTACAAAATCACTTAGACTCCCATACAATAGTAGTGGGAGACTTTAACACCCCACTGTCAATATTAGACAAATCAAATCAATGAGACAGAAAATTAACAAGGATATTCAGGACTTGAACTCAGCTCTGGACCAAACAGACCTAACAGACATCTACAGAACTCTCTAACCCAAATCAATAGAATATACATTCTTCTCAGCACTACATCACACTTATTCTAAAACTGACCACGTGATTGGAAGTAAAACACTCCTCAGCTAATGCAAAAGAACAGAAATCTTAAAAAAAAATCTCTCAGACCACAGTGCAATCAAATTAGAACTCAGGATTAAGAAACTCACTCAAAACCCACAACTACATGGAAACTGAACAACCTGCTCCTGAATGCCTACTGGGTAAATAACGAAATTAAGGATGAAATAAATAAGTTCTTTGAAACTAATGAGAACAAAGAGAGAATGTGTCAGAATCTCTGGGACACAGCTAAAGCAGTGTTTAGAGATAAATTGATAGCACTAAATGCCCACAGAAGAAAGCAGGAAAGATCTAAAATCGACACCCTAACATCACAATTAAAAGAACTAGAGAAGCAAATCCTTTTAAGAGAACAAAATTCAAAAGCAAACAAATTCAAAAGCTAGCAGAAAACAAGGAATAACTAAGATTGGAGCAGAACTGAAGGAGATAGAGACCCGAAAAACTCTTTCAAAAATCAATGAATCCAGGAGCTGGTTTTTTGAAAAAATTAACAATATAGATAGACCACTAGCCAGATTAATAAAGAAGAAAAGAGATAAGAATCAAATAGACACTATAAAAATGATGAAGGGGATATCACCACCGATCCCACAGAATTACAAACTACCATCAGAGAATATTAGAAACACCTCTACGCAAATAAACTAGAAAATCTAGAAGAAATGTGTAAATTCCTGGACACATACACCCTCCCAAGACTAAAACAGGAAGAAGTCAAATCTCTGAATAGACCAATAACAATTTCTGAAATCGAGGCAGGAATTAATAGCCTACCAACCAAAAAAAAAGCCCAGGACCAGATGGATTCACAGCCGAATTCTACCAGAGGTACAAAGAGGAGTTGGTACCATTCCTTCTGAAACTATTCCAAACAATAGAAAATGAGAGACTCCCCCCTAACTCATTTTATGAGGCCAGTGTCACCCTGATACCAAAACCTGGCAGAGACACAACAAAAAAATATTTCAGGCCAATATCCCTGATGAACATCAGTGTGGAAATCCTCAGTAAAATACTGGCAAATTGAATCCAGCAGCACATCAAAAAGCTTATCCACCACAATCAAGTCAGCTTCATCCCTGGGATGCAAGGCTGGTTCAACATACACAAATCAATAAATGTAATTCATCACATAAACAGAATCAATGACAAAAACCACATGATTATCTCAATAGATGCAGAAAAGTCCTTTGACAAAATTCAACAGCCCTTCATGCTAAAAACTCTCAATAAACTAGGTGTTGATGGAACATATCTCAAAATAATAAGAGCTATTTATGACAAATCCACAGCCAATATCATACTGAATGGGCAAAAACTAGAAGCATTCCCTTTGAAAACCGGCACAAGACAAGGATGCCCTCTATCACTGCTCCTATTCAACATAGTATTAGAAGTTCTGGCCAGGGCAATCAGGCAAGAGAAAGACATAGAGGGTATTCAAATAGGAAAAGAAGAAGTCAAATTGTCTGTTTGCAGATGACATGATTGTATATTTAGAAAATCCCACCATCTCAGCCCAAAATCTCCTTAAGCTGATAAGCAACTGTGTCACAATACAAAATCAATGCAAAAATCACAAAGCATTCCTATACACCAATAATAGACAGAGAGCCAAATCATGAGTAAACTCCCATTCACAGTTGCTACAAAGAGAATACAATACCTAGGAATACAACTTATAAGGGATGTGAATGACCCCTTCATGGAGAACTACAAACCACTGTTCAAGGAAATAAGAGAGGACACAAACAAATGGTAAAACATTCCATTTGGATAGGATAAAAACATTCATGGATAGGAAGAATTGATATCGTGAAAATGGCCATACTACCCAAATTAATTTATAGATTCAGTGCTATCCCCATGAAGCTACCATTGACTTTCTTCACAGAATTAGAAAAAAGCTACTTTAAATTTCATAGGGAACCAAAAAAGAGCTCATATAGCCAAGACAATCCTAAGCAAAAAGAACAAAGCTGGAGGCACCACATTACCTGACTTCAAACTATACTACAAGGCTACAGTAACCAAAACAGCATGGTACTGGTACCCAAACAGAGATATAGACCAATGGAACAGAACAGAGGCCTCAGAAATAATGCCACAAATCTACAATCACCTGATCTTCGACAAACCCGACAAAAACAAGAAATGAGGAAAGGATTCCCTGTTTAATAAATGGTGTTGGGAAAACTGGCTAGCCACATGCAGAAAACTGAAACTGGAGCCCTTCCTTACACTTTATACAAAAATTAACTCAAGATGGATTAAAGACTTAAACATAAGACCTAAAACCATAAAAATCATAGAAGAAAACCTAAGCAATACCATGCAGGACATAGGCATGGGCAAAAACTTCATGACTAAAACACCAAAAGCAAGGGCAACAAAAGCCAAAATTGACAAATGGGAACTAATTAAACTAAAGAGCTTCTACACAGCAAAAGCAACCAACATCAGAGTCAATAGGGAATCTACAGAATGGGATAAAATTTCTGCGATCAATTCATCTGACAAAGGGCTAATATCCAGAATCAACGAAGAACTTAAACAAATTTAAGAGAACAAACAACCTTACCAAAATATTGGCAAAGGACATGAACAGACACTTCTCAAAAGAAGACATCTATGCAGCCAACAGACACATGAAAAAATGCTCATCATCACTGGTCATCAGAGAAATGCAAATCAAAATCACAATGAGATACCATCTCAATGCTTTTACACTGTTGGTGGGAGTGTAAATTAGTTCAACCATTGTGGAAGACAGTGTGGTGATTCCTCAAGGATCTAGAACCAGAAATACCATTTTACCCAGAAATCCCACTACTGGGTATATACCCAAAGGATTATAAATCATTCTACTATAAAGACACATGGATATGTACGTTTACTGCAGCACTGTTCACAATAACAAAGACTTGGAACCAACCCAAATGCCCATCACTGATAGACTCAATAAAGAAAATGTGGCACATATACACCATGGAATACTATGCAGCCATAAAAAAGGATGAGTTCATGTCCTTTCCAGGGACATCGATGAAGCTGGAAACCATCATTCTCAGCAAACTAACACAGGAACAGAAAACCAAACACCACATGTTCTCACTTATAAGTAGGAGTTGAACAATGAAAGCACATGGACACAGGGAGGGGAACATCACACACTGGGGCCTGTTGAGGGGTGGAGAGCTAGGGGAGGGATAGTGTTAGGAGAAATACCTAATGTAGATGATGCATTGATGGGTACAGCAAACCACCAGGGCACAAGAATACCTATGTAACAAACCTGTACGTTCTGCACATGTATCTCAGAACTTAAAGTATAATACAAAATTTTGATTTACCATAATTTTATTGATCTTTACTTTATATGAATTGTTGCTTTTGTAGGTCAAAAAGTGGTCAACTATTGGCAATTTCACATAGTTCGATCTAGTATTTTGGAGCTATGTTGCTGATGTTTGTTGGTTCAGGTTTGTTATATTTTCTGATATATTGTGTGATAACCTTTTTTACTTTAAAGTCTGTTTCATCTGCCATTTATATGTTTAGAGCATCTTTATTTTGATCAGTATTTTAAAAATGTAATCCACCTATCTTTCTTCTGATTAAATGCTATTTGGACTAAAAAAAAAGAAATAAAAAGAAATGTTTGATGAATTAAAATAAGTTGGGCTGGGGGTATTAATTCTAGCAAAGTCAAGGTATTGCTGTCTAGTACCTAGTGCCAGGGAGGATGGTTATCTCCATAGCCAGTGTATGATACTGATACATACTGATGACATATCTGAGACTGGGTAATTTATAAAGAAAAAGAGGTTTAATGACTCACAGTTCCACATGGCTGGGGAAGCCTCACAATCATTGTGGAAGGTGAAGGAGGAGCAAAGGCACATCTTACATAGTGGCAGGTAAGAGAGTATGTGCAGGGGAACTACACTTTATAAAGCCATCAGATTGCAAGAGACTTATTCACTATCATGAGAACAGCACAGGAAAACCTGCTCCCATGATTTAATTACCGCCCACTGGGTCCCTCCCACAACACATGTGGATTATGGGAGCTACAACTCAATGAGATTTGGGTAGGGACACAGCCAAACCATATCAGCCAGACAAGTTTCAAAAGGCTTTATGAGATGATGAAAGAGGTTGGGAGTCAATCAGAGACAAGATCAGGACTTGTTTTTGGGCTCCAGTGTCTTGTTTGGGTGTGTTAGATGAATCATTTAACCCCACCTATAAAATATATGCATCTTTGTATGTTTTTGCATCGCTCACAGAAATATTGTAGTTACAAAGTAAGTGGCATCATTGGGTTTTTTTTCCTCCACAACAAAGCTCTACCAACACAAGAAAAATAAATAAATAAATAAAATAAAAAATTGTGTAAACTAAGGCACAGAGAGATTAAGTAACTTGACCAAAGTCTCACGGTTACCTAGTGGCAGAGCTGGGGTTTGGAACCAGGCTGCTGGCTGTAGGCAGTGGCTACGCCAAATGGCTCAATTCATTATTCATCATTTTCAGTCTTCTATAAGCGACCTCCCTTACTTTTCACCACCTCACACCCAACTCTCCCTCTCCATTTTCACCGCTCCTAAACAAGGCCTTCATCACCTTATCTCCAAATGAGAGGAAGTAGCCTCCTAACTGTGCTCCTTCTAAGCTCTCCTCTTTCATGCAACTGTCATCTCATCCTTCCTAAAATACTGTACTGATAATGTTACTCCTGAGATATGAGTTAAGAAGAAATTACTTAGGCAGATAGTAAGGGTATGGGAGTCCTTGGTAAGGCTTTCTTTTTTAATGAAAAGCAACCCCAAATCATTTTCTAACAAAGAGCAGCCTCCAAGCTAGGATCTTGCAGGCCTGAATGCTGGCAGGAACTAAGGACTTGAGCTGTTTAAGATGGAGGCTCCATCTTCCCTTCTCTGCCAGCCACGTGTGCTGTAAAGGAGCAGAGAAGATGGCACCTATCAACTGGAAAATCTATTTGTATAAGAAAATTAGACCAGCCTTCCTCACACACTACTTACAGACGTCATACCGGATTGAACCAATCTGTAGGGTCTATGTAAATCAGACACTGCCTTCTTCAGCCTGCCTATAAAATCTGCTGTGGCCTGCGACTTCCCCTCTTTTTGGACATCTCTTTCTGTTTGGCAAGGGGCTGCTCTCTTCTCTCCTTTCTCCTGTCTATTAAACTTTCCACTCTTTAACCCACCCACATGTGTCCATGTCCTGAATTCTTTCTCAGTGCCCAACAATGAACCCCAGGGTATGTACCCCAGACAGTGTAGCAGTTTCACTCCCTTGCTCAAGAATCTTTAAGTACTCCTGTTCTCCACAGATCAGGTTCCATATTCTACGGCTGATATCCAAAGCCCTACAACCTCAGTCTTGCTGTATTGATTTATTATCATTCACTATTGCTTCGATGCAGTTAAATTGTGCTGCATTTGACTTAACTGAAATTGATTTATTTCCCTGCCCTTTCCTGCCAGAAAGTCTCAATTCCCACTGTTCCTCCTGCCTGAAAAATCCTTTGCTTTCTAATTGAGTCCACCCATCTGCAGTTTGAAATCCTATTTCCTCTATAAGCTTCCCTGTTCTCCCTAACCTGAAATGAACTCTACCTTATTTTGTGTCTCAGGGGCTATGAATGGATGGTCAACAGATGCGTTTTGTTTTGGGCAACCAGTTTTTAGAAAGAAATGGAATATGAATGTCTTTGGATGGGGCAAATGTTTTCGATTTGCCAGCCTCTCTACACTCCTGATGTTCTTAAACCCAGCTCTCTTCACAAACTTATTTTAGGGTTTGCAAACCCTATGTGTACAGCTAACTGGTGAGCTCTTCTCTCCTCTATTGCTACCTTATTTATCATTTTAATGTTATAATTTCCAGACTGCTGGCCTTCAGAGAATTGCCTGACACTGTAGATTTGTCTTTCTCTCTTTAGCTTCTTCATCAAGTAATAAGTGATTCCAAAACAAAATATTTGCTGTACCAGGGGAATTATTACTTGAAGAAATTCTATAGTATTTTTGTAATGCTAATACTCCATAAGTCTACACTGTGAAATCAGATTTTCTGAAAACTGGCTTATTCTTAAGTGGCTGCCCACAAGAAAGACTCTAAGAGATCATAAATCCCTGTTTTTCTATTTTCTAGCTCTGTGGCTTCTGCAAACCATAGGAACTTTCTGCCTTTGTACAATCGGGAAGATAATAACTCCTTTGTAGGGTTTTCAAGTGGTAACTGATACGCACCAGAAACTCAATAGACTGGAGCCATTCATAATCTTTTCATGAGGTAAACCTTATTTACTTAGTGCCTCAAGTTTCTGGGTTCCTGGTGTTAAGACTGGCCCATAATGGAAGCCCTGGGGGCCTTTTTAGTGTGTGGCTCAGAGCAGGTACATTCTCATTCTCATCCTCATTGTGTGTCTGGAGTTGGTTCCTTCTGGTGGGTTCTTGGTCTCGCTGACTTCAAGAATGAAGCTGCAGACCTTTGCTGTGAGTGTTACAGCTTTTAAAAGTGGCACGGATCCAAAGAGTGAGCAGCAGCAAGATTTATTGTAAAGAACGAAAGAACAAAGCTTCCACAGTGTGGAAGGGGACCTGAATGGGTTGCTGCAGTTGGCTGGGGTGGCCAGCTTTTATTTCCTTATTTGTCCCCTCCCATGTTCCGTTTCTGTCCTATCAGAGTGCCCTTTTCTCAATCCTCTCCATGATTGGCCACTTTTAGACTCCTGCTGATGGGTGCATTTTACAGAGCACTGATCAGGTGAGTTCTACAATCCTCTTGCTAGCTACAGAGCGTGGATTGGTGCGTTTTTACAGAGCACTGATTGGTGCCTTTTACAAACCTCTTGCTAGCTACAGGGCGCTGATTGGTACATTTTTACAGAGCACTGATTGGTGCCTTTTACAATCCTTTTGCTAGCTACAGAGCGCTGATTGGTGCATTTTACAATCCTAGCTACAGAGTGCTGATTGGTGCGTTTTACAATCCTCTTGTAAGACAGAAAATTTCTCCAAATCCCCACTAGACCCAGGAAGTCCAGCTGGCTTTACCTCTCAATTCAACAGATAAGGACACTGAGGCACACCCAAAGTTGTGGGTGTGAGGGTCCTGGCTGGAGCAAGGATGAGAGCTGATGTGTGTGACACGGACTCTCTTCCACACTCTGGGCTAAGCCCCCAGTCTCACACAATCCTCACTGCACCGCAATGAGGCAGGCACTGTGGTCATCTCTGAGACACAGAGTGGTTAAACAACTTGTCCCAGTCACCCAGCCATGAAATGACAGGGCCAGAACATGCTAGCAGGGAGTCTGGCAGCAGAGCCCAGGTGCTCCTCTCCAGTGGCTGCAGTGGCACTGCTGGTGGTCTCCAGGGTGCATGCCTTAAGAATAGCTGGAGAACCCTCTAGAGGCCCTACCACCTTTCGCCCCTGTTGCCTGTTGCCCTATCAATCATGATGAGAAGAAAAGAGTGCCTTTACAGCAGAATTGAGGATCACAGCTCAGGGCTTCCCAAATACCCATCTGTAGACTGGTATCAATTCAGAAAGTTTTACCAGTCTGTGCTGAAATACAGAAAAATTAAGATGAATTAAGATGATGTAGGGAAGTGTTCATAAACATAAACTGATTCAGTATTTAAATATCAATTTTTTTAGCAGTCTTGCTCTGTTGCCTAGGCTGGAGTGCAGTGGCCTGATCTCAGCTCACTGCAACCTCTGCCTTCCTCAGGCTCAAGTGATCCTCCAACCTCAGCCTGCTGAGTAGCTGAAACTACAGGCGCATGCCACCACACCCAAGACATTTTTGCTTTTTTGTTTTTTTGGGTGGAGACGGGGATTTGCCATGTTACCCAGGCTGGTCTCAAACTCCTGGGTTCAAGCGGTCCTCCCACCTCAGCCTCTCAAGGTGCTGGGATTACAGGCGTGAGCCACCAGACCCAGCCTTAAATATCAAATATTAAATATCAATACTAAAACAATATGTAAAGCTTTTTTCTCACATTATAACTTCATGATTCTGTGTATGAATTGTGAAAATACCTTTTCTGTTAAAAATGATAGTGATAATTGTGGATTTTTAAAAATATTTTTACTTGACAAAATAAAAAGTTGGCAAACTCACTTTTTTTTTTTTTTTTTACTTGAATGAAATTCATAAAATTGATGAATCTAGAAACTTTGCTTTAGGCTGTTGCTACACAGAATGACATCATGTCTGCATGCTTACTTACTCATTGTAACATGAGAATGTATCTTGTCTTCCGGGCATCAGGATTCAGTTTTTCCCTCATCTCGTACCCAGTGACTTAGAGCTATCTGTTCAGTAAATCCCTGCTGGCTGATTCTTCTAAGGGCCACACAAAACCTGTGTCCCAGCCCAGGTTCCTAATAGTGTATCTCTGTCCTTCTGTGAAAGATCTCTCACATTCTGACTATAGCTGAGTGATGAACAAGTCATCCTCAAACCAAAACCGTTGGCAAAACAAACATTTCAGACCACTGCTCTTTCCTTGAAAGGTTTTCAGAGCTGCTTCTCAAAACCAGGCCCCAAGGTTGAACTTTCAGCTGCATTTACAAGCAGCCTCTATAGTGAAACAGATCATTACTCACCAGCTTATAACAACAGCAATAATGGGAGTGATGATAATGTGACAACACATTAGAGACGTTTTACTTAGGGGCTCCTTCCAAATTGTGACACTAAAACCTATTTTTCTAACTTTAAGACTTTTCTAAACTTAGCTGCTTTGACTTGAGAGATAAAAATGGAAAAGTCCCTGACTCCAAAATCCCTGCATATCACGGATGCTTTTTGCATTTTATTCTCATTTCTACCCACCCAAGATCCTGTATCTTCTCATTCAAGTAAACCTTGGCTCAAAGCTATTATTTATTATATTTTATTTAAGAATGACTTGGCATTCTCTGGTTCATCTCTGTCATATAAAAGAAACCAACCCACTGGCAGTGTGCTGGAGCTGGCTGAGATTGGCTTGTGAGAACAAATGATTAAATTGTTAGAAATTTTGTCAACTGGTTGAGAACTAAGCCATTCTGAAAAACAAAATTATAAAAACTTATAATTAAATAAGCTTTATGAAAAAAAGGTAATGAATACTCAAAGCACAACTTTTTTTTTTTTTTTTTTTTTAACTTTTAAGTCCAGGAGTCCATGTGAAGATTTGTTACATAGGCAAACTCATATCATGGGGATTTGTTGTACAGACTATTTTGTCACTGAGGTATTAAGTCTAGTACCCATTAGTTATTTTTCCTGATCTTCTCCCTCGTCCCACCCTCTGCCCTCCAATGAGTCTCAACGTGTGTTGTTCCCCTCTATGTGTCCATGTGTTCTCATTACTTAGTTCCCACTTAGAAGTAAGAATATGTGGTATTTGGTTTTCTGTTCCTGTGTTAGTTTGTTAAGGATAATGGCCTCCAGCTCCATCCATGTCCCTGCAAAGGACATGATCTCATTCTTTTTTATGGCTGTAGAGTATTCCATGGTGTACATGTACCACATTTTCTTTATCCAGTTTACCATGGATGAACATTTGGATTGATTCCATGTCTTTGCTATTGTGAATACTGCTGCAATGAACATATGCGTGCATATGTCTTTATGATAGAATGATTTATATTCCTTTGGGTATATACCTAGTAATGAGATTGCTGGGTCAAATGGTATTTCTGTTTTTAGATCTTTGAGGAATCACCATACTTTCTTCCACAGTGGTTGAACTAATTTACACTCCTACTAACAGTGTATAGGTATTCCTTTTTTCTCTGCAACCTCACCAACATCTGTTATTTTTAAATTTTTTAATAATAGCCATTCTGACAGGTGTGAGATGGTATGTCACTGTGGGTTTGATTTGCATTTCTCTAATGATCAATGATGTTAACCTTTTTTTCATATGCTTATTGGCCACATACATGCCTTCTTTTGAAAAATGTCTGTTCATGTCCTTTGCCCCCTTTTTAATGGTTTTTTTTTTCTTTTAAATTTGTTAACATTTCTTATAGATGTTGGGTACTAGACCATTGTCAGATGTGTAGTTTACAAATATTTTCTTCCATTCTGTAGGTTGTCTCTTTACTCTGTTGATAGTTTCTTGTGCTGTGCAGAAGCTCTTTAGTTTAATTAGATACTATTTGTCAATTTTTACTTTTGTTGGAATTGCTTTTGACATCTTCATCATGAAATCTTTGCCTGTTTCCAGAATGTTATTGCCTAGGTTATCTTCCAGGTTTTTTTTTTTTTTTTTTTTTCCAAGTTTTAGGTTTTACTGTTGAGTCTTTAATTCAATCTTGAGTTGATTTTTGTATATGCAAAACACCACATCCTAAGATTTTTACTACATATTACTATTATCTATGTTGTTGAGGTTATGTATATTTACCTTTTTGTAGGATGGAAATCCTATATGATGATAGGCTCTGTGCATTTCTTCCCAACTCTATGTTCCATGATGTCACGTTGGTAGCTTGAGATTGGCCACGGTGCAAGTATTTACAGCATGGAAATCAACAAATGCTGCAAATCATGGCACATTTTCCTCAGACCTGGTTCTTATATGCTTACCAGGACACTACTGTCTCCCATTCTCTTCTTCTACTAGTAGACCCAGAACCCAGCCCATCAATGACACTTCTCTTTCGGAGGTAAGGAAATCGATGTTCTATGAAGTTAAATCTCAAAGCGGAAAAATGGCCAACCCAGGGCTTCAAAAACCTAACTAGTGCTCTTTTTTTGCTTGTGAATGAGGACACCTCTGATCCTGAAAAGTATCTTGAATTTTAGGGTGAATTTTCCAGCTTCATAATGGCCCTGGAGAAAGTTCTGTTCTGAGGTCTGCCAGGAGATCAGAGATCTTGATTCCTGAAACAGAAATCCTTAAAATACAAAAATTCTTTTATGGTCTCAAGCTGAAAGCCCCAAATTGTTGTCTCACCAGAAACCTTAAGTATTTCAGTGAGGTTTGTGTGTGCATTGTAATTTGGGGGATGGATAGGAAAGGGAGTGGGGGACACAAAAGGAAGAGAATCACTAGGAATCTGACAACAGGAAGTTCTGCTATTGAACCTTCCAGGCCTCTTACCTCCTCCTAAATTTACTGCCCCTACTGCCACACACCACTTACAAATGCAAGGCACACATGGAGAAGGTGGAAACATAAAATATATGGAATATAAAAATTCAGTTGTAAACAATTGAAACTGTAGGCCTTCCAAGTAAGACTTCAGTCCATATCTATTTGCAAGATATTATCTCTGGTGACATTTGAAATATTATATTTATAAGGTAGAACCAATCTAAGCACATTTATATTAAAGCAGAGGAATGTGTACAGGCTCCCCCAAGAATAATGATTATAATTTCCTAAATAGAATGAAGAATTCAGCATCAGCTTCCACTTTGGAAATCATTTGTGTTAACTATATAAACTTTCAGAGATCAGCTGCTATCTTTTAAAATCTCCTATAGAGCAGTATTTTAATATGCTTTATTTTATTCCTACAAAATTTCTAAAAGGAATGTAATAATTGATAATAAATTAATGTCTTTTTTTTTTTTTTTTTTTGAGACAGAGTCTCACTGTATCTCCCAGGCTGGAGTGCAGTGGCGCGATCCCAGCTCACTGCAACCTCCGCCTCCCAGGTTCAAGCGATTCTCCTGCTCAGCCTCCCGAGTAGCTGGGACTACAGGCACTCACCACCATGCCCGGCTAATTGTTTTGTATTTTTAGTAGAGATGGGGTTTCACTATGTTGGTCAGGCTGGTCTTGAACTCTTGGCTTCAAAAGATCCACCTGCCTCAGCCTCCCAAAGTGTTGGCATTACAGGCGCGAGCCACCGTACCCAACTCAATAAATTAATGTCTTATCTCATCTTTTTGGGATATTATCTGCAAGGCCCAGCAACTGCCCTCAAAACACTAATGTTTTCTCTCTTCCTCCCTATTGGCTGAACATGCTCAGTGTCTCCCTAGGCGTTATAGCTGTGCTTCCAGAATGGTATTTCTGACTCAACACAGATTCTATTTCACACCCAACCTTCCGTCACCTAAAGTTTATCTTCTTTTCTATCTTAGGACCTCAGTCAGGCCATTGTAAATGTTTCCCTTGACAACCACAACATATGGTGTTAATTACAGAGTGTCTAGATGCAATGTTACATTACATAAAAAAGGGTAGAGAGGCCAGTCACAGTGGCTCATGCCTGTAATCCCAGCACTTTGGGAGGCTGAGGCAGGTGGATCATGAGGTCAAGAGCTTGAGACCATCCTGGCCAACATGGTGAAACCCCGTCTCTACTAAAAATACAAAAATTAGCTGGGCGTGGTGGCATACGCCTGTAGTTCCAGCTACTTGGGAGGCTGAGGCAGGAGAATCGTTTGAACCAAGGAGGTGGAGGTTGTAGTGAGCTGAGATTGCACCACTGCCCTCCAGCCTGGCGACAGAGTGAAACTCCATCTAAAAAAAAAAAAAAAAAAAGGTGGGGGGTAGAGAATGTTCTTCATACCAAGCCATAGACTTGGGTATTCAACTTGCATTGATCCTCTGAATTTTTAAAGTATGAGTGATGCTTTCTGAAACACAAATAAAGGATTGGGAATAGACAATAAAGAGAAAATGAGAGCAACCAGAACTTCAGTGGTCCTCTCAAGAGCTGGAGGGTGGTTTAGAGGTTCACATGACTGTCCGCTAGATTAGCATTACATCCAAACAGGATGCTGGGCATTGTAGGGAGCTTACACTGTTTAGTTTAGCAAAGATCTTGCAATGAAGAAAAGAGAAGCTCTATGTAGGTTGTCTAGACAGATTTTATTATATATTATTGTGCTCCTATATCAGGTAGAAGATACAGAGTCCAGGCATGTCTTAGCTCCATTGAAAGCCACTCTCTAATTCCTTCACTACCTTTGGTGAGGAGAATTCGTGATGCAACTTGGACTTCTCACCCTTTGCTTGAAAAGCCCATGGTAACTCAGCTGCACTGGTAGGTCCCCAAGGGCTTCATTCTTTAAATCCCTTTCGAGTATATACAGGAGACATTCCTGCAGCCTACTTAGGAAACTATTTCTTGAGGAACAGTCATCACATTTCTGAAAAATTATGGTGGCAGCTGATCCAAAATCTTGGCCTTGAACTCCAGCCAATGTTTTCTTGACTCCAAAGTGTCCTGCCAAAACGAAGTAATTGCACAGCTGACAGACCTCTCTTGTTACCTCTTAGGAATGACCATAATTTACAGCCTGCAATGCCAATGGGGGTCTCCCAGTGAACATACAGCTACTCTGGGTGCATTTCAGTGAATCATCGCAGGGCTAACTGACCTTCTCATATTCACCTTCTGAGGAAAACATGGAATTCCTTATTGAGGAGAATGAACACCACCAACAAGGAGCTCTGTTTTTATTGTAAGCATGTGCTCCTTTCCCCCTGCACCCCCCATCCAGGTACCTACTAGTTCCCTGACTTTACAGCTTGGTGCCATTTCCTAAGACCTCCAATTCTCCTCCCAGGTACTGTTCCCAGACTTGAAGTAGCCCTGACCAAAGCTGTCACCAAAGAGCTTTGTTAAAGGAAAGACATCATATTTGGCTTTTGAAAAAGGCAAACTCCTTCCTTCTAAAAAGAGGAACTGTTTCATTTTTGAAAGAACACTCAGCGCTTGACTGTTCTTTTTAAGGCAAGGTAGGTTCTGGGCCAGAGGTCTTCTAGACTATAAATTCTAGAATCCATTAGCCTTGGAATGGGGCATACAGGGAGATTAGAAGATGTATTTGTAGTCTTTGTGAGCCTAGGTAGGTAGAGGAGTAGTCGAAGACCTGTAGGTGACTAAATGCTGCTAAGGCTTGAGGACCCCAAGATTCTCCAGGATCTGCCATTGGAGTCAAGTGACTTTAGCGTCCTCTGCTTTCTGATAAGGAGAAATGTATCCAGAGAAGCACTGAAGTAAGTTTATCTTGTTATTCCTCAGGACCAGCCAATGGGAAGAAAGATCTGGGGCTGGTTCTGACTGGAAGGCTGAGAGTCACTCAGGGTCACCCAAGAGAGATACTTAGTTGTGGCAAATTTTCCATGAAGCATTTATTCTCTGTTCCTGCAAGGCCGTTAAAGCCCAAGTATTGATTTATGCAAACTGGTCACCTCCCCACTCACTTAGTATCTGGAAAAATGGCCCTTTGGCTCCTACTCTTACTATGCTGGTGTTCATTTAGTTCTTTCTGCATTTCAGACCCCTGGAGCTTTCCCTTAATTTTTTTGTGAGCTCAGCTATGCATTTAAAAGAATATTCATCCAGTATTTCTAGCTGTTCTGTAGTGGGCAATTTCCAGGTAATCATGTCCTCCATGCTGCCAGAGATGAAGTTTTTGTGATCTGATGTAATCTGAACCAGATCCACAGTGGATGCCCTTTCTTCATTAGCAGGAATGGTCAGGGTTGCCACAGTCCTGCATCAGGGTGTGTGAGTGCGGTGAGTTTTTGCAGGGGTGGTCTGTGTTACTCTTGGGAGGAGCTGTCTGACGGGGGCAGCAGGTGACATTTTGCTGCGGGGCTCCTGGGTCTGCTGCCCAGATCAACTATCTGAGTCCTGAAACCTCTGTTGGTCACACTTAACACCTGGGCTCTGATTCATGCCAACAGTCCACACTATTGATCTCATTTCTAAGGCTCGGACCCACTGACTCACCTTGTGTTCAGTTCATTGCTGTCATGCGGTTTCTCACTGCCTGATTGTTTTGAACTCTCTCCTTGCTCCAACCTGAAGAACCGTGCATATCCATCTTTAGACTCAGGTTTCCCCCTGCCCCAGGCCCAATCCACTCTCGTGTTTTAGTTCCTAGGGTGTAACACTTTCTCTTATTCATCTCCCCAAAATGGACAGGGACAAATCATATGAAGATCCTGCCATGAAAGTTCAGGTAGTATATATTCTAAGGAGGAGAGAGTAAGTCTGTGTTGTCAAAAGATGCGGATCTACCAAGATATTCAGAATTGAGACTTGAAATTAGCAGAAAGGAGGACTTGCCCAACTCTATTCAGTCCCTCTGATACCCTGAGATTAGCACTTTAACTCTAACTTCATTAATACACTGAAGCCCCAGTAGCTCTTAAGTTACTGGGAGAGAGAATCTTGACCCCTTAAAACTATATTCCTTCTCCCACCCATTTTTCTGTTGTTTGTGAGGAAGTCCCCCACCCTATCTCTCTTGAAGTGAATTGTCAGCAAAAGTATTGGCAATGCTCTTCTTTCTCTGTCTCTGTGTTATATTATGGTAATAGACACATAACATAAAATTAACCATCGTAACCATTTTTCACTGTGCAGTTTAGTAGTGTCAAGTATATTTATATTGTTGTGAAACAAATCTCCAGAACGTTTTTGTTTTGCAAATCCGGAATTCTATACCTATTCAACAAGTTTCCTTTTTCATGTCCCTCTAGCCCCTGGTAACCATTACTCTACTTTCTGTTTCTATGAATGTGATTGCTTTAGATACTTCCTATAAGTGGAATCATAACATGTTTGTCCCTTTGTGTCTGGCTTATTTCATTTAGTATAATGTCCTTAAGATTTATCCATGTTGCAGCATGCAACAGTGTATCCTTCCTTCTTAAGACTGAATTTCCACTGTACGTATATACCACATTTTGTTTATTGATTCATCTGTTGATAGATATTTGGGTTGCTTTCACCTCTTGGCTATT
Organism: Piliocolobus tephrosceles; assembly: GCF_002776525.5. Lineage (NCBI taxonomy): Eukaryota > Metazoa > Chordata > Mammalia > Primates > Cercopithecidae > Piliocolobus > Piliocolobus tephrosceles. The sequence continues at coordinate 32,207,525 of NC_045437.1, forward strand.
GTGAATAGTGCTGCTACAAACATGGGTGTGCAAACAGCTCTTGGATACCTTGCTTTTAATTATTTTTGATATCTATCCCAAAATGGGAGTCCTGGGTCATACGATAGTTCCATTTTTAATGTTTTCAGGAAGCTTTGTACTCTTTTCCATAGCAGTTGCACCATTTTATGATCTTACTGACAGTACACAAGGGTTCCAATTTCTTAACATCCTTGTCAACACTTATTATTTTCTGTTATTATTATTATTTTAATAGTAGCCATCCTAATGGGTGTGAGATGGCAATGTCTTTCTTATATTTCTTTGTAAGATTCCTGGAATTATGGATGTTTTGAAAACATTTGATCAGTTAACTTTAGATCACTTAGTTCAACTTTCAAAGGCAGATGGAGGTTCAAATGATCTTTAAAATGCAAAGCGGTTTTGAGTTTTGACAAATTAAGCGTTTCCTGATCAAGATTGGAAAATATCCAGAACATTCATGTTTGGTTTTCATCCAAAACTATCACTTGGTTAACATTCACCACCAAATTCCACCTGATTTCATTACATAAACTTTATAGAGCTCTCCTTACAAGTCTTCTGTGTATTTTGCTAACGATGGAAAGACCACTTCATCTTGGCTTCTGCTTTTCTTCTGTGAGCTCATCATAGGGTCATTGTGTTGCAACTTTTATACTCTTGGATTACACTAGAGCTACATGAGTCTACTCCCTCCTGATCCTAATTTCGGTCTTTCCTTAAGCTGAAACGGCTGGCTTCTTCTTGAGGTCACAAAGGTTACTTTGGCTACCTTTAAGGAATGACCATAAGCAACATATTGTGTTCACCTCAAATTACTTTCTTGTTAATCAGATTTTGTTGGCAGTTGGTATTGAATCAGAACCTGCAGTATTTAGCTTAGCAACCTTGTGCTTCTGTCGGCATCAAGCCATTCCCAAGGAGGGAAAGGGAGACACACCTTTGGATATCTCATGTTGCCTTTCTATCTAGTGTGACTCTCCTCAAATACATGGCACTAAAATTTTAAAAATCATACTTCTCATATTTCCTTTTACTTCATTATCTCAAGTTATAGCCCTGCACCCATTCAACACAGCAAAGTACATAGCAAGGAGAATGTATGACGCATAATTGATGAATATTTTATTTTGTTGGGAGATAGCCCAAAGGCAACATGGTGTGCCAATATATGCTGGACCAAACACAATTAAACATTTTAGTCCAACACAACTGAATGTTTCTGACCTTGCAGTTCATTGGCTGCTGGTACTTTGTGAATAAGTTGGTATGAGATCATGATATGGTTTGGCTGTGTCCCCATTCAACTCTCAACTTGAATTTTATCTCCCAGAATTCCCACATGTTGTGGGAGGAACCCAGGGGGACGTAATTGAATCATGGGGGCCGGTCTTCCCTGTGCTATTCTCATGATCCTGAATAAGTCTCACACGAGCTGATTGGTTTATCAGGGATCTCTCCTTTTGCTTCTTTCTGATTTTCTCTTGCCAATGCCATGTAAGAAGTGCCTTTCACCTCCCTCCATGATTCTGAGGCCTCCCCAGCCATGTGGAACTCTAAGTCCAATTAAACCTCTTTTTCTTCCCAGCCTTGGGTATATCTTTATCAGCTGCATGAAAACAGACTAATAGAGTAAATTGGTGCCAGTGGAGTGGGGCATTGCTGAAAAGATAAACAAAAATGTCAAAGTAACTTTGGAACTGGGTAACAGGTAGAGATTGGAACAGTTTGAATGACTTAGAAGAAGACATGAAAATGTGAGAAAGTTTGGAACTTCTTAGAGACTTGTTGAATGGCTTTGCCCAGAATGCCGATAGAGATATGGACAATAAAATCCAGGCTGAGGTGGTCTCAGATGGAGATGAAGAACTTGTTGGGAACTGGAGCAAAGGTGACTCTTGTTATCTTTTAGCAAAGAGACTGGTGGCATTTTGCCCCTGCCATAGAGATTTGGGGAACTTTGAACTTGAGAGAGATGATTTAGGGTATCTGGTAAAAAAAAAATTTCTAAGCAGCAAAGCATTCAAGAGGTGACTTGGGTGCTGTTAAAGGCATTCAGTTTTATAAGGGAAACACAGCATAAAAGTTTGGAAAATTTGCAGCCTAACTATGCAATAGAAAAGAAAAAATCATTTTCTGGGGAGAAATGCAAGCCTGCTGCAGAAATTTGCTTAAGTAGCAAGAAGCCTAATGTTAATCCCCAAGACCATGGTGAAAATATCTCCAGGCCATGTCAGAGACCTTCATGGCAGTGCCCCCATCACAGACCCAGAGGCCTAGGAGGAAAAAGTGGTTTTGTGGGCCAGGCCCAGTGTCCTCATGCTGTGTGCAGCCTGGGGACTTGGTGCCCTGTGTCCCAGCTGCTCCAGCTGTGGCTGAAAGGGGCCAATGTACAGCGCAGGCTGTAACTTCAGAGGTGCAAGCCCCAAGCCTTGGCAGCTTCCATGTGGTGCTGGGTCTGCAAATGCACAGAAGTCAAGAATTGAAGTTTGGAACCTCTGTCTAGATTTCAGAAGATGTGTGGAAACGCCTGGATGCCCAGACGAAAGTTTGCTGCAGGGGGAGGGCCCTCATGGAGAAACTCTGCTAGGGCAGTGTGGTAGGGAAATGTGGTGCTGGAGCCCCTGCAGAAAGTCCCTACTGGGGCACCGCCTAGTGGAGCTGTGAGAAGAGGGCCACAGTCCTCCAGACCGCAGAATGGGAGATAAACCAACAGCTTGCACCATGTGCCTGGGAAAGCTGCAGGCAATGCTAGCCCGTGAAAGCAGCCAGAAGGGAGGCTGTACCCTGCAAAGCCACAGGCTCACACCTGACAGTGCCTTGCAAAAATACCTTCACTATAATGATGGGACAAAGTAAGGGCACTTTGGTAACAGTTTAGTGAGGGATTGATATGGAAAGAAAACGTTTCCTTCATGATGGTGAGCACAAACCAGAAATCTTTAAACAAAATTCAATGACAATAAGAAAGAAGGAAGGAAACTGGGCTTTTGGAGATGTGGATGATCCATCTGGAGCCACCATTTTTAAGGACATCGTGTTAAGTGACATCATTGTTATAGAAACCAGTTGAGTGGGTGATTCTGTTATTTGCAGCCAAAAAAAAAAAAAAAAAAATTCAAAACCATGCAGCCCATGTGTGGAGTTTAGCCTTTAACAAACAATGGAGAGCTGTTAAAGTGTTTCAGAAAAAGTATAATATGGTCAGATGGGGGTTAAAAAATCATGCTCCGGGGTGTGGAGATTGGGTTGTAGGGATTTAAGGACTGGATGGAGGGGTAGGGAGAAATTCATTAAAAAGGACCAAGTGTGAAGGGGCAGATTATGTGGTAGATCTTGGATATGTTACGTGTAAGCTGTCTTTAAGTTTCATTAGTGGAGAGGCCAGGAAGTCAGTGAAATATATGCATCTAGAACTTAGAAGTGAAATCTAGGCTGGAGAGAGATTATGTGTCATGAGAGAGAAAGAGAGAGAGAGAGAGAGTTATTGAGGTCATGGATGTGGATAGATGGGCCTGTGGTTGATCCTTGAGGAACTTTCATGCTTAATGGCAGGGTAGAATAAAGTGTGTCCCCAAAGGAAACAGAATGAAAGACAATGTAGAGAATCTGAACACACATAGACCTAAAACAAGTCCATGGATTTCCACTTTAGAACACATGGGAGAGAGGACTGGACTTGGTGATTTCTCAGAATTCTCCTATTTCTGAGATCCTTGCTTCTAAGATAATTCTGATTGCTCCATATTGCGATATCAATGTTAAAATCATTGCATTGATTTTTTGACTCTGGCCAATCGCAAATAATCCCTTCTGCCTTTGAACTCATATTGTATATTATCTACATTCTTCTTATGGCATATTCTACCTTGTAATGTGCTTATGGGCAAATATTCTCATTTATCCTACTGGATTAGGTGTTCTTAGGGGCCAGGAATTATGTATTATTTATTTCTCTACCTCTCTTCCCAGACTACTCTCCTTAATTAATTGGCAAAGTGTTTTTGTATACTGTTGGAAATCAATACATTCTTTGGTGAATGAGTGTTTGGTAAGTAAGTAAAAATACTTAATGAAATGGCTATAAACTTTCTTTTGTTGAATTCTTTCTTTTTTTTTGTTTTTGAGACCGAGTCTTGCTCTGTTGCCCAGGCTGGCGTGCAATGGTGCAACCTCGCCCCACTGCAACCTCTGCCTGCTGGGTTCAAGGGATTCTCCCTGGCTCAGCCTCCTGAGTAGCTGGGATTACAGGTGCCCGCCACCACACCTGGCTAATTTTGGTATTTTTAGTAGAGATGGGGTTTCGCCATGTTGGCCAAGCTGGTCTTGAAATCCTGACCTCAGGTGATCCACCCGCCTCGGCCTCCCTAAGTGCTGGGATTATAGGTGTGAGCCACTGCGCCTGGCCTTTTGTTGAATTCTTGAATGTGAACTAGAACATCTGATTGAACTTCAAGGTAAATAAAAAGCCTACCCTGAAGAGATCTAAAGGTCACAGAACATGCCCCTGAAGTCCTCCACCTGGTGAACATCCGGCTGTCTGTTACAGGTTGTAAGGTTACTACTAACCACTAACTTCCAGATTTCTAATTAAATCTGATGATTAAAGCACACAGAAGACAAAATAGTCCTTATTTAAATCAGGCCTTCTTATGTCCTCTGTGGTTGATCATTTTCCCATCTCCTGTAGTACAGATGTCCCTGACTGACAATGGTTTGACTTAATGATTTTTTTAAGAATGAGACACATTCAGTAAAACTGTATTTTGAGTACCCATACAGTCATTCGGCTTTTCACTTTCAATACAGTGTTCAATTAATTACATGAGATATTCAATATTTTATTGTAAAATAGCCTTTACATTAGATGATTTTGTCCAATTGTAGTTTAATGTAAGTGTTCTGAGCATGTTTAAAGTAGGCTAAGCTAAACTGTGATTAGGGTAAGTATATTAAATGCGTATTCATCTTCTGACACTTTCAATTTATGATGGGCTTATTGGGAATTGAGGAATATCTGTACTCCCAGATTGCATCCTTCTTCGGCTGCGGAATAAAGCAATGTTGCAGTTGGCCAAAGCAGGCTCCAAAAATGAATCTGACATCAGAAATTCCTATAATCTTTAAGATAGCAAATATTATCAGCTTGGTCTTCCCAAAGTTCTGTTTTGTGACTGTTTTTAACTGATATCCATCCAAAACAACACATTTAACATTCAGCTAAATTAATTACAAAATCCAAGAGTTGGCAAATTATTGATCCACTCTTCCTTTGCGCCAATTGAATAAAGTACCAAATGGAAGATAAAGCTTAAATTTATTGAAGCCTTCTATTTGCTGGACTTTTTAACATAGCTATTTTTTTATAAGAAATAAAGATATATGTACACATGTTTTTTGATTTTACCTACATATCTCTAAGTAATTAGAATTTGAATATTATTTGACTATTTATAGTCATTAATTTAAGATTAGAAAAAAATTAAATTAAATTATTTCAAATTCCAGGTTTTTAAGAAATCTAGATTGGCTCTTCTATTTTTACATATCCAACAGTCCCTCAAAATTCCCCCTTTCTTAAGCCAGCAACCATTAAGTTACTCTTAAACCCACACTAAGTACTATTTAACACAGGGGACAGCCAGCCAGATAGGTCTGGTTTTTAGTATCAGTAGTGTCTTTGTTGTGGAAAGATGTCAGTTCCCACATTCTCACTACACTGTACAGACCTGTGTACCCCAGGCAATTTTATAGCTCAAACCCCATTCCTTGGGGACTTATAGCAACTTGTAAATCCATGAGGAATTTTTCAGCAAAGTTCTATTTCTTAGTTTATTCATGGATTAGGCCTGTAAGAGTAGATTCATTCTAAGGCTCTAATGAGCAGAGCTTTTTTTTTTTCACACTGGAAAGAACACTTGTGTCTCTCTTTCCAGCATTCAGCTTATGATGGTTTTAGAATTTATGTTCTCAGTTATATCCCCCATTGACTTTGAAATCTTAGAAAATACTCACCATGGTTCTTTCCAGAATCCAGCACCATTCAAAGCTTTTCTTTATATTGCATTAGAAAACGAAGACCTACAAAATGATTTTGCATGAGTTTGTTGCTATGCTTTACGTCTAAGATCATTGGTTCTGCTCTTCCAACTATCCAGAGGTCAAGACAGCAGTTGAATAACTGAGCAATGTCTGTTATTAGGGGTGGTGAAGATAAGAGAATTTTCATGCTAAGTTTCTCAGATTAGACTTTTTTTAGTTTTTTTTTTTTTTCTTTTTAAAAAAACTAATAGATGACTTCAGAATAATGTCCATAAGAACAAGCTGGGATGTGCTGAAGGTTCCATTGCTCACTTGGCTGAATATGCCAGCATCATGCCTCTGGCTGGTCTGGTCATTTCATTTCATTGACTTCTATGGGGCTATAAATTTATGGGCTTTTTTTACTGTATACTCAAAGCTGAATTTTTTTTTGTCTTCAATACTTGCTAATTTCTGTTTCACTGTTTCCAAGTTTCATTCTTTTCTGTTTCACGTCAGTTTAAATGAATTTCAAGGATATCTCCTTTTTGGACCATGGGACTTAACTCTCTTAGCTGAAAGGTCTCTTAAACTTCCCCAAGTACAATGTTCTCATTTTACAGATGAGAAAATGTAGGCACAGAGAAGGGAAGGGAGCTGTCATAGTTCCTAGGTCTTTGGAGTATTGACTCCATCACCTGCAAAAAGAGGTGACACAATCTGAAGCAGGGATCAGAAAAAACGCACATGTCTGATCAGTTTGTCCCATCAGTGGATGAGTTTTCTATGCTACGTAACAAATAATCACAAACATAGCCTCTAAAAACAACATGTTTACTATCCCACAATTTCTGTGGGTCAGCAGTCTGATCAAGGCTTAGGTGGGGTCTCTGAATTCAGGCTGCAATAATCAAAGTATCAGCCAGGCTGTGTTCTTATCTGGAGGCCTGACTGGAGAAGTTTACATATCCAAGTTCCTTCAGGTTGTGGCAGCATTTATTTCCTTGAGGCTGTAAAACTGCAGGTCCCAGCTTCCTTCTGGCCACAGACCAGAGGCCGATTTCAGCTCCTAGAGGTCATCCTCACCTGTTTGCCATCTGCACCTCCTAATGTTCCCACTTCTTCAAAGCCTGCAAGGGTGAAAGTCTCTATCTAGCAAGACAGAGTCTTACATAACTTAACATAATAATGGGTAAAACATTGCATCACCTTTGCCATATTTTATCAGTTAGAAGCAAGTTACAAGTAGCACCCAAACTCAAGGAGAAGAGATCATATGGGGACATAAATACTAGAAGATGAGGACCTTAGGATCTCTGCACCATGACCCCAAGCAAGTGATTTACTTGGGCTAACAGGAATACATTTCAGGCAAACAGAATTTTCACTGTGAATTACTGTTAATTTGCAAATAAGTTTCTGGTCATGTTTCTCAGTGCTCTATCCCCTATGTCATTCATTAATTTTATCCATTTTATCAGTGACTCCATGAAGATACAAAAGACAAGTTTTTCAAATTTATGGATGAATCAGAATGTTAGCAAATAATTTGGATGCCACAATTAGGTTCCAATTTTATTTCCTTGCTAATGTAATGGGGATGTTATTTTTGACGTTTATTAAAATGATTTTTGCATTTGAACTTCCCTGTATATAACCTTCTTTTCCGCTGGAGGCATCCATTTTCTTTGGGGGAAACTGGAATTATTGTGTAGAAATGCAAAGAAAAGGCAAAGCCCAGCTTTTATATTTCAAAATAAAAGTTTTGAGCTCGTAGACAGTATTTTGAAAAACAAGCTATGGTGAGAAAGAAAAGATTTTCTCAGCTTTAGCTCTCATTGACATTTTTGATCACTGAGTTTCAATTTAAGTAACAGGGAAGAGGGAATTGAGGTATGATGTCACAGAAGCCTCTGCTATAGAGGAATGAAGGCAAGTTTACCCCTTGGGATCCCAGTGGACTGTGGGAAGAAATAAATGAGATAGAGAGGGTATGGAGGTCAGATGCCAGGGTCCTTAGAAACCTTATTCAAGGTCAGAAGTCCAAGGGCTGCAGAAATATCCAGATAGGCATATGGAAACTGTCATACTGGGGAAGATTGGCCTTTGTTCTTAGGTGTAGCCTGAAGAAACTCGCAAACTTCTGGAATTGGCCTTGCAGTTGGCTGGGCAGCCATCATTTCCAACATGGTGTATCAGGCTGGTGGAGAGATGGACCTGAGGTACCACTCCCAGCCTCCTATGATCTGTCTGTGTCATTCTTGGAATCCAGAATTCTCACATGACCCAGGGAGGGCATGAGGTGCTGAGAGAGCTTGGAGTCAAAACAAAGGTTCATAGAAGCAACGTTGAACCTTACCTAAGCCCTGTGATCATGGAAAACTATTGGAGGTTCCCTCATACTTTGGCGTTCTGGCAAAGGGCTTACTGCAAAGAACCACCTTTCCATTTAGCACACAGATAAGACTCATCAATGCCCTCTATTTACCTGTGACATGACCACCCACAGACCCTCCAAATTCCCATTCTTTGCCTCATAAATGATTAGCCAAACTGCCTGTGTCCACTGATCAACTGGAACAAGATACTTGTTAATCACACTTTGACTAGGATTCTCTCCTTCCCCCAGGCCTCTGAACTTTGTCCCAGGCTCAGCTTGAAGCAGTGTGCAGCCCCTCCTAAGAGTAGGCTGCCCTGAGGTAAAATCTTATCTTCTGATTGATCACACCACCCTTTCATCCCACTTGCCTACAGTTCATTTTAGCCTTGTTTATTCCTCTGTAGAAAAGAAAATCCCCTTTCTGCCTGACTCTCAAGATTCTTGTAGAATGCGTGATCACAGTGCTCTCCGTATTACCATAGGACACCTTCCCTATTGCAATAGTGCCTTTACTCTCTTTGCAATAATTATTTTGAATGAAGTCTCTTCTTTCTAAGTCTGGATTTGCTTTTATATGACAACAGCATATGGTGAGTTTGTGGCCAGAGGCAAACGGCCAAGGCCACTGACTCCAGCTGTGGGTGCCAGTAGGATGCCCCAAGGCTCAGATGGGGCCCTCTGCACCCCAGGGACAAGACTAGACAAATGCTCCATGGTATATAGGTCAGTGGGGATCAGAGGATGTCGATTAGACTTGGAGCTCCTTTGCCACAGTGATGGGGTCTCATGATTCCCTCCTTAAGCCAATTGACATTTTGGAGAACTGGGGCTGCAGTGCTCCTGGGGACTGACAACTCAGAAGAAATAAACTGTTTCTTCCAGCTTAAAAGACTTTTTTGAATGTGATATTGTTACTGAAAAGTGTGTGTGTGTGTGTGTGTGTGTCTGTTACCAGCAAGGACTTATGAGACTTATGAGGGTGACTAACTCTGTTAAAAAAAACATGGACAAAAGCCACATTTTCTTAGTGCAGTTGATAGTAGTGTGTGCAAATTTGCCACCAGCTATACTAGAATTATGAATCAAAGAAAACAAGATGATATTTCACAGCAATAAATGTAGGATCCTGCCTTTGGGTTCAAAAACATGTAAGTACAGGATGCGAATATTTGGTTTAGGAACAACACAGCAGTACTCAGGAAGAAACAATTAGCGGTTGTATTAGTCAGGAATTTTTTGGTTGCCACTTACAGAAACCAAGCTGGGATTAGGCAAAAGGGCAAAAAGGGAATTTATTGACTCTCAGAATCCAAGAACAACCAGACTGAGGGAAGAGCAGGGAAGGCTGCTAGGTTTCAGGGATAAATAGGCAAGGGACACAAAAGCCCTGGGCTCTCTCCGCTTCTTGTCTGAGCTGGCCTCTCTTTGGGTGGCATTCTCTCTTCTGTGTTTTATTCTCTCTTGCTACAGACCATCTTTCTGCACAGGGCAGGATTATGGCCCTTAAATGCTTCTGAAGATCATCTCTTCTAACTTTTGCTAGTGGACTTGGAAGAGGCTGGCTCTTCAGATGCTACAGCCAGACAAGACCTGAGGAAGAATTCTGATAAGAAACCTGGTAAGGGCTCTCCTTGCAGCCAGGGAGACAGAATCATGTCAAAAAGTGGCAGTTCTCAAGATAGCCATTTAAACATGCTTACGGGGAAGGAGGAAGAGAGAGGGTTGTTTAAAATTTTCAAGAAGTAAAAGGAGTTTCTGGATAAATAACTCCGTAAGGTCCAAGTATAAGCAGGTGGTCATTGTTAATATGAAGCCAGATGTAGGCTGTGTTTTAGAGACACTCGTACAGTGGAAGGTGCATCCACAGACATAAAGATTAGGGTGAATCAGGTAGTGCACCTGGGGTTGGGCTTTTGTTTTGGGGGTCATGTTTAGAGGAGATGATAGACTAAATGGAGGTTGTTGTGAGGAAAGCAACTAGACTGGTGGGATAATTCAAATCATTCCATATTATTGCTAATGCTGCTATCTTCAGGAAATCCTGAAAGAACCAGGGACATTTAGACTGGAGAGAAGAAGGTCTGGGGACATAGTAGCTGTTGTCAGCTGCTTGTATTCTTTATGAATTAGTGTATAGCAACTTCAGAGCCACAAACTTTCATGCAATATAAAGACTTTCTCACCATTGAAATCATGTGGGGTAGATGGGCCTGTATGATGGAACAGTGAGATAACAATACATGGCAGCATAGGATTCATTTATGCACGCCTTCATCCCTTCGTTCATTCAGCAAATAGTTATTCGTTAACAAATAGACAACATTAGCAAGCAGACAAGTTCTGCAAGAGCAGCTCATCACGGTACTGTCTACACTTAGCACCGTGTCTGGTATGGACTAGTCCTGTATTAGTATTTGCTATGTGAATGGAGCATATACGAATGAATGATGGGGTGTGGTCACTGTGCTGGGTACTGGCAATGACCATAGGACTCTCAAGGAACTGATAATCTAATACCCCAGGCAGCTGATCACCCAATGATGATGACTTGTGTGCAGGGCTCTGAGGGACATGCATGCAGGTTGCTTTGAAAGGATGATTATTAGGCCATTTTCATGCTGCTGATAAAGACATGCTCAATACTGGGTAATTTACAAAGAAAAAGAGGTGTAATGGACTCACAGTTCCATGTGGCTGGGAGGCCTCACAATCATGGTGGAAGGCTAAAGACACGTCTTACATGGTGGTGGCAAGAGAGAATGACAGCCAAGCAAAAGGGGAAACCCCTAATAAAACCATCAGATCTCATGAAACTTATTCACTACCACAAGAACAGTGAAAACCGCCCCCACGATTCAATTATCTCTCACGGGGACCCTCCCCCAACACGTGGGAATTACGGAAGCTACAATTCAAGATGAGAGTTGGGTAGGGACACAGTCGAACCATATCAGGATGGTATGGCAGAAAGTGCTGTTGAAAGGGCTGGCAGAGCTGGGACCTTCTTAGGAAAAGGTGGTCAAGGTGGAGAAGAATGGGAAGAGCCTTCCCAGAGGGAGGGAGTGCAGTAAAGGGGAAGAGGTGGCCCAGGTGCAGCCTCCTGCTCCTGGTTACAGCCCTGTAGACCTCACTGTGCTCTGGTGGTGTCCCTTCCATTTCCATGGTTCGATTCCCATTCCTGCCCCAGATATGTGCAGAAATGGAGTGGGCAGCAAGGGACCCCTGGGTGGACTGAGGAGGCCTTTAGCCTGGCTTCTCCCCACCTATGTATGGGGAGGGAACAAAGCCCTAGAATCACTGAGGCAACCTATCCTCTTCCTCAGGAACCCTTTACTTGCTCCTGCCTCAGAGCTTTCCTGTTCCCATTTCCAGTCCTTCCCTTATCCAACCTGACTTTCTTTCTCTACTATATGTAAGGTGATATTTGTGATATGAGGTGCAATGTGATCTCCTCAACTCAACGTCATAAAGGTATAAATGATGGACCAGGTGTAATCTGTTACCCATTCAGGGTTCACTTACATGTGAGTATAAGTGAAAACTTAACTTTTTTTTAACCACAGCAAAGACATCCTCAGTGGTAAATTTTAGCCATCTTCAATAAAAAAGGGAGGACTTGGAGAATTTGTGAGAAGGATTCACTTCTGTACCCCCCACCCTCAAGACTGTTTTTCACATGGTGAGTTGTGGCTTGAGAAATCAATTTTGTGTTTCACAATTAGCATTTTTTAAAGAACAAAATAGAATTGAGTGGAATGAAATAGAATAGACAAAAATATTGAGTTTATAACATAACAAGGGTAAGTTATGTTTCATAAAATGCATTTCAGGTAAATATGTGTGTGCAACATCATACATGTCATGTTGTAAAATATGTTTTTACTGTCAGTTGTAGCCCAAACAAAAGTTTGAAAAATATTGTCTTAAGTTTACCCTCTGGAAAAGTACAATTTGAATTTGATCTGAATGAGCCGGTCTTATTAAAGAATCAAGATGGTGTTGGCTAGACTAGCTTTTGCTTTGTGGTGGGTTCTAAGAATATTTTTATTTTTTCTTTGTCCCATATCAGATGAGTGGGAGTCTCTCAGTTTTTCAAGTCCTCTCAGGAAGCAAAACAACATGAAGTAGTAACAATTGCTTCCTACTTACCTAAGCAAATGCTTTTTGCTTGTGATTTCCCCAGGACTGCTATTTCTAAGCACCTTTGAGGATTACAGTAATTAGTAATGCATATATGTCATCCACAAAAGCAAACTAGACTGGACTTTTCCATTTGCTAAAGGCAGGAGAACAAGTTGAATTAAATAAGGTCACTATTTGAAGAATAAATCTTGAGGAAGAGAAGAGCCAGTAGTAGTATTGCAAAGCATAACCCTGTTCCCAAAGACATGCCGAGCCCTGGAGACTAGGGCATGCGGTGAAGGAGCTGAAGAATGCTCAAAACTGTTCTCAATGATTATTCCATTTTGGGGCAAATGTACGTGAAAATGGAGTACCAGAGAAACAGTTATATGCCAGAAAAACCTGAGCTCTGAAGAGAGGCATGGAGAACTCAATTTCACCGAGTCCAGAGGATGACTGAAAATGCCGAGATAGGCTCAAGGTGAAATGGATCCCACTGGAAGTTCAGAAGGACAGTTTTGAGAGTTTCTACCCCAGGGAAACCACTCAGAATTGTACACTGGATGTTTACATGATGAAATTGGCCTTGAGCCTGTGCCACCCAGATGCCAAAACAAAACAAAATGAAACAAAAACACCTCAAAATGCAAAACAATTCTTTGGCCAAACTGATAGTGAGTAATGATTAACAAAATGTTCTTTTCCTTGGTGAGATGCCTAGAAGAAAGACTCTATCTCCTAGGTGACTTGAAGAGGCCTGTGTGTTCTCATGTCCTGGGGAGATGAAGACAGAGCTAACGCCTCTCCTACTGGTGAAGTTCCCTGACTTAGGTAGTTGTTATGGATCAGACTGCCTCCTAATTACATTCTGATTATTTTAAAAGTGAAACTCCAGGATGCAGTGGACCAGTGAGCAATTCCTCCCGTTTCTCAGAGTCCTCAGACTCTGCCAGTCAGCGGCTACCTTCATGATATAATATTCCCAGAGCTTCAGAACATATCCTTGATACTACAGCCCCCACCGAATTCCACATTACTTAGCCCCAACTAGAATACAACACACTGGAAGAGCCACTTCTAAGCCTTATCCATTCTCTAAATTTTAGTATGAAAGATTCTTACTTATGGAGGAGTCATGGGGGAAGGCCAGGAATACCAAATGTTATCAACATTTCTCTCGCACTTGGCCCCACGCGATTCAAGCTGACTTGTTCATAGTTTAACATATAAATAAGGCTCTATAAAGAAGCAGTGAAATTAAAAGTGGCAAGCAGGGTCCCAGTAGCTGCTATTTTAGGAAGATTCCGACCACCCTGATTATCGGGAGGAGGAAGGGTGACGCCGTTGGCGTTGACGACATTGACAGAGACATGGCAAGCATAATCTTTTGAACAGAGACCTTTGCTTAGAAATGAATGGCCTGTCTCAGATTCTCACAGAGTTACAGGAATTACACCCAATAGGATCCAAGTTTCACTGGAAATGGTTTATGGATCAGAGAAGTATGTTTGGGGAGACAGTTGAAGAAAATTCAGTAAAAGCTATAAAATGTAAATGAAGCTTAAGAGGCTGGAGCCCTCCATGAACGCCTGTAAGGAGTCTTTCCCAAGTAGAATTCTTTTGGAAAGGTAATTTTGGATTTCATACTTCACCATTTACAGCTCAGTGTGTGCATCTCTCCTGTGCGGATGCTGGGTGAGCATATTCTAACATCTCCCTTGATGTTCCATGCTGCTTAGCGGAATGCATGAGTTTCTCAGATAAATGTCTGAAGGAAGAAAGGAAAATCTAAAGAGAAAGAAAAGGAAAGGATACAAGGGGGAAAATGGAAGAAAGTAAAAGAAAGAAAAAGAAACAATTCCAAAGAAATGGCCTAGAAAATAGAATTCATACGGAAACAGAGACAGGCTTCATTTATTCTGCTTCACGGCCTGGCTGCAGCCAGGACTCATGTCTGCTTTCTTGTTCTGGAAGCAGAGTAGACCTTGTTTGTCTGGCCCCTGGGGTTATGACCAGACGTGAGATTGTAGAATGAGCAGTGCACAGAGGGGACTAGCCAGGTGTAGTGATCTTAGAGAGCTAAGAGAAGGAGCAAATGAAGAGCAAAAGAGGGAGCCCAGAAGGCATTCTGTGGGAAAGAATCAGGTAAGTGGATTTCCTATACACACGGCATTGTGCTTTGCAGGTTATGCAAACTAACAGTAGATGTATGAGGTTGGTCTTGGTCCAGAGTAGGCCCTCAGCACATAGTTGCTGGATGAATTCAGTTCTGATAATGGAGCTAAGGGTGGCAGAGAAATAGGTGCTAAAAGACTTAAGGGAATAAACGATTTTCAAGCATATTGGAACCATTTAGGTTTCAAGTTGATTTGCCAATTATAAATCACTTTATTTGTTTGGTGAAGTGGATTCCTAACGATCATATTCATAACATGTTTTTTGTTCTTCTGTGGTCACCGTATGGACCACTTACTAATTCTAGACTCTTCAGTGTTTTCTTCTTGTGACTTGTGACTTGGAGGCCAAGCCAGAGACGTAACTGGCAACTGGTCGCTTCTGTAAGGGACCACCCTTTCCCCTTCCGGTTTCCTTACTCCCCACTGCCACCACCCTTGTCACTCAGGAAGGACTGGGACTACCATGGAAAACGTCGATAACTGCCACTGCTTGCTTATGTTCACTGAAGACCTAGACTTCTGTCACGGCCATCACCCAAAATGTCCTTGTTGAAGTCCCTTTCTGGAATCCCCATCCCACTCTCAGGAGGTCTGCTGACCACAGAAAGAACAGAAGGAAATGAAGGGGAGACCCAGCAACCACATCCTCTAGTTCTGAGTTGGAGCTTGGACTGTTTTTATTTCAAAAACACAGTTGCAATTGGTCATGAGATTTCATGGTACTGTTGGGTAGTACTCTACTTCAGGCACAAATGAGTTAAGGAGGCTTCTGGGGGTTGGCTTGGAATCTAACCACAATGTTTCTATGGCAAATTGACTGCTAATTTGCCAATAATCAACTTAGAAAAGACTGTCAGAGTCAAGACATATTCACTTAGAACTAACGAAATTGAATATGGTCTAAAATTTCATATTTCAGATTCTGCAAAAAACTCAGATGGCTCTAACTTGTCTGAATTAGGACTTGCAAATAAATTCTATTGAATACATCCTATTCCAGCAGGCTTTACCTCATCACAGGCAGCTTTGCCCATAGGGAAAGAGGCAATAAAGTTTAATATTCTGGTGGTACTAACACCTTCGTGATGTTTGTAGAGAGAGCA
Organism: Piliocolobus tephrosceles; assembly: GCF_002776525.5. NCBI lineage: Eukaryota > Metazoa > Chordata > Mammalia > Primates > Cercopithecidae > Piliocolobus > Piliocolobus tephrosceles. Next base: position 32,223,349 of record NC_045437.1, read on the forward strand.
ACATTGCGCCAAGTGAACAAGAAAAGAGGAAGTTCTCGAACCACTTCCAAAGGGTTGAGGCTGAAGAGCAGATGTCTATGGGCTGCCCAAAAGTCTGCCACATGGCCCAATAGTTCTACCGCTGCTGAAACCCCAAGTCTACAACTCAGGGTGGTCTGGAAGTGAAGGATTGTTTTCTTGAGAGTGGTTTCAAGAATGTAGCTCCTCACCTAATAAAAGGAATGTGTAATGATTAACTGGGTCTAATATTAGTATCTGAAAAATAAAGAGTAATTGGGCCTGGTATGAAAGAGAATAAACCTTGCACGCACCCACTGCCAGGTAAAATCTGTTCTTTTTCAGTCATAAATCTTTCTTGGACGCCAGAGAAGAATTTCACTTCCGTCAGAAACACTGAGTGAACCAAAGAGAAAGAACGTGTTGTTTTGGAGATGAAAGCATATTGAGTTGAGAGCTTTTGCTGTCTTTTCTGTCTGTTTTTCTGGCTTCTTTCAAATGATATCCTTGACTTGGCCATGCCTTACGTTGTTTTGCACAAGATAGGGCAGTACTGAGGAAAGGTTGGGATGGGCCATTTGCTTCAAACTTTAGCTTTAGCCGGAGAACTTACATCTGATGTTGAATCTCACTGTTCTCCAGAGTTGACCATTGGTTAAACATCTTTGGAGATCAAACTCTCGACAATTGTGAAGAATAATTAGATTTTAGGGGATGAAGAATAATAGATTTTAGGGTATTCCTCAAGAACACCACTAATCGAGATGCAGAGGTTCAATAGATTTGTTCATCAAATAAGGTAACCACTGTCACTGAACCAGAGTTTCAAATTAGTAGCAGCCACTTTACTTATGTAATCTAGTTTGTCTTCATGAAATCATTTGATACAGGGCAGTGGTTCTCAAAGTGTGGTCCTCACAGCATCAGCATCACCTAAGAACTTACTGGAAATGTATGTCCTTGGGTCTTACCCTGACTTACTGGGCCAGCAATCTGTCTTTTAGTAAACCCTCAAAATCATTCCAGTGCTCACTAAAGTTTGGAAACCACAGGTGTAGGCAGTATTATCACTATATAATTCATTACATGCCATCATGTCATTGATCTTTCCATCATGTCATGGATCTTTCAAGTCTCTTACAGATAAAGCTTTCAATGGTAAATTCCAGATTTCCAAGGGTCTTCAGTACCACACATGCAGTAGGCAATTGGTAAATATTTCTTATAAAAGCTGTCTCTCTGATATAGTAGACATCTCCTTCCCTGTGTCCCTCCCTCCCTACCTCCCTCCCTCCATTCCTCTATTTCTCTCTTCTTTTCGCCCTTCTTTTACCTGCCTATGTCACTTTAGGGAATAGCCTCTTACCCTTTCCATATGTTTTAGATAGAGCTGATAATCAAGTGGATCTTATCTCACCTGCCACTTGGCAGCCACTTAACGCAGGCTGACCAATCAAATTGTCCCACTCCCTGGACACAGTGATTGGTCCAAAAATTCTAGCAGGGCCGCTGAAAATATTTGGGGTTGGAGAAGAGTGAGATGAAGAAGAGACCCTCCCTATTCCCGACTTTGTGAGCATCAAGAAACCAGGTGAATTTGGAGCTTCAGGAGGCACACTGACTTCCACGTGGAGACAGTCTGCCTGGGAACGAAGCCAAAATAGAGAAAAGCAAAGTCAAGTGTAGGAGCAAGAGAGGGGCAGGGAGCTGATGTCATCTTTCAAACTCACGGAGTCACCATGCCTTGAAGCCAGAGTCAGCTCTGTCCTTGGACTTCATATTCAATTCAACATTCCCTATGAATACCTTAACCTCGGATCTTTGGGGACATCTACATTAATTACCTTATTTTTCCTGATTGCAAAATCAAGAAATACACATATAAATTTGAACTTAGTAGAATTACATCATGTAGAAGATCAAAGTCCCTTGTGGTCACTCTCACTTCCTTGAAAATGACTGCATATACTTTTATATATATTTCTTCAGCTTTTTTCTACCAATATGCTAAGAAATGGGACATTAATTCAGATTTTTCTTGATGTCTCAGTTTTTCAGAGGCCCATAAAGCCAAGAACAAAATAAGAGATGCCAATATCTACCTTTTAGAGTGGGGTTAACAGACCATTTACACAGAATTTGCAAAATTACTGATCCAGGAGTGGGATTGGCCTTATTAGCTCACACAAGAGGTTCTATTAGAAAAACCTGTGAATTCACAAGGAAGTTAACAAGGTCAGTAGGAGCACATCTCTGGAGAACATTTTCAGTATGGTGGGAATAATCCCCATCCTGGGGCTATGGGGACAGGGAGTACTTATCTCTTACCTTAAGCCAAGTGGGGGAGAAGGCTTCACAAAAAATCACTCAGAGGCCCTCATATGCAACTACTGGAATTTGGGAAGTGCAGTGCTTGGTATCTCATTGATTCCTAAAGTCAGCTGCTGTCACCTGCAGAGCAGCAGAGGCAAGAGATGAGACTGAACTCATAATTTGATTTGATTTGACGTGATTTCCCTTTTGACTATCTGCCAACTGTTTCCAATTTGGAACCATTGCAAACTATGAAATCACCTGCCCAGAGTGCATTTATCTGGTTTGGTTGACGAATGGGAAACCTTCCTCTATCACATCCCATCATGCATTTCTCCTCTAAACCCATGACCTTTCTCTTACACTGTCCCGAGTCATCATTCCCCTCCTGTGCTGCCTCCATACAACAAACTTGGGCACAGCACAGACGAGGATGTCATTATTGTGTGAAGTGAATCTGTAAGGTGAGCTACGTGTCCAATGACTTCAGTGACAAGTCCACAGACAATGGAAGCAATTTCACAGCAATTTCCAGGTCTATGTTCCAGTTAACATCAGAGCTTTCTGGAACTACAGCTCTTTTTCTAGACACTATGACTATTGTTTCATCCCCAGTTTTTTCTCTTTGCACCCAAATGAACTCCACTATGTAAAATTCTTGAGTTCTGCCTATGAAACCTTCCCACATAGAATCTCCTCTTTCCCGAGCATTGATTTAGCCCCTAGGTTCTACTGTCTTACAAATATTGTAAGAACGTTACTTATAACAACCATTTATTAACTTTAAGTGGGTATATTTTTACCACAGTATCGCATTTACTACTCATGACATCCCTGTGAGATATTATTGTCTCTATTTTGAAGATGAGGAAATGGAGGCTCAGAGGAGTAGAATGATCTGCTCAGCAAGTTGGAAGTGGAGCCAGGATAAGAATTCAGATTTTTTTGATTTGCAAAGTCTACAATCTTTTCCTTACAACCTCACCTCCTCAGCTCCTTGCTCTCGGTAGCCACAGAATTACATTCAGTTCCATTAGCTTTAACGATTCCTCTCTTCTATACTCCACTGTTTCTCTTCAGACTCCTTGGAGTTTCTTCAAACACTTTCAGAAGTTTCTAGCAGTAGAGTTATATTTCAAGTACTTTGACACTCTGACCCTGGTCAGACGGAGCACTGCCAGTCTACAAAGGAATTTTGAGGAACAAATTTCTTTAGCTGATAATTCAACTTGAATATTTGAGACTTCTGTTCAATTAACTTTTCCATAGAAGTAGAGTCTGAAATTCCCATTTGTGGGACCAGGGAGCTTTCTAAAAACAACAAGACTTTCTTTTTCCATAGCACTTGAGAAAATGTCAAAAAAATGTCGGCAAAGTACTCTTGAAAATCATTGTTTCATTATCACTCTGTATGTCTATAATGTATTTGTTTTTTTCTCTGCCCATATTATTCTTAGCTACTACCTGTTCTAATATTTGTTCTATCTAATTGTTTTGGTAGCTTTTCAGTTAAAAAAACAATGATCTTTAATGATAATACTGGCTCTTGGTGTATCCATACCATTTTTTAAAAGTTGACATCACTTAATAATGGAAATAAATAATAAATGCAACATGAATAAGGAGCTATTTTCACTTGTATGTGATTGTCAGAACAAATGCAAAGTGATTTTTTTTGCATCTGATTTCAAAATTTACACTTTCTTTAAAAATACCCCTTCAAATATATTAGTTTTTAATCTTAATCTGTTTAAATATTTGATTTCCTGATTTATATATTCATGGAAAGTGGCTGGGATTAACAACATTTATTCTTGGGTTTTGGGAAAAAATGACATAATTTCTTAATTTTGTATGTCCAAACCCAAAAACATGAGACAGGAAATGGCATTTGTAGTAAATGTTTACATACATAACCTTGCTTGACCTTCAGAACAACCCATTGAAATATTATCACTATTTACAGGGTGAGAAACTGAAGGTCAGAAGGCTCTTATTCTACAAATATTGATTAAGGTTTACAGGGCCTATGGGAGGAGGTGTGCAATGGGGACGTTTGGTCCAACCTGCAGGCTTAAGAGGGATGTTCATTTTGGCTGCTATTAAGTGGAGATTTTGTCCATGGAAACAGGGTCTGTTCTTGTTTCTGATGCCAGCTTTAACCTAGAATTACTCTTCTATCTTTCCCAAAAAGCCACATTGCTGTCATTTCAGAAACTGCGACCGTCACTCAGAGTTACTGTGAGATGACAAGCTGCAAGGGTTGCCAGATAAAATATAGGACACACAGTTAAATTTGAAGAAATGAATCATTTTTAATACAAGTATGTTCCATTCCATATTGGGACATACTTATATTTTTAAAAATTACTTGCTGTTTATCTGAAATTCAATTTTAACCAGGTATCCTGTATTTTTATTTTCTAAATCTGGCAACCCTACAAGTCGGCTTCCCAGGCAAGAAGCAGTTGGTGGCCTGGCCCAAGCTTTAAGGATAGTGAATCCATTAATAACACCATGGGAGGTGGAAAACTGGAGAGGCTAAAGCTGGACTCAGTTGCTTGGAGTTCATATTCCTGGTTCCTGCATCGTTACTAGATTCCTGCATCTTCCGGAGCTTCAGTTCCCCTCTCTGTAAAGCGGTGGACCACAGCAGTCCATTTCCTTAGGATTGTTGTGAGAATTAATGCAATAATCCAGAATATCTATCACATAGTAAGTGCTCAATAAACTGTTTTTAATGTTAGTAATTCTATATACTGCCAGAGGAACACAGTAATGGTAATCCTTTAAATTATCCACAATCTATTTATATATCTACCTGTATCTATGTCTATAGACATATATCATCTGTCTACATCCATATATATGATTTATATCAGGGGTTATTTAACCGGACAGGACATGTGTACCTAGTAACTGCACTGTCTGGTGAATCTCTTAAAAATATGTTTCTCTATTTTTAGACAGCTTTGTATTGAGTTGTCTATGTTATTGTTATTAGTTTCAACTCTGGTTCATGAAAAAGGAAAGTGTACTGTATTAAGTTAAAAATTTTAAAAATATAATATGTTTAACTTCAACATTGTTTGGTTATTTCATAATATTTTCAGACTTTTAATGTATAATGTATTGTACACTTTTAATGTGTGGATTTGCTGAGTTAGAAACTATTGTTCCAAGACACCCCAAATTTCCTAGATTTCAGTGTTAATTAGGAAATAAGTAAAAGTGCAACTATTGTATAGTGAATAGTGAATATTGAATATTGAATAGTGAATAGAACGCCTCCCGTGGTGTTATTAGTGGATTCACTATCCTTAAATCTTGGGCCAGGCCACCAACTGCTTCTTGCCTGGGAAGCCAACTTCTAGGGTTGCCAGATTTAGCAAGTAAAAATATATCTGAATAGTGAATATATTGCAGTTTCATGAATATCATTATCTATCATTTATATTTATATTTACATCTATATAGCATAAACTCTACTCATTTATCTTTTCACCCAAGGTTACCATATAATTCTACTTGAAACTCATCAATCTAGTAATAGTTACATATGAGGATGAAAGGATAGAATAAAGGACCTCAGCATGTATGAGATATTTGAATTTTCGTGATGCTTTCAGAAGTCTGGTGGTGACTATGTTCCTATTATTGTGTTTGGCCATGTGGGAACATGAAAAGCTGAATAAGAACTAGGGGGTTTACAATTTATTCCAGGGTGGAAGGATGGGGAATCAAACATGCATATAAGCAACCATGGTACAAAACAGCAAATGATAAAGGCCTTACAATGAACGCTGATAACACATGCCATACGACTAGAGGTGTTTGTTCAGTTACAATGACAAGTTCTACAATGACAACTGCCACATTGAACAATGATAACTTTAAGGTAAAATACTTCCCCATTGAAGTTTAATTTTTCATTTTCTTTTCTTTTCTCTTCTCCTCTCCTTCCCTCTTCTCTCCTTTTCTGATAAATACAGATAGTTACCTTAAGATCAACACGAAAGGTGACATTTTGAAATAGTATCACGTGATATCACTAAAAAGCATACTTTAATGTTTTCAAAACTGCAAAAACAGCTGGGCATGGTGGCGTGCCCCTGTAGTCCCAGCTGCTCAGGAGGCTGAGGCAAGAGGATGGCTTGAGGCCAGGAGTTTGAGACCAGCCTCTGCAACACAGAGAGACATTTTCTCTTTAAAAAATTGCAAAATAGGCTGGGTGCGGTGACTCACACCTGTAATCCCAGCACTTTGGGAGGCTGAGGTGGTGGATCACCTGATATCGGAGTTCGAGACCAGTCTGACCAACATGGTGAAACCTCGTCTCTACCAAAAATAAAGAAAATTAGCCGGGCATGATGACAGGTGCCTGTAATCCCATCTACTCGGGAGGCTGGGGCAGGAGAATGGCTTGAACGCAGGAGGTGGAGGTTGCAGCGAGCCAAGATTGTGACATTGCACTCCAGCCTGGGTGACAAGAGTGAGACCTTGTCTCAAACAAAAATTGAAAAATAATTTCAGACATACAAAAAGTATATGAAATAATATTTTAAACCAAATTAAAATGGATTTTTTTTTTTTTTTTTTTTTTTGAGACAGAGTCTCACTCTCACCCAGGCTGGAGTGCTGGCACGATCTCGGCTCACTGAAAGCTCCGACTCCCAGGTTCACGCCATTCTCCTGCCTCAGCCCCCCGAGTAGCTGGGACTACATGTGCCTGCCACCACTCCCAGCTAATTTTTGTATTTCTAGTAGAGACGGGGTTTCACCGTGTCAGTCAGGATGGTCTTGATCTCCTGACCTCGTGACCTGCCTGCCTCGGCCTCCCAAAGTGCTGGGATTACAGGTGTGAGCCACCGCGCCCAGCCTAAAATGAAATTTTTTTATGTTTACTCTTTTTTTCCCATAAGTGAACAGAACTATTTACCAGCACACAATACTATCCAGGGCCTAAGCAGATGTAGTAACCCCGTCCTGTTGGGATTTGTTGGTGTCACTGAAAGTCACCACAGTCTTTAGCAAAGTAATCTGTCAGTATGCATCAAGTGCCCCAATGATGTTCACGTCTTTGTCTCAATAATCCTGCATCCGAGCAACTAGTCTAAGAAAACAATAAGGGAAGAACCAGTTACACACAAATGTAAATGTGTGTGTGCATGTGTCTACCTGTTAATCTACAGCTACATGTTTGGTGGGGAAAACTCTTGTAGTTTTTATGCTCATACAATATTTCCTGTATTAGAAGAAAGCAGAGCTGGCTTTATGGGTGGGCCACCAGTGTAGTCGCCTAGGTTCCCACACTCAGAAAAGAGTTCCCTACTTGGGGTTTAATGCTCTGTGGTCACTGTCTTTAAATTCTTTGTAGTTTTCCGTTTGGATTTTCACTTTGTAAGTGAAATCCGATGGGACAATGGAACATGCACAAGGCATATGGAGCCTTGATTCACTTGTGACCCTGTCTCTTGCTACCGCCACTGGATGGCTTCTCTGCCTCTCTCCCATGAGACTGTCCAGTTATTACTGCTGTTTTCTGCCTGCAGTGAGGGCACAGGCATGGGTGGAGGGAGGCTTGAGATCAAGTGCATATGCCTATATATTGCAGTGTTAGACCCTGGACACGTATGAGGCTCTCCATTTGCTCTGATATTCTCTCTTGCACGGAAGGAAATGCAACGTTAAGTGGCAAATTAAGAAAACAATGGGGCTGGGTGTAACATAGCAAGTCCCTGTCTCTACAAATAATACAAAAATTAGCTGGGCGTGGTGGCTTGTACACTTACTCGGGAGGCTGAGGTCGGAGGATGGCTTGGGCCTAGGAGGTGGAGGTTGCAGTGAGAGGAGATTGCACCACTGCACTCCAGCCTGGGTAGGGAGGGACATCCTTCTACAAAAAAAAAAAAAAAAAAAAAATGCACTTTATGAGGCCAAAAAAGGAACCACAGAAGAAAGAAGAAGAAAAAAAGCTATTTTCCTCCTGCTATTGTAAACAGGGGGCCCAGATTTTTATTTTATACTGGGCTCCATAAATTCTATAGTTTCCTCTGGAATAAAAATGCTAGTAGGTGAAATCAGAGGCCTTGGGATTCTAATACAGCTTTACTAAGAAGTTATGGCACAAAGACAAACTCATCCCCTAAGCTGCAGGAATCTAGCCAGGAAGGGAGAGAACACACTCAAAGCCCATGCACTTCCCGTAGGCAGAGCTTATGGCTTTTCCCACACAGCAAGACAGGATCTTCAACTCTTGGCCTCAAGAATTATTGCCCTTCTAGGGTGTGTGTGTGTTGGGGAGGTGCAGGGTGGGTGTGAGTATAGAAGGGAGGTATGGCAGTCAGTGCTTCCTGAGTCACTTTCTGCGATATTTCTTGTGGCTTTCTTCTTTGTTTCCTTTTAAACTCTGTTTAAAGAAATCCTCCTGTTATTTGTACTAGAGTTTCTGTGTGTGAAGATTAGTTTTTTCAAAGAAAAAAAAGATGAAGGTAGGTTCAGCAATCCAGGCAGACCCATCAATCTTGTCTGTAGTTGGGTCTGCCATTGGTGAGTAGCACTTGGGAGGGAACTGCACACCCATGTGGAGTGAATGAACGCTTTTAGGGCCCCGGGCCTCCACAGAGGGCTGCACGGTGGCCTCCTGCCAGACAGGATTCTAGTGGTGCCCGACTCAGCTGCAGGCTCAGGTTCAGACCAGAGAGCAGTTTGTTCCTCTGGTCATGCAGATAAGCATCTGTTTGCTCTCTCTCTTCCTGGTTCAGCAGGGCTGGGGTCCCTTTAGAGAGGCATTGTCATTGAAAGGCATGAAGGCTTTTGGTGACAGGAATAGGGAAACTGAGTCACCAAGGGCTTTGAGTGCCTTTGTTTGTGGCGGGAAGAGCAAGTAATAGTAGTTTCATGATGCCAAGGTGAAAGCTGATGAGGCCATTCCTCCTTCCAGTCAATTAATCTCCGAACCATTCGAAGCCAACTGTTTATAAAGAAGCGCCAGCTCCATTGGCAGCTTCTCTGTAATTGTTCTAAAGAATTGGCATTACTTTTCTTTCCTCTAGCATATTCCAAATAATGCTTCACCACCCATCCAAATCAACAATGTGAGATTGCCTCTTTTATCCATCAGAGGCGTTGGAGATAAATAAACTGAGCAGGAAGTGGAATTCCTGTGTTTATGGTTTTAGAGACTTAACTGAAAGAACATTAAGCTGACACTTCTTCCTGTTTCTCAAGAACCCTCTGTTTAAGAGACCAATGACTGGGTTCATATCTTCAGTGTTCTGCATACAATTCTTCAGGAGGAAGCCATCTTCCTCTTGAATGAATCTCATGGCACAAAAGCCCTTTGGATGGAATGGCTTGGAATTTTGAAGCAATTTCCTGATGATCTTTATGATATGGAAACTATAATATGGATATAATAGAATAAATAATTGATAGCGTTATGTAAAACATACTTAGACTTTCTAGACCGATCCATTAGAAAGAATAGAAAATAATGCTTTCTTCGGGAAAGAACTAAGTTAAATGAGAGATATTTCTATTTGAGTATAGTAAAGACTCTAAGAAGGCAAACTCACTGAGATGAAGCCATAATTTAGTTGAGGACAAGTTTGTTGAAAATGTTTTAAAAGCACTTTGTTCCACATCTCTTGGCAATAACCATCTTGGATTATGGTTTTGTGTTGACTTGTTGATCTGTCCCATTTGCTTAAGGCCTCTAAGCTTAGTATCTGGAAGAGATATAATCCTTTAAGGCTTAGTGAATGAAAGAATGAATGAAAAGACTAGTTTCTGTATGTCGTGAGGTATAGAATGAGGAGGGGTGGTCATGGTGTGGTGATACCCTGAGCAAAGCCCTTGATGTGTTGTTAAAGCCTCTGCCTTAAACAAGCCGAGATGAAAATATTATAGGAGAAAAATGTTCCCTGAAGGGAAAGCTATATTGGCAACACCCAAAATATCTTAAGCAACATTAAACAACTTACAGCTCCTGATAGATGACTATGAATTTGGAGCATATATTCCCTTGGAAAATCAGCCAAAAACATTGCGTGGTTATAGATTTTAAATCTATAGCAACAGCTCAGACAAATTGAGCCTTTTCTCAACTCTGACCTTCACAGGGCTACTTCCTGGTCAAAGCTGCTTTTCTCTCCTTTGGTGTTCTCATTTTACTCCCTGGAAGAGAGCAAAATGTTCTGCATGGAATTTTATCTTTAACTTTCTGTGGCCAATGAAGAGAGCCCGAAGGTCCCCTGTCCAGGAAAATGGAAGGATCCAGGTGTGCAACGTCTTCTTTTTCACAGGGTTGTGTATTTAACACTTCAGTCATCTAAATTGAGGAAACTGAACTTGGAGGCTTTGTCTAACTTGGGAAAAATCATATTTTAAAAAATAAATTCTGTGTGGTTCAACTATAATTAAGCCTGTTAACTAGAATGAAAATTCTGAACGGCTGTCTAAACAGACTTATGAGAAGACATGGTTCTCTGGAGCGATGCTTGTCCCCACGCCAACCTGAGGGACGTTCCTGACACAACAGGAACATTTATCAAAGAACAAAATTCATGTCAGGCGTGAACATGTTCAGCTGTCACCTTCTATCCTGTGATTAATTTCGTCATGGCACAGGACTGTGTTTTGACACCTGGTTTACTCAGTTTGACAGTTGCTACTGAAGGATCCTAACAGCCTTCTGATTCCTCAGAGGCTGATTAAACTGTCTTACTCCAGTTCATGCATTATATAGAGAAGAGTATCACTTCTTGGGCTTGACTAATATAATGAAAAGGATGAGAATCAGGAGTCCTTTCCTTCTGAGCATCTTAGGCGGGGCTGATTTATACCCATGAAATTGAACAGAATGAAATTATGGCTCCTCCAGAATGGTCAATTCCTTTGAGCTTCCGCTAGTCTGTATGTGGCCTCAACCCACATCTATGCCTCTAGGACTGAAATTGGATGTATCCCTGGAGGTGGGACAGTTAGTGAACAGATACCTTCTCAATGGATATCCTTCAAAGTAGAGAAGACAGAGCTAAGAAAAAGGCAGAAAGCTGTATGTACTCACAGTATGAATACAATCCAGATGGTGACAGCTTGAAGCCCCCTCCCCTAATCACGGCATTCTCTGTCACTGCAAACCCTCTGAAGGAAGGTTGTGTCCTGGAGGAGGGCTTTCTTTCCTTTCCCAGTAGCTTCCCTTTGTCTAAAGTTCCAGTTCTTTGACACAGCATTCAAAGTCTCCTTGAAATAATCTTGCGTACTTTTCCAGCTTATTTCTTGTCTTTCAGTCTCAAACTTTATGCACTAGAAATCCTTCTTCTTTGAGATGTGTCATGCCATGGTCAGCCTCTGCTTTTGTTCATAATGTCCATGATTCCCTTGTATGCCACACCTCCTTTGTCTGGCGAATTTCTTCTTTGGCCATTAAGATTCAAGTCAAGCATCACCTTGTTCAGAAAGTTTCTTCAAGACTTCCAAGACTGGATTAAGTTTATTTTCTGGGCATCCATAATACATTGTGTTCATCCCCATGGCAGACCTGATGGTATTCTTATATAATTATCTGTTTCTCCTCCTTCTCCTACACTGAGGGATACTGATTCCCCTCAGAAATGAAGAACATATTCCCTCAGATGCTGGAAGTGCCACTATAGAGCTATCAGCTGTCAGTCCCTTCAAGGGATTGCCTTTGTTGGAAAGGGCCATGTGAGCCAAGTCACATACCCTTTCTGGGGTGGTCAGAATCCAATGATTCGTCAACACAGAAATGAAAAATTTTAGCCCTTAAACCCAGGTAAATTCAGATCTGAAACCTCATCTAAGCTTCAGAACTCTCTGCAGTGTTGGTTGAGGTGTCCATTTAGATTATATCACATCTCAGCTTCTCCCCGTGGCTAGTCCTGTTTCCTTTCTGCCATTCCATGGGTGTTGATTCCAAGAGCTCCCTAAGAAAACTCCTGCACACTGACGTTCATCTCAAAGTCAGTTTCCCAGGGTCCTGATATGGATCACCCACCTTTGTCTAACCTGAACAACTTGAGAATAGAGATTGTGCCCCATTCATCTTTGTAGTTTCAGCACCCAGCAGACTGCCTAGCTCAGAGCATGCTCTCAATAAATGTTGGTGGTCAGGTTTAATAAATGATAGTCAGAGTGAGAGATGTGTTTGTTATTGTTTAAAAAAAATGAAGGGGGCAATCTGGTTTCTTCTAGAAGGTGTATAGCTTTATCATCTGATAGCCTCAGCTATTACACAGAGGAAGAGGCCTGGGCATGGAGTTAACAGATGTGGTTTGAGCCCTGCTATTCCCTTATTAAGTGTGTGTGTTGCTGGATCCTAGCAGGAAATAGATAGTACACTCAAACCAGGGTCAATATTTGGGGCTATTTTTGACATTTCTTCCCCTTTTTCTTTCACACTTTGGTTGCCATCTCCAGGCCTGAAGGAACAAAGGGAAGGAGGCCATGTCTGGGACCCTGAAGAGCTGCCAGAAAGGAACTGTGGTGTGCCTAGAGGACTTAAGACCTTGTAGGAAGAGAGGAAGGGAAAAAAATGTCCAAGGTTGACTCTCCACTGCCGTCCTTCTCCCACCAGTGTCTCACTGATGAGCCTAGTGAGAAACCAGAAGCCCAGGGAATCCTTGCTGCAATGGGATCAACTCTGTAGGCACAAAGGAGCACAGAAAACAGGGAGAGGGAGAAGGGAGGAGAATGGTGCCTGGGTGGCAAATGGAAGATGCACAGCTCAGGGACCATGAAAAGCTTGAGTTTAAGTGATTTGCCTTCTACCTGGGGAAGGGAGTTCCACCTTTCCTACTGGATATGCTAAATATGTGAAACGTGTTGTAAACTGCAAACTGAAATATATATATTGCATATGGTTTCATTGAAAATATTCACGTCTTATTTCTGGAGATGGGTTTTCACACAACTCAACCCCTTTCCAAATATAGGAAGAGTTGCAGCGAACAATGTTATTGAGTCAGGAACAGGACATCACCTCCATGCCTGCCGGCTACACTGCATTTGGATTCGCAGGGACCAGGGGTGAAAAGGCCAGCTTTCTTGGTCCTGAACTTGTGCCCTCAAATTTTAGTTGTTCAGTTCATACATAAGCCAGTGACACATTTTCTTCCCTGAGGGGTTTCAGAATTATGGGCCACTAAATGCTGCTGATACAAACAGCTCAGCATTACTTGAAAGAATGGAGTCACTGGATTTAATTGCTCAACACCCATTTAAAATATAATCTATCTCATAGCTTCTTTAACTCCCACCGTAGCTTCTTACCCATCCAGTGGACATTGGCAGGATTTCAAATATTCTGGAATAAAGAAAATGTGTCCAGATTCAATATCATGTGGGGAAAATGAACATATAAAAGTAAAATTTATGGTTTTCTAAAACTGACATTTTTTTCAACTAATTTCATTACTTCTAATTTTTGTTCTGTTATTTGTATGTATGTGTGTAGATATATGAGACCAAAAAATCTGGAGAGGTTTAAGTTCCTGTCTTTCTTTCTCTCTCTCACTTTACTTGTCTTTCCTGACTCATTTCCTTCCTTCTTTCCATCTTTTCTTCCTTCCTTCCTCACTCCCTCCCTCCTTTCTTCCCTTCTTCCTTCCTCCCTCCCTCCTTCTTTTGTGGTTTGAGCCCTGCTATTCCCTTATTAAGTGTGTGTGTTGCTGGATCCTAGCAGGAAATAGATAGTACACTCAAACTCACTCCCTTCCTTCCTTCCTTCCTTCCTTCCTTCCTTCCTTCCTTCCTTCCTCCCTTCCTTCCTTCCTTCCCCTCGTCCTTTCATGCATTGGTGCATGCATTCCATTAATGCATATTTACTGAACACCTTCCACACACCAGACATTCTTCTAGGCAGTAGATACACAGTAGTGAAAAAACTGAGAAAAATTGCTCTTATATTCTCATGGGAAGAAATATACACTAAACAAGATACATGAGTGAAATATATATTATGTTAGATTTTGGCAGTTCCTAGGGAGAAAACTAAATTAAGAAAGAGAAATAAGGAGAGTAGGATGGCAATTTTTCAAAGGATGATCAAGGAATGCCTGTATTTAACAATATGGATCTCAGCCAATGTAAAATGAAGTTATGCTAAGTATTACAAACAGGAAAGTTTGGGGTTGAATCCCTTAACCACATAGACATTTTGGGTAATTCAGTGAGGTTCTTTGCATCCTGAATTTCTCATCCCTAAAGTAAGAGTGGTGAGGTCAGGGTGGAGGAGGTGGAGAGCTCTAACTAGTGAAACGATCTGGTGTAACATGTATGCATAATACTAGAGATCATTCTTGCCTCCCCCTGTTCTTTCCCAGCGTGTCAGTAAATTCTCTTGGCTCTACCATCAACACATTCAGAATCAGACCCCTGCTCCTGCCTCCCCCGTCACTATTTTGGTCTGAGCCACCATGATGTCTCCTCTAGATCTTTGCAATAGATGCTTACTGACTTCTCAGCTCCTTGCCCTACACACATCAGCTAGAGCCAGGCTTCAGGAAGTCAGATTGTGTCACTCCTTTGTTGAAACCCTGCAGTGGCTCCCATTGATGCAGGGGACCCACCAAGTCCTCCTTGGAGTGGCTTTGGAGGTCACTCTGACTTTGTCTACAGCTCCTGCTCTCCCTCCCTCCTCTCCCACTTCTTCATTCTTTCTCGAGTGTCATTGCGTTTTCCTGCCTCTCATGCCTTTGTTTTATGTTCCCTCTGCCTGCAATGCTTTCTCTGGCTCATCCACCTCACTACCTCCCACAAGTCTTGGCTCAGTTCTCTCCTTCTCATGAAGCCCATGTTGATTACCCTAATTGAGCTTTTCAACCTCCTCCCTGCACCATCCCTACCCCTGGCTTCCATAGTCTGCTCTACTTTCTTCTTATTTCCATAGTGCTTATCCCATGTACACATCTGGTAAAATTTACTACCTAATTTACTCACTCTGTTCATGTTTGTCTCTGCCTGCTGGAAGGTGAACTTCATGAGGGTAGGAGCCTTGTCTCTTTTGTTCACTGATGTGTCCCTGTGCCTAGAACAGTGCCTGGCCCACAGTAGGTGCTCAATTAATATTTGCTCAGAAATAATGTCCTCTCATGTGTATGTGTACACTCTACACACACACACACACACACATACACCCCTATACATATACACTTACCTCTTCATTTTTTCTCGTGCTGTGTTAGGTCCGCAATGCTTTCCTTCATACTCTTTAGTCATATCCTCCTGTTAAGGGCTGAATGTTTGTATCCCCCACAAATACATATGTTGAAGCCCTAAGCCCCTGTGTGTCTTTATTTGGAGATGGGGCTTTCAAGGAAGTAATTAAGGTTAAATATTGTCATAACGGTGGGGCCCTGATCTGATAAGATTAGTGTCCTTATAAGAAGAGACACCAGAGAGATTGCTCTGTTTTTCCTTCTGTGTGCAGGCACCAAGGAAAAGCCAAGAGAACACAGAGCAAGAAGGTAGCCTTCTGTGAGTCAGGAAGAGAGCCTTCACCAGGAACCAAATTGACCAGTAGCACCTTGATCTGGGACTTCCAGCTTCCCAAACCATGAGAAATTAAATTCCTGTTGTTTAAGCCATGTAGTCTGTGGTGTTTTGTTACAGCAGCCTGAGCTAAAACTTGAACCCATGCTCTTAGACTTACCTTGAATCTTTCTTCCTCTATTAGGTTATTGCCAACTATGCTAGTCCGCAGGGACACTCATTATCTGACTTTCTACCAAACTTTTAGATTCCCCGCACTTTTTAGAAGCATTGACTTGTCCTCTATTTTGTGTGTGTGTACCTAGTCACCCCAATAAAATATAAGCTGCTGTATGGGGACAGAGGCTGAGACAAATACAAGTCGATGGTGCTAGGTTCCCCTTGGAGAAAGCAACTGCATTTTCTTCTCAGAGTGTTATAGAATTATATTGTTGCCCAAGGTCACACAAATGGTGTTGAAACAGAATTGGACTCTATTCTCATAAATCTTAGTCTAGGAGAATAAATAGCAAAAAGGAGAAGAGGAATATTTATTGGGTAACAGCAAAAGGAAGCCAAAAAAGTTAGAGAAAGAGTGACCTTGTGTTGAAAAGGGAGGGCGCTTGATGGCGGACTAGAGAAGCTTGAAAAAGGGGAGGAGATTGGGTGTGTGGATGATTCAGTGAAAGTTGATGAGATGGTTTTGTTTGTTTGTTTGTTTGTTTTGCCTACTTTAAGGTATTTAATCACCATACTTCAGTCTGTTTTATCTAATTTGTACAAATTTATGGAGTACATATGCAATTTCTGGGGTACATGTATGATTTCTGGGGTCCATGTGCATTTTTCTTACATGTATAGATTGCATAGTGGTCAAGTGAGGGATTTTAGGTATTTGTCAGGATGTTTTGAAGTCCAGTTGAATCTGGGTTTGCGTACGGCTCTGGAAGCTTGAAAAAATTACTCTTTACCTTCTGTCTTAATTTCCTCATCTATAAAATAAGGACAGCCTTTGCCTTGCCTCATCAAATGGGCATGAAGATTACATGAGAGAATGTAGTTGAGGCTGAGAGTACTGGAGTGCATAAGTAAGAGCCGGTGCTACTGCTGCTGTGGGCCAGTGGGACAGGAGGGTGAGGCCACAGT
Organism: Piliocolobus tephrosceles; assembly: GCF_002776525.5. Taxonomy (NCBI): domain Eukaryota; kingdom Metazoa; phylum Chordata; class Mammalia; order Primates; family Cercopithecidae; genus Piliocolobus; species Piliocolobus tephrosceles. The sequence goes on from NC_045437.1 coordinate 32,240,299, forward strand.
AAGAGGGACAGGGATTGGTAGGTTGCTGCCTGCAATGCGCTGAAGCAGGAAGGTGAGATGGGAGAGGGCGTGGAGAAAAACTATCATAATAGGGGAAGAGAGCATGGGCATGGCTGGGCTATCCCTGTATTAAATTCTTGCAGTGGAGGGAATTAAAGCATAATGGAATGTATTATTCTGTGCTCTGTTCTGTGGTAGAATTTAGCAGAGCCTCAATTCTTTTTTTTTTTTTTTTTTTTAATTGATAAAGTACCATTATATCTCTGGGTCTTTATCTGTAAGCACTATTGAGTTCTGAATGTTAAAAAGAAATTAGGGTTACAGCCCCAGGGCACCATCTCTGAAGACCCTTGTGCTGTCTAGGAACAATACGAGCATTGCTCTATAAAGCTCTGCATCTATATATCATCTCCCCAGGGGCTGTTGTAGCCAACTCACAGTGAAGACCTTTTCACATCTTCCCTAAAAGCTTTGTGCCCAGTTTGACTAATTCACAGCCCTGCTCTCCCAGCGTAGGTTTTTCATCTCTCTTCTCTTTCACTATAGAGGTTCTCAATTAGGCTTTTGGGGAAAGGCTGTCAGGAATAGCAGAGATTTTTCAAAATATACATACCAGCAGCCTGTCTGGACAGGCTGCAGTCATGGGTTCCTCACTGAGACAAACAGTTGCTCACATGCAGGCCTAAACTTTCCTTTTACACCTTGCAGTCACATCTCTGAATCGGGCACCTCTTATTTTATACCTGAGCTTGTGGAAACCTCCTCTGAGTCCTTATCGTCAGATCATCTCTAATCGGTCCTTCATCTAAATTCTTTAATTAATCTCAGGGATTCAGCTGCCTTCCTTGAACAATGGGCTTATAGTTTAGCCCTTATATTTTCAAGAGGTAATTGTAAATAACTTTGTAACTATTTTAAAACTTCATTGAAAAAGAACTGCAGATTCACCAGATGACAGGATTCAATCTTCCAACTTTCTGCAGAGGCTAAAATTACGGGAAAGAACAGGAAATTCGCTCGTGACTCAGCAGTGTGACCAGCATTACTCCCTAGGAAGGGAAGAAGAATCAATGGACAAGGGACCTGAAGGGACTTGTCAGACCCCGGGACACTCTACCTAGGGGGATAGAGTCATGACCATTTTCCCACTCCCTTTTAGGGAGGTCCCACAGTCTAAGGCATGGCCTAGATACATTGTTTCCAAAGCAAGAAGAACCCTCTGGGGGTATTCAAGAGAATATTCTAAGAATCTTTTAAATCAACAGCTCAGCCTCTTGACCATGAGGAATGTGCCCTCCCCAGGGATGCCTGGAGAAAACGGAATGTGCACCAGCGGCGGAGCCTTACCTCATCCTCCTCCCGTCTCCGTTGGCCTCTGCTCTGCAACATGATAGCAGGACCTTTGTGCTCTTTGTATCTGCTCTCTGGGAGAAACTGTGAGCTGGACTAAACTTGCCTTTCATTTTATCCATTTCCACCTCCAGTGACACTCTACACCCTTATGCTGCCCCCTAGTTGCTCCAAGCGTATTTTGGGGAAAGGCAGTATATCAAAGTTTGCAAACTGATGGACCACTTACAGATGTTTCATCTTGAGTCTTTTTTTATTTTTAATTATAGGTAGTTACTAACATTTGTAATTCAGGAGATAAAATTCCACATTTCCCAGTTCTCTTGAAAAAGAACTCCAAGTTCTAGCCTCAACAGACCACACTTCCTCAGGTCACAAAGCTCTCCCTTTTAGTTGGGTCTGGGCTCCTGAGTTTGCATTTGCTACAATCCTTACTCCTCCCTTTTATTTTAAATGGATCTGTTTTACTAGATTATTATGACTATTTTTACCCATGTGCCCATAGATCATTTTCTGTCTCCAGTGTAGAGATATGATTAAGTACACAGACATTCATCAGATCTGAACCTCAGCCTTAGTGATGGAGAGAACATTACTTAACACCAGACATCATATTTTTCTCATCTGTGAAATGGGGATAATAATACCTACCTCATAAGTTGTTATGGGAATTAGATAATGTCTGCACAGCACCTAAGAATGGTGTCTGGCTCACAGAAAACTTCCTGTTAAGGACAGTTCTTTCTAATACACCTAATAGGGCACTCCTCTCAAAAACTGTTCCATGTGTCACAGACCTTTCCTAACCCCCTCCCTCAACTCTCAACTTTTCTCTGGTTGTTCCCAACTTCTAAAAACAATCAATCAAAAATTTTAGTCACTCATTCAAAAATTTGGAATAGAATATCAATTAAGTGCCAGTCAATGTGATAGGTATGGGAGGAAATAGTGCAGGGGAGATACATCTCCATGAGTAAGATACAGTCTCATGTCTCAAGGAGTTCATGACCTATTGTATAATAATATTATATGTGATCAGAACTATAATTGAGCTATACATTAGGCCATGGATCACTAAGGAGGGCACGGCAATGAAAACCGTTGTTTTAATCACTTGTATTTGTAAGTGGTGTGCTCCTAAACCAGCTCTCCTCCAAAAAGAAACAAAACAAAACAACTCTCTGTAGCATTTGTCAATTTCTGTAGTGTAAATACTTCTACCATGACCTGTTTCAAGCTACCAATGACTTAACGATTGACTCTTGTGGCTCCAGCACACACTGTTTGTACATACCTTTTTTACAGAAAGCCCCTTTACAAGCACTCTCTTGGCCATAGCTCTGAGCAGGCACAGCTTGGATTATTGGCTATTTCAGAAAGACAAACTGAGGCTCAGAGAGTTTTGTGACTTTCCCAAGATCACAGAGATGGTGCATACAGGACCAGAGAACAAGGCTTCTCACGTGACTGCAGCCCTGCCCTGTACAGTGCTCCTTCAACTTTTTGGGACACTGGAGAATTAAAAACATTTACTACCTATGCATCTTTTGTACAAAGCTACAAGAAGACATGTTTCACTAAAATGTGGGAGTAACTAAGAAAGAGGAAGAATGTGACGCAGGCAGTAGGCATGCTGCCCAAGAGAAAAGTGCAGGGAATCTCAAGGATGTCATTGGTGTATCACTAAAAAGTCATTTTATGGGGACAGCCTTGCAATTGGTCTAAGTTTCAACAGATTCAGACTGAAGTATGTCAGAGGCCCGAGAGGATAATTTTTTTCAAGAAGACAAATTAAATAAAAGGTTGCAGATGTATTCAAAGGCAATTTACCAAACTGGAAAGAGTTTGGTGGTAAATAACAAGTAGGTGCAAAAATAAGCAAATGAAAAGACACAATAAGGATTAACTACAGGAAAACTCAAAGCAGGACAAATAAGGTAACATCATTGCAGCATAATATAGATCTCAGATTTCAGTAGCATTTACATAGTTAGAATAATGTAAACATTAAATATTGATTTAACCAGTATGATGATTTAACCATATTAGAAGAAGAGGAAGTAAGGATGTATTCAAGTGGTGGAGTTGAGGGGTGTGTGTGTGTGTGTGTGAGAACAGTTAAGTATTTTCACATCTAAAACTAAAAATGAAAAATCAAGGGATAGCATTATGAGCATACATTTGACTAAATCAAAATGAAAATTTTTATGTATCATAAATTTATTGTAGGTAAAGTCAAACGGCAAGATTGGGAGATAATATGTACAACATATTTAGCAGATAAATAATTAGTTTCTAGATATTTAAAAAAATTCACATGTAGCTTATGGATGGGAGAATCAATATTGTGAAAACGACCATACTGCCAAAAGCAATCTACAAATTCAATGCAGTTCTCATCAAAATACCACCATCATTCTTCACAGAACTAGAAAAAACAATTCTAAAATTTGTATAGAAACAAAAAAGAGTCCATATAGCCAAAGCAAGACTAAGCCCTTTATTTCATTCCTTTGTGCATTTAGGTGTGTTGCTGTGTTGACTAGAAATCACAGTATAATCTTAAAGAAATTGTACTAGCAATTAAAATGTCAATTTATGTGAATTTAAAAAATGCATAAAAATCCTACATGTAAATAAGAAAAAAATACAACTCAAAGAAAAATAAGCAAAGGCTCTGGACAGGAAATACAGAGAAGAGTGACATATGGTCAACACATATGTAAAAAGATGTTTAGCTTCATTAATGATCAGAGAACTAAAGAAACAGAATAGAATTGTACACTTGTCAGATTCGTAACAATCTGAAAATGTTTTTTCATTGTCAATTTTGTACAATTGTGGTTAAAAAACACATAACACACAATTTACTATCTTAAACGTTTTTAAGTGTACAGCTTAGTACTTTAAGTATATTTTCATTATTGTGAGCACATCTCCAGAACTTCTTCATCTTGCAGATCTGAAACTCTATACCCATTAAACAAAACCTTCCCTTTACACAACCCCTGCCCCTGCAACCTGTCCTGGCAACCACCATTCTGTTTTCTGATTCTATGAATTTGACTACTTTAGACTCCTGATATAAATGGAATCATGCAATATTTGTCCTTTGTGCTGACTTATTTCACTTATCATAATGCCTTCAAGTTTCATCCATGTTGTAGCATGTAACAGGATAGCCTTTCTTTGTAAGACTGTATAATATCCTAATATATACATTATTTAACATATAATATATGATATATATAATCCTAATATATATACATACATACACATATATGTATATGTATACACACATATATATACACACACATATGTATATATTCACACCACATTTTGTTTATTCATTCGACCATTGATGTACATTTGGGTTGTTTTCACCTCTTGGCCATTGTGAATAGTGCTGCTGTAAACAAGGGTATATACATATATCTCTTTGAGATCCTGCTTTCTTTTTTTCTGGATATTTACCCAGAGATAGAATTGCTGGATCATGTGGTAGTTCTACTTTTAATTTTTTGAGGACTTTCCATATTGTTCTCCATAATGGTTGCACCATTTTGCAACCCCATTAACAGTGCACAAGGGTTCTAATTTACTCCATGTTCTTGTCAACAATTGTTATTTCTGGATTTTTTTTAATACTTAGCATCTTAAAGAGTGTGAGATAATATCTCATTGTGGTTTTTTACATTTCTCTGGTGTTTTGTGATGTTAAGAATCATTTTAGCCTTTTATGGTCATTTGTATATCTTCTTTGGAGAAATGTCTAAGTCTCGTGCTTATTTTTTAATCAGGTTATTTGATTTTGTTGTTGTTGAGTTGTAGAAGTTCTTTATATATTCTGGATATTAACCCTTATCAAGTATATGGTTTGTAAATATTTTCTTCCATTTCATAGGTTGCTTTTTAATCTACTGATTATGTCTTTTGATAAACAAAAGTTGCTAAACTTGATATTATTTCATTAGTCTATTAGCCAACAAATCACTGCTAACCAAGCCCAATGCCCTGTAGTTTTTTCTCTATGTTTTCTTTTAGTAGTTTTATAGTTTTAGGTCTTATGTTTAGGTCTTTAATCCATTATGAATTATTGTTTCTATGTGGTATAAAATAAAGTTCAACTTTATTATTTTTTATGTTGATATAAGTTTTTGCAGTACCATTTATTAAAGAGAATGTCCTTTCCCCATCCTCGAGTAGTTTTGGCACTCTTGTTGAAGATCCTTGGACCATATACATGAGGATTTATTTCTGGGCTCTCTATTGTATTTCATTGGTCTATTTTTCTGCCTTTATACCAGTACCACACTGCTCTGATTACGGTAGCACTGGAATATATTTTGAAATCAAGAAGTGTGGGTCATATAACTTTGGGTCTTATCTTTTCAAAATTATTGTGACTCTTTGGGGGCCCTTAAGCTTCCATCTGAGTTTTAGGACAAATTTTTCTATTTCTGAAAAAAAAAGGCCACTGGATTTTGATAGGAATTGTGTTGGATCTGTAGATTGCTTTAGATAGTATGGCCATTTTAATAATATTAAGTCTTTCAATCCATGAACATGGGATGTCTTTCCATTTATTTGCGTCTTCTTCAATTTATTTCACCAATGTTTTATGGTTTTCAGTGTACAGATTTTCCACCTATTTGGTTAAGTTTATTCCTGGGCATTTTGTTATTTTGACACCTTTGTAAATAGGATATTTCAAAACTTCTTTTTTAGTTTGGTCATTATTTGTGTATAAATGTTACTGATTTTTGCATGTTGATTTTGTATGCTGAAACTTTACTGAATTATTTATTATATCAAACATGTGTGTGGAATCCTTGAGGTTTTTTTTTTTTTTTTTTTTTACCACATAGGATCATGTCACCTGCAAACAGAGATAATTTTACTTCTTCTGTTCCAACTGGGTGTCTTTAATTTCTTGTTCTTGCCGAATTGCTCTGGCTAAGACTTCCAATACTATGTTGAATAGTAGTGGTGGCAGTGGACACCCTTGTCTTGTCCTCATTTTAAAGAAAAAGCTGTCAGTCTTTTACCATTGAGAAAAACGTTAGCTGTGGGCTTTTCATAAATGACCTTTACTATGTTGGGTTAGTGTCCTTTTATTCCGTGTTTGTTAAAGATGTTTAATAATGTCATATGATGTCAAAGATGAGGTGAAATTCATTTTTGAAAAGCCTTTCTGGAGAGCGGTTTTGTAGCACCTACTGAAACTGAAAATTTGTATACTTTGTGCCCCAGAAGTTTAACTTGTTGGCTTCTACTCTAGTACACACTAGCACTAATGTGTAAGGGAATAGGTATGAAAAGTTCATTGAATTATTGTTGTAATAGCAAAAATATTGGCAGCCACTGCAGTGGCCATCAGTTTTATTTTATTTTTTAATTTTTAAAATAATTTCAACTTTTATTTTAGATTTGGAGGTACATGTGAAGATTTGTTACTTGGGTATGCTGGGTGATGCTGAGGTTTGGAGTATGACTGATCTTGTCACCCAGGTCCTGAGCATAGTAGTTTTTTAACATTTGCCCCCCTCTTTCCTCCTTCTAGTAGTCCCCAGTGTCTGTTGTTGCCATCTTTATGTCCATGAGTACCCATTGTTTGGTTCCCACTTATAAGTGAGTAATTTGGTTTTCTGCATTAATTTGCTTAGGATAATAGCTTCCAGCTGCATCCATATTGCTGCAAAGGATATGATTTCATTCTTTTTTACAGCTGCATAGTATTCCATGTATATATGTACCACATTCAAAAAATCCAAACCACCATTAATGGGCACCTAGGCTGATTCCATGTCTTTGCTACTGTGAATAGTGCTACACTGAACATACAAGTTCATGTGCCTTTTTGGTAGAAATATTTATTTTTCTTGGGGTACATACCTGGTAATGGATTTGTTGGGTCAAATGGTAGTTGTGTTTTAAGTTCTTTGGGAAATCTTGAAACTGCTGTCCACAGGGGCCAAACTAATTTACATTTCCATCAACAGTGTAAAGTGTTCCTTTATTTTCTGCAGCCTCACCAGCATCTGCTGTTTTTCAAATTTTTAATAACAGCCATTCTGAGTGGTGCGAGATGGTATCTCATTGTGGCTATTTGATTTACATTCCTTTGATGATTAATGATGTTGAGTATTTTTTCATATGTTTGTTGGTCACTTGTTTTTTTTTTTTTTTTTTTTTGAGAAGTGTCTGTTCATGTCTTTTGCCAATTTTTAATGTCTTTTTTTGTTTGTTTGTTTTTGCTTGTTCAATTATTTAAGTTCCTTATAGATTCTGCATATTAGACTTTTGTGGGGCATAGTTTATGAATATTTTCTCCCATTCTGTAGGTTGTCTGTTTACTCTGTGAATAGTTTCTTTTGCTGTGCAGGAACTCATTAGTTTAAATAGGTCCCACTTGTCAATTCTTGTTTTTCTTGCATTTTTTTTTTTGAGTGCTTATTCATAAATTATTTCCCAAGGCTGATGTTCATAATGATGTTTCCTAGGTTTTCTTCTATGATTCTTATAGTTTGAGGTCTTACATTTAAATCTTTAAGCCACCTTGAGTTAATTTTTGTAGGTGCCCACTTTTATTCTTCTGCATATGAATAGCTAGCTATCCCAACACCATTTATTGCGTAGAGAGTCCTTTCCCTATTGTGTATTTTCATTGACTTTATCAAAGATCAGATGGCTGTAGATGTGTGGCTTTATTTCTGGGTTCTCTATCCCATTCCATTCATCTATATATCTGTTTTTGTACCAATATGATGTTGTTTTGGTTACTGTAGCCTTACCATATAGTTTGAAGCTGCATAACGTGAGGCACCCAGCTTTGTTCTTTTTGCTTAGGATTTCTTTGGCTATTTGGGCTCTTTTGTGGTTCTGTATAAATTTTGAAATAGTTTTTTCTAGTTCTGTGTAAAATGATGTTTGTAAGTTTATAGGAATACTGTTGAATCTGTAGATTGCTTTGGGCAGTATGGCCATTTTAACAATATTAATTCTTCCAATCTATCAGTGTAGAATATTTTTCCATTTGTTTGTGTCATCTCTGATTTCTTTCAGCCGTTGTTTGTAGTTCTCCTTGTAGAGATCTTTCATCTCCTTGGTTAGAGGTATTCCTAGGTGTTTCATTTGTGTGTGTGTGTGTGTGTGTGTGTGTAGCTATTGTAAATGGGATTGTGTTCTTAATTTGGCTCTCAGCTTGAATATTATTGGTGAATAGAAATAATACTAATTTTTTGTACATTGATTTTGTACCCTAAAACTTTACTGACGTTATTGAATAATTCCAGACTCCATGGAGTCCTTAGGGTTTTCCAGGTATAAAATCTTATTGGCAGCAAAGAGAGATAGTTTGACTTCTTCTTTACTTATTTGGATGGCTTTCATTTCTCTCCCTTGCTTGATTGCTGTGGCAAAGACTTCAAGTACTATATTAATAGGAATAGTGGGAGTTGGTATTCTCATCTTGTTCCAGTTCTCAAGGGGAATGCTTCCAGCTTTTTCAGTATGATGTTTGCTGTGGGTTTGTCATAGTTGGTTCTTATTATTTTGAGGTATATTCCTTCAATGTCTAGTTTTTTGAGGGCTTTTATTATGCAGAGATGTTGGGTTTTATCAAAAGGTTTTTCCATGTTTAGTGAGATGATCATATGTTTTTCCTTTTTAATTCTGTTTATGTGGCAAATCACTTTTGTTGATTTGCATATGTTAAAACAACCTTGCATCCCAGGAATGAAACCTGCTTCATCATGGTGAATTAACTTTTTGATATGATGCTGGATTCAGCTCACTTTTATTTTGTTAAGGATTTTCACATCTCTATTCATCAGGGATATTAGCCTGTAGTTTTCTTTTTTCATTGTGCTTTGCCAGGTTTTGGCATCAGGGTGTTGCTGTCTTTGTAGAATGAGTTAGGAAGGAGTCTTTTCTCCTTGATTATTTGGAATAGTTTTAGTAGGACTGGAACCAGCTGTTTTTTTGTACATCTGGCAGAATTCAGCTGTGAATCCATCTGGTCTTGGCTGGGTTTTTTTGTTGCTGTTGTTGTTGGTAGGTTTTTTTTTCTTTTTTTATAACTGATTCAATTTTGGAACTCGGTATTGGTTTGTTTAGAGTTTTAATTTATTCTTGATTTGATCTTGAGAGTTTGCATGTTTCCAGGAAGTTATTCATTTTTTTCTAGATTTTAGAGTTCGTGTGCACAGAGGTGTTCATAATAGTCTCTGAGGATCTTTTGTTATTTCTGTGGGATCAGTTGTAAATTCACCTTTGTCATTCTGATTGCGCTTATTTTGATCTTCTCTCTTTCTTTGTTAATCTAGCTAGTGGTTTATAGATCTTTCTTTGTAGGGATTTTTAGGTGTCAATTTCACTCAGTTCCTCTCTGATTTTAGTTATTCCTTTTTGTCTGCTAGCTTTGGTGTTAGTTTGTTCTTGTTTTCTAGTTCATCTAGGGGTAATGTTAGATTGTTAATATGAAATCTTTCTTTTTGAAGTAGGTGTTTAGTGCCATAAACTTTCCTCTTAGGTCTGCTTCTGTTTTCTGTTTGATATTTTGATATGTTGTGTTTCCATTTTCATTTATTTCAAATAATTTTTTGATTTCTACCTTAATTTCATTGTTTACCCAAAAGTCATTCAAGAGCAAGTTGCCTAATTCCCATGTAATTGTGTGGTTTTGAGAGAACTTCCTATTGGTTTTGGTTTTTATTCCACTGTGGTCTGACAATATGATTGGTATGATTTCAACCTTTTTGAATTTATTGAGACTTGCTTTATGGTTGAGCACATGGTCAATCTTGGAGTACATTCTGTGTGCGTATGAGAAGAATGAATATTCTATGGGTGGTGGGTGGAGTGTTTTGTAAATGTCTGTTAGGTCCAGTTGGTCAAGTGTTGAATTTAAGTTTATAATGTTTTTGATAGTTTTCTGCCTTGATGATCTGTCTAACGCTGTCAGTGGGATGTTGAAGTTCCCCACTATTATTGTGTGGCTGTCTAAGTCTTTTCATAGGTCTAGAAGCATTTGTTTTATGAATCTTGATGCTCCAATATTGGGCACATATATATTTAGGATAGTTAAGTCTTCTTGTTAAATTGAACCCTGTATCATTATGTAATGCCTTTCATTGTCCTTTTTTTACTGTTGTTGCTTTAACGTCTGTTTTGTCTGATATAAGAACAGTGATGACTGCTCTTTTTTGTATTCTGTTTGCATAATACTTACTATGAAATATTATAAGACTCTTTAAAAGGCAGGAGGCCAATCTCTTTGTTCTAACATACATAGAGTTCTAAGACATATGTCTGAGTGAAAAAGTAACACTGCTCAAAACCAATGTACACACACACAGTGACAAAATTCACATGTAGGTATAGCTGAGCCTCAGCTTCAACCAAGGTAGCCCATATTATCCATGCATTTTTCCCCATCTCACCCTCTTAATAGTTGTGTGGGATAAAAAAATATTATCCTTACTTATTTACAATGAGAAACTGAGCTGAGAGAGGTTAAGTAGCTTAAGTTTACACAACTAGTCAGAAATAAAAACTTCAGTTTCACTACAAAGCCTGTACCCCTAACCATTATGCCATGTTGTCTTTACAATTTACAGAGCTGTATTGTGGTCAAATGAGACAATGTATGGGAAAACACTGTAAGACTGTAAAAATGTAGGACACTAAGAAGGGACCATAAAAAAGAAGTTGGCCAGGTATGGTGGCTCATTCCTGTAATCCCAGCACTGGGTGGCCGAGGCAGGAAGATCACCTGAGGTCAGGAGCTCAAGACCAGCCTGGCCAATGTGATGAAACCCTGTCTCTACAAAAATACAAAATTAGCGGGGCATGATAGTGGTTGCCTGTAATCCCAGCTACCTGGGAGGCTGAGGGGGGAGAATTGCTTGAACCCAGGAGGCAGAGTTTGCGGTGAGCTGGGATCATGTCACTGCGCTCCAGCCTGGGCAACAAGGCAAGAATCCATCTCAAAAAAAAAAAAAATAGTTGAATCTGTGAGTGAGAATAAAGGATGTCATTGTACCATTTGAGAAGGTATTTTAATGTATGCTTCCAGTGCCTTGTTAAAAATCTGATTCTTTCTAGGTTAAATAGTATTTGGGCATTGGGAGCCAACTTAGCATGGTTTTATTTTGGCATTGATATGTGAGATACACAAAGGTTAGAATTTTCCTGAAAGATGCAAGTACAGTAAGTCTTCACTTAATATTATCCATAGGTTCTTGCCAAACTGTGACTTTTAGTGAACAACTTAGAACAAAACCAATTTCATTTTTCTCATCAACATGGAATAAAACAAAGTTACTTGAGGATCCTTTTAGGTCACTTCACTTGAAGTTGCGGTTTCCAAGAGCCTATGAATGAGGTTAAATGTCGACTTACTGAAGACACAGAAGAGAACAGAGCTTGAGGACCAGCATTTGGAATCTGAATCCTTCCCAAAGGAGGGCAATTCTGTTTCTTATTGGTATTAAAATCTCCCTAAGAGGTGTGGAGAATATTGAAATAAAAAGCAGTTTTGAAAATATTGTATGTACCCCAGAGAAAAGAAATGCCTTGGATGCCAATAGCTGAAAGTAGAAGAGAGTGGTATAAACATATTTTATTCAATGATTAAAGAGTTTGACTTCACGGGCGCCGTGGCTCACTTTGGGAGGCCGAGATGGGCGGATCACGAGGTCAAGATATCGAGACCATCCTGGCTCACACAGTGAAACCCCGTCTCTACTAAAAAATACAAAAAAAACTAGCTGGGTGTGGTGACGGGCACCTGTAGTCCCAGCTACTCGGGAGGCTGAGGCAGGAGAATGACGTGAACCTGGGAGGCGGAGCTTGCAGTGAGCCGAGATCCGGCCACTGCACTCCAGTGTGGGCTACAGAGCGAGACTCCATCTCAAAAAAAAAAAAAAAAAAAAAAGAATTTGACTCATACTATAGGATAATTTATTGACAACACTGATAGAGAATCGATTGCAAAATGAGATATTAATAATTTTTGTTTGTATTTTTAAAATTTACTGATCTGGAATTTTGAAATGTAAAAGAATGGACAGATGTAAAAAACTAATTTCTTTAAAAAACTAATTTCTTTGTGATTTCTGTTAACCATTAACTTAGACTTCCAAAGGTAACAAAAAAGTAAACACACTATTAAACATTTGCAAAGTTCTTACATCTCTTTACCGATTTGCAAAAACTTTTCAGAAAAGAAAACTACAATTTCTGTTTTGCCCATGAGAAAATATATTAGACCAACTATAAGCAAAATATTACATAGTGATTCACAAATATTGAAGAAAAACTCCTAATCTTAGGAATTACAGAAATGAAAACTGGAGGGTATAACCCAGTTAATACATTTGATTAATATATAATTACTCAATAGTAATATTAATTTAGAGACATTCCCTAGGAATAACATAGAAATTTATGTTAATGTTCCTGTGATTTCCCTACTTTTCTCTCATTCATATGAAATCTAAATTTTGAATTTTAAGGATGAATAATCATAATACATATGTTTCTGGTATTCACTCATTCATTTAATCCACACCCAAGAGACGAATCCAGCACAGATAATGTGACAGGCACTGTTCTAGATGTTGAGGATACAGTGGCAAAAAGGTAGAAGAGGGCTCTGACCTCACCTAGCTCAGAGTTGATGACACTGAACAATTAAATCATAATGAGCAAAGGTTGTGATGGGACCAATCTGTGAAACACACAAGCATGTCATAGGGCTTATTAGAAATATTTGTGAAGAAGACTTAACTTTTGAAATCACACAAGAAGAGGGTTTATACTGTAGCTGGTCATTTATATGAGGGCCATTTCTCCTGAAGCTACAACTTGGAAGCATCCATAATATTTATATTAGAAGAAAAATTAATCATTTCCCCTAATTAAGGTTGGCTTTTATCTTAAAGGAAGAGAGTTGAGATGGCTGCAGACTTATGCCGTGCTGGCCCAAACTTGTGACTGTAACCCGACATCAAAGAATTTCACATGCTAAAATTAAAATATCCCTGCCCAACACCAAGACTAAAGTATCCCTGCCCAATACATGAATCATTACGTGTGTTTAACACCAGGCAATTGGCATTTAAAAATGCATTATAAAGGAACCTGGAAAATCCTGTTAAAATTTAATTATCAGTTATATATCCTTTTTTAAAAAACTTGTGACTTTACAATTATATTTAACTTGGAACAAATAGACTCCTTACTCTCTCATCTTAAAACAAGATGAATGTCTTAACTCTTTTGTGGCCAAGTGCAGTGACAAAATACCACGTAAAGAACTATCGGCTGTCAAAAAGCAAGTGATACCAATCGCAAAATACTGAGAAATAGAAATTGGGTAATGATAAAGGGGTCATTGACGTAATCCTCCAAACTAATTTTGCATAAAATTTAGAACTTCTTCAGATTCAAAATAGGGGAAGAAAACATCAAGACGTGGAAAACCATGCAAAGATAAAGATTGTTATACCCTTTCCTTTAAACATGATTATCCTTTTTTATACATGTGTTGGAAATAAATCTGTGTTGTATCTAGGCAGAAGAAAGTAAGAAATTGCAGGATTTATGTTCTTCATGTTTTTATCCTCCTGTAATAGTCATATTAATCCAAATTTAAAAGATGCCAATAGCTGGGTTTAAGAGACATCATCACACTGAAAAGGTGGACTCTGTTGTAACCACTTATTAAAAACAAACCAAGCCAAACTTGTGGTTTAAAAATTGAGAACAGATGATGTTTAATAAGCATGAAATGCTTTTGGTGTTGCAAACGAGAACCAGGTGTGGAGATAAGCAGCTTGGAGCTGAGCATGGCCACCTACAAGAAGGACTCATCCTCTTCCCGGGGGGTGACGGTTGGTCATCAACTACCTAGCTCATTAACTACACAGCTCGGCCACCATGTTGTCTTCCTGGGGTGAGACGTCCAACCGCAAAGGAAAAATAAAACATTGAAAAGTAGAGAACGTGAAGGCTGTCTTTCAAAAAATACATATGTGTTCTGAATTCAAACTACCTAAGACAAGACAGGAAGGAAATGTATGAATTGCTCAATGGCAAAGCAATTAATAGAACTTCTGGACAAGTGGCTGTTTCTCCCTTATCCAATAACTAACTGCTCAGTCATGACAGAAGGCAAATCATCAACAAAGTGATTCTGACTTTTACCTTAATAAACCTCCTTTGGTGAATCCTGGGGAAAAACTGGGTGACCTCAGGCAAGTAAGCTCATCTCTCTGGGTCTCAGTTTTCTCATTTATAAAATGCGGGAGTGGAAACTTATTATGTAAAGTCACTCTCAGCAATAGGACTCTATGGCATTATCTCTGAAATGTGTATATGCGGGGAAACAATTAAAATATTTTTCTATTTCACTCAGATGTTTAGCTTTAGCCACCAAAACTTTCCACATTACTGGCTATGACTTCAAAGGAGCAAGATAAACAAATATGTTGCCCAAGAAAAAAACCAGTCCTTCTACTTTCCCCTCTATTCATATAAACTCATTAAAGAAAAGTTCTCTGAGCCTATTTCCCAGTTGTTCCACAATGGGTCAATATTGAATGATCTACACCTAGTTGAGAAACAGTAGAAGGTAGAGAGTCTGTGGAGACATGGACTCTGCTTTCAAGGGGCTGACAATGCTATGGCCCCGTGGTCGCCAGTTTTCACCAGATGCCAGGGTCATCAGAAGGGCTTATTACAACACAGATAACTGGGAACCATCTTTAGAGTTTCTAATTCATTAAGTCTGGGGTGGGGACCAAGGATTTGCTTTTCTAACAAGTTTCCAGGTGATGCTGATGCTGCTGGTCCAGGACTCTCACTTTAAGAATAATTGCACACTGAACCTAAAGATGCCAGTATTCTAGGTGAACAAACATGACATCGTTATCTGAGCATCATCATCACCATTATTATTTTTTGTGGCTTAGAACGTAGTACTTTGTGAGGCACCATGGAATACAAACAACTTCAAATATGGAGATATCTTTCAAACTATATCCCTACTGTTTTTCTACATTTGAATAAGACTAAAGGCATATTGAAGAGGAGCCTATTGACAAGTGATAGTATTGACGTTAAAGCTGTATCAGTTGCCACCCTTAACTCTGTTCTCAGAATGGACTACACAAGTGGTGGGGCTCCTTGACTAGAATCATTAAGAATTTCAAGACAGTGACAATAGAGCATTAAATCAAGTATAGGGCCCTGTGTGATGGTATAGGTCACACGTCCATAAAACTGACCTGACATGTTCTTTTGTTTTTGTTTTTGTTTTTGTTTTGAGAAGGAGTCTTGCTCTGTCGCCCAGGCTGGAGTGCAGTGGCGTGATCTCAGCTCACTGCAAGCTCCGCCTCCCAGGTTCATGCCATTCTCCTGGCTCAACCTCCGGAGTAGCTGGGACTACAGGCGCCCGCCACCACGCCCGGCTAATTTTTTGTATTTTTTTAGTAGAGACAGGGTTTCACCATGTTAGCCAGGATGGTCTCGATCTCCTGACCTCGTGATCCGCCCGTCTCAGCCTCCCAAAGTGCTGGGATTACAGGCTTGAGCCACTGCGCCCGGCCCCTGACATGTTCTTATCCTATAATTCTAAGGACAGGAGTATAGTTCTATAAGAACCAGCTGCTAGGAGTCAGAGAGTGGCTTTGAAGGACAGCAGAGAAGGCAGGGACAAGTGCAGATTCCACCTGGGAGCAACTGAGAATATTTGTCATCAATAGCAACAATGAAGAACCTACTGAATTCAGTCCATTGTATCATTCAAAGAGAGTTAATATGCAGCTCTTACCCTATAGGAATTCTTAATTTGTTTGAAAAAATAATATATATTTAAGGACTAATATATTTTAAGCCTCTTGAGGACAAGGAAATACCAGTTTTATTTACCATTGTATTCCTCGGATCTAGCATGATGCTTAAATGAAGTTGATGTTCATTATTAAGTGAAGGAGAGAATTTATCTCTAGTGGCTATCCTCTGTCAACAGGCAGGGTATCCAGTTGAAAAGTGAGAATTCTCAGTACCTAGAATGAGAATGTTTACTGATCCAGGACAGAAAGCAGTAAGTTCCAGTAACATTTTCAGTACTTGACAATATTTTCTGAATTAAGTTGGATTGAATTGCAGAAGACAACAGCACAGACCAGTGAAGAAAGAACCCATCATCAAAATAAAGAATACAACCTGACGCCATAAGACCTGGGTTTGAATACAAGTTCTATCAATCACCTTTTGTAAAAGTTAATACCACTGGCCACTTACCTGGAATCTCACTTTTATGCTTTTGACCTAAAGAAATGAGAAAAGTGAGAGAGTACAATGGTGGCATACCCCAATTTCCTGGAGATTTAGTTAACTCTGTTGTTCTACAGAAATACAAAGAGGCGAGGAGGGTCAATTTCAGGCTTTGGTAGTTGGTGAATTCTTCCTGGTATGAGAAGGGCACAATTAGAGATGCAGACTTTAGCTGTGGAGTTGTGAGAGAGTAGAAAAACATGGAGAATATGGCTCTTAAACTCAAATACTTATACAAGGGCCACTGAAAGTCACATTAACTATTTGGAGCTGTGGCTTGAACAGTACAAGACCCATCTATAAGTGGTAGTCAGTTGTCATTGAGGGTGCACTGTGGCCCAAACCCATACATTCACATGAAATCTCCCAATTTTTAAATGCTGGCAACTAACTTGAAATTAGAAAAACACTGTTGAGAAAAATAGTAATTATAGGCGATATCTAGACTCTGGGCTACCATTTTACTATCTCTGGCTTAGAAGGAGGGATAAACTTGCAGCGGTTGGGCTAAGGTGAAGTCGGGGTGTGGCCAGATCAGTGAAGGGCAGGGGTGTGGCCAGATCAGTGAAGAGGAGTCAGAATCGTTGAGTGGCAGGCTCTGCTGGACATCAGAGGTCAAAGACAATTTTTTGACACATATTCCACTCATATATTCATTCATTTATTTGAAAAAGATTTATGAGTGTTAAGCAATGTGCACATATAATGAGTGTCTTAGTTGTCTTGGGCTACCACAACAATAGAAATTTATTTCTTAGGGTCAGGTTCTGGGGATGGCTCTTTTTCTGGCTCTGTGCTCGCTTTACCTTTCTTTGTGTATGCTGAGAAGAGAGATAAAGAAAGAGGAGAAAGATCTCTAGTGTCTCTTCTTATAAGGACACTAATCTCATCTGAGGGCTTCATCCTGATGACCTCATCCAACTCTAATTATCTCCCAAAGGTCCCATTCAAAATGCCATCACATTGCACATGAGCATTTCAACATGGATGTAACTGGGGCACAAACATTCAGTCCATTGCAATCGGTAAGATGTGACCCTACTCTAAGGCAATGTTTAGTCTAGATAGGAAGATTACATTATATTTTTATTTGTTTTTGAATCTTTGGTAGAACATGCCATACAAAACTACAGATAAACCATTGAGAATCCAGATAAATAATTTCTCTGATGTGCTGGGCTAGGAGAAGATATCTGAAAAATCTTTAAGGAAAAGGTGGTTTTTATGTCATGTCTCAAGTCTTTAAATTTGAACACAAAGAGATGGGTGGGGATTCTAGACAAGGGGACAACATGAATAAAGACACGAATGTTGAAGGGAAATACTTAATAGGAAACACTGGGAAGTTACATTTGGCTGAACGCAGGATGGCCATTGGCCAGATCCTGGCGTGATTTTAATTTTAGGCTAAAGGGTTTGGATTTTATTGTATGGGTAGTGGGGCCATTGATTTTTGGGTGAGGAGTAATATAATAAAAACCATGTTGTGGGATGATTCATCTGAGTGCAATGCATTGGATGGTGTGGAACAAAGGGGAAAGAGAGCCATGAAATTCTTAGGGATCCTAGTAATACTCTTGGTGAGAATAATAGATGCTTGACTAGTGTAGTGGCAGAGGTGATGGAGAAGGAAAAAATTACACAAGACATTTAGGTTTCCAGATGGATTCACTAACAGTCCCATGAAGGGGTAAGGGGAATAAATAAATCAAAGACGACGCTGGGGTTTTGAGACTGGGTAATTGGACGAGGCTGGTGACCTAAACACAAACTGGGAATGTAAGAGCATGAGCAGGCCTGGAAGCGGGCCTGGGGGAGAGTAAGGGTACACATGGGGAATTCTATTGTATGCATGCTGAGTTTGAGGTACCAGTATGACAGTTAGATTGACAGAGAAAGGTAATATAAGATAGGAGAGGGAGGGCCATGGATGTACATTTTGGAGTCATTTACATAGTGGCAATCTTTGATGTCCTGGTAGGAAATAGAGTGTCCCAAGTGAGACTGGAGGAAGAAGAGAAGATGGCTGATGACCTGATCATACTGATGGGGGAATTCAGTCATTTAGAGACCAAAAGAGGTTGAAGACCAGTGAAAGGGTGGTAGTCAGGGAGATCAGAAAGAATCATGGTAGTACAGGGTCTCATATGGTTTTGCAAAGGAAAGAGTTTCAAGAAAGAGCAGGCAGGTGATTGATGGTATTGAGTGTTACCAGGACATCAAGGAGCTTGAAGACTGAGAATTGGCCACTGGGTTTGGCAATGAGAAACTCACTGTTGACTTTTGAGAACAGCATCAGAAGCAGCTGAGTTGCAACATTTTCCCTAAGCTATAAAGAGGTCCTGCTTTGACCACCTTTCACCCTCACAGGTATGTACATGTGCATTCACATAACAAATTCAACACATACACACACAACAAATTCAACTCAGTGCAGAAGGGGAGTAGACATTCACAAATGCTTTATACAATTTTTCTGTCATCTTAGGCACAAGGGGCACACAATGCTCTTGTATTCAGTCTAAAGACTGAATGCTGGTATTTAAAACTAACCAATAAATAGTTAAAAAATTCTTTCAGTTCCATTCCAATTCAGAAGATCTAAGCATCTCAAAGGACACAAACTACAGGGCCGAAGCTGCCCTGTAAGTAGGACTGTCTGATCGAACAATCGCTCAGTGAGCCACCTCTTTTCTGTGAGCTGTCTGGCAGGCAAACATGTTTATAAGCTTTTTAAAAAGCCCTGCAAAGACCTAAAGGCTGAAGGCATACAGAGAGGATGTGTATTTACCCTATAATGCCAATATGGAGATCTCACTCACATCCCAGGCCTTACTGCTATGGGACAGGAAAATTTCTACTGATGATGGTTGTAAATGCCAACAATTACTGGGATTTTCTGCACCAGATTTTGTTTTCAAACAGTGCTGAAAGTGTTAATGTACCCAAAAGCTGCCAAACTGCAGCCTCAACCTGGATGAACCCTGTCCTGGGAGAGAGGGGTTGGAGAGCCTTTTATTCATTTGGTAATTATACAGCAGTGGGTATTTCATGCATTTTTAGAAATGGAGAGTGGAATGAGGAGAGAAAGGCAGACACTTAGTGCAGGGAAAGCTCTGGTCGCGTGGCTTGGCATCATGGGCACCACCGCAGTCTCTTTGGGGGCAGCCTGTCCACTCCTGGCCCTGGCTGGCATGGAGTATGAGAAAAAATGAGAGGGCAACCTGGCATTTTCTTATTTGTTTATTTTAACCTCTCAGGCCTGCTGAAAACAACTGGAATCTTCTGAGTTGCTGAAAGCACATAGGCTTCTTTGATGGAGCTCTTGGCCCCTGCCACCCTAAAGCCAAAGGGGCTCATTGATTAAGTTGTCGGGTGACCATGCCTTCTGTGAATTCAGGTCAGGCCAGAGGCAATGAGGCAATGGTTAATAGCTGGCAGGTAACTGTCCCTAATGTAATCTTTGCTATAATCTCCAAAGCTGAACATGAAAGAGTATTACACTGAAATCCAGACTGCAAGTCGGGAAAGGTTTTGAGTCTGGGCATTTGCCTGTGTTACTTAGAAAAGGAAATGCTGGGAAAGCAGAGATAGAAAGGTAGAAAGGCGTGATTCAACATAGCTGGAGAGAATCCATGCAGAGAGCCAAGACAAGGGTCAAAGGGAAATCCAGGACCTTTTTGTTTTTCTAATGATGAGGAGGGGCTCAAGCTGGGGGTTGGTGGACCATGTGGACTAGTTCATACCAGATGCAGGCTACTGATTAGCTTATCTTTGGTGATGGCCCCATGGAATGAGCTGGTGGGCCAAGGACCTCCATTGGATTATCTTTTGTGCTTCTGCTTTCTTTCCAGAAGGAAAGGAGAAGGGGCTCAGAGAATAGGCTGTTAACTTGTGAGCTCAGTAGTTTAGCCTGGCTTTGACTGAGTCTAAGGCATGTGAGGGGTCTACACACTTCAGCTCCCCATGTGTTTTGTGGTTCCTGTTGACAAATTAAACCGAATATTATAGAAGCTCATCAGGCTTCCAACAAGTTTATTCTAAATTAGATCAGGCTTATTGCTATTGGGAAAACTCACTGGACTTGGATTTAGGGAAAATCTGAGAGTTTCAATATCCCCAAGCATTATTGGAAGGTTAGATTTACCAATAATTAGCAATGGTACCCAGACCAAGCTATTTGCCCTTTCTCAATGATAAAGAGCTATTGTATACTGAGCACTTGCAACCTACTGAGTATTGTGCTAAGCACTCTACTGGAATTACCCATGCTTTTCTTCACAATACTCCAATGCCAAAGGTACTTGATAATCTGCCAGTCCCCTGTTTTACAGAAATGGCTGATTATATGAATTTGAGACTAAATTTCTCTTCCATCATATAAGGGGTTGGAGTAAAATGGTTTTAAAAATAACTTCCAATTCTGATATTTATCTGGGGTTTAAGTTGCAGAAGAGTACCAACAATTACTTTCTGGAAATGAGAAAGAATCAATCGGGGTGGAGAGAAAAGTGACCTAAAAAACTTGAAATCACTGGTAGATAAAATCTACCCTATCAAAAGCAATTTCTTACACATCTTCAGTAATTAATAGATTTAACAGTAGACTTTGCCATTTTCTTAGTTTTGTAGGGCTCCCACAATAACATACCACAGACTGGGGACCTTAAAAAACAGAAATTTATTTTCTCACAGTTTTAGAAGCGGGAAGTGCAAGACCAAAGTGTCGGCAGGTTTGGTTTCTCCTGAGACCTCTTTGCTTGGATTGAAGACAGCTGCCTTCTCACAAGTCCTCATGTGGGTTTTCCTCTGTGTACATGCACCCATGTCTTTTCGTGTGTCTAGGTTTCCTCTTTGATATGGGTTGGCTGTGTCCCTACCCAAAATCTCACCTTAAATTGTAATCCTAACTGTAATCTCCACATGTTGGGGGAATAGGCCTTGTGGGAGGTGATGGAAGTAGCTCCCCCATGCTGTTCTTGTAAGAGTAAGTGAGTTCTCATGAGATCTGATGGTTTCATAAGGGGCTTTTCCTCCACTTTGCTCTGTACTTCTCTTTCCTGCTGCCATGTGAAGAAGGATATGCTTGCTTCCCCTTCCAGCATGACTGTAAGTTTCCTGAGGCCTCCCCAGTCATGTGGAACAGTGAGTCAATTAAACCTCTTTTCTTTATAAATTACCAGTCTTGGGTATTTCTTCATAGCAGTGTGAGAATGGACTAATACACTCTTCTTATTAGGACACCAGTCAGATTGGATCAAGGCTCACCCTAATGGCCTCATTTTAACTTAGTTACCTCTTTAAAGTCCCTATGTCCAAATATGGTCATATTCTGAGGTACTAGCTGCAACATATAAATGTGGAGGTTGGGACACAATTCAACCCATAACAGACATATCAATCAATACCGGGTATCAGCAAGTCAGATAGTATTTTTGTGGGAAAATTGAAACACAGAAATGTTAAGTAACAAGCCTAAAGTTACACAGCTAGTAAGTGGCAAGGCTGGGAGTGGGACAAAGTTTTCAGCCCCAAACCTGGTGATCCTTGTATAAGACCACACCGCTTCTTGAATACTATTTTATGTAGTGGTTTCAATATATAATATATAGTGATCAGATCAGGTAATTGGTATATCCATCATCTCAAGCATTTATCATTTCTTTTTTTGAGACAGAATCTTGCTGTTTCCCAGGCTGGAGTACACTCTGCCTCCCAGTTCAAGCAATTTTCCTGCCTCAGCCTCTCAAGTAGCTGGGATTACAGACGCCCACCACCACATCTGGCTAATTTTTTGTATTTTTAGTAGAGATGGGGTTTTGCCATGTTGACCAGGCTGGTCTTGAACTCTTGACCTCAGGTGATCCACCTGCCTCAACCTCCCAAAGTGCTGGGATTACAGGCATGAGCCACTGCACCTGGTCCAAACATTTATCATTTCTTTGTGTTAGGAATATTCAATATCCTCCTTCTAGCTATTTAAAACTTGATGATATATTAATGTTTACTATAGTCATCTTACAGTGTTATAGAACACCGTAACTTGTTTCTCCTATCTAGTTGTAATTTTGTAACCTTTAACAAATCTCTTCCCTTCCCTGTACCCTTCCCATTCTCTAGAACAGGTGTCCCCAGCCCCAGGGATGAAGACTGGTATGGGTCCATGGTCTGCTAGGAACTAGGCTGCACAGCAGGAGGTGAGCGGCAGGCAAGTGAGCATTACTCCCTGAGCTCTACCTCCTGTCAGAGCAGCAGAGGCATTAGATTCTCCTAGGAGCCACAGACCTCATTACCGCCTGAGCTCTGCCTCCTGTAATTAGCAGAGGCATTAGAGTCTCATAGGAGCCACAAACCTCACTGTGAACTGCATATGCGAGGGATCTAGGTTGCAACTCTCCTTATGATAATCGAATATCTGATGATCTGAGGTGGAACAGTTTCATCCCAAAACCATCCTGCAACCCCCACTCCCATCCCCATCCGTGGAAAAATTGTCTTCCATGAAACTGGTCCCTGGTGCCAAAAAGGTTGAGAACTGCTGCTCTAGAACTCTCTTTTCTACATTTTACTTCTATGAGAGCTTTCTTTTAGCTTCCACTTATGAGTGAGAACACGTGGTGTTTAACTTTCTGTTTCTGGCTTATTTTACTGAGCATAATGTCCTCCAGTTGTATCCAGTTGCATCCATGTCTTTTTCATGGCTGAATAGTATTGTGTGTATATACCACGTTTTCTTTAACCATTCATCTGTTCTTGCACATCTAGGTTGATTCTGTATCTTGGCTATTGTGAATAGTGCTGCAATAAACATGGGGTGCAGTTGTCTCTTCAATATACTGATTTTCTTTTCTTTGAATAAATGCCCAGTAATGGGATTAGTGGATCATATGATAATTATATTTTTAGTTTTGTTCAGGAAACTCCATACTGTTCTCCATAGTGCTTGCACTAGTTTACACTTCTACCAACAGTGTATAAGAGCTTCCTTTTCTCTGGATCCTCAGTAGGCATTTGCTATTTTTTGTCCTTTGGATAATAGCCATCCTAAGTGTGGTGAGATGATACCTCACTGTGGTTTTAATTTACATTTTCCTGATGATTAGTGATGTTGAGCATTTTTTCATATATTTGTTGGCCATATGTATGTCTTCTTTTGTGAAATGAATGTTCAGATCATTTGCCCATTTTTTAAATGGGGGTATTTGGTTTTTTTTTTTTTTTTTGGTTGTTGTTGAAATGTTTGAGTGCCTTGTGTATTTTGGATATGAATTCCCTGTTGGATAAATAATTCGAAAATATTTAATTCCATTCTGTAGGTTGTCTTTTCACTCGGTTGTTTCCTTTGCTGTGCAGAATGTTTTTAGTTTGAGATGATTCCATTTGTTTATTTTTGCTTTTGTTATCTGCGCTTTTGAAGTCTTATTTATAAAACCTTTCCCCAGACAAATGTCCTGAAGCATTTACCCTATGTTTTCTTATAGCAGTTCCATAGTTTTGGGTCTTACATTTAGATCTTTGATCTATGTTGAGTTGATTTTTGTATAGGGTGACAGGCGAGGGTCTAATTTTATTCTTCTGCATATAGATATCCATTTTTCCCAACATCATTTATTGAAGAAGCTGCCCTTCTCCCAATTAGTGTTCTTGGCACCTTTGTCAAAAAACACTTCACTGTAGATACCTGGATTAATTTCTGGGATCTCTACTCTGTTCCACTGGTCTACACATCTGTTTTTTATGCCTGTACCATGATGTTTTGGTTACTATAATTTTGTAGTGTATTTTGAAGTTTGGTAGTGTGACGGTATCTCCAGATTTATTCTTTTTCCTTAGGATTGCTTTGGCTATTATGAGTCTTTTGTGGTTCCATACAAATTTCAGGATTTAAAAAAATTTCTGTGAAGAATGTCATTGACATTATCTATCTATCTATCTATCTATCTATCTATCTATCTATCTATCAATCATCTATCTATCTCTATGTCTATGTCTGTATCTCATCTATTAAGATCTTTTCTTTAAAAAGAAAAAGACAACAAATAACATCTATTGATAGACAGATATTCTTTAAAAGACAGGGTCTGGTTCTAATCCTAAGCAAAAAGAACAAAGCTGGAGGCATCATGCTACCTGACTTCAAACTATACTACAAGGCTACAGTAATCAAAACAGATATATAGACTAATGGAACAGAACAGAGACTTCAGAAATAACACCACACATCTACAACTATCTCATCTTTAACCTGACAAAAACAAGCAATGCAGAAAGAATTCCATATTTAATAAATGGTGCTGGGAAAACTGGCTAGCGATATGTAGAAAGTTGAAACTGTATCTGTTCCTTACACCTTATACAAAAATTAACTTAGGATGGATTAAAGACTTAAATGTAAGACCCAAAACCATAAAAATTCTAGAAGAAAACCTAGGCAATACCATCAGGACATAGGCTTGGGCAAAGACTTCATGACTAAAACACCAAAGCAATGGCAACAAAAGCCAAAATTGACAAATGGGATCTAATTAAACTAAAGATCTTCTGCACAGCAAAAGAAACTATCATCAGAGTGAATAGGTAACCCACAGAATGGGAGAAAATCTTTGCAATCTACCCATCTGACAAAGGGCTAATATCTAGAATCTACAA
The DNA here is from genome assembly GCF_002776525.5 of Piliocolobus tephrosceles. Lineage (NCBI taxonomy): Eukaryota > Metazoa > Chordata > Mammalia > Primates > Cercopithecidae > Piliocolobus > Piliocolobus tephrosceles. Next base: position 32,265,643 of record NC_045437.1, read on the forward strand.
AGAACTTAAACAAATTTACAAAACACACACACACACACACACACACACACACACACACACACACAAACAACCCCATCAAAAAGTGGACAAAGAATACGAACAGACACTTCTCAAAAGAAGACATTTATGCAGCCAACAGACATAAGAAAAATGTTCATCATCACTGTTCACTAGAGAAATGCAAATCAAAACCACAATTAGATACCATCTCATGCCAGTTAGAATGACAATCATTAAAAAGTCAGGAAACAACAGATGCTGTGGAGGATGTGGAGAAATAAGAAGGCTTTTACACTGTTGGTGGGAGTTTTGATAACTTGACTATAACGTTCTATGGTGAGGACCTTTTGGATTGAATATATTTTGGCTTCTTTGAGTTTCTTGAATCTGGATGCCCATCTCTCCCAACACCTGGGATGCTTTTAGCTATTATTTCATTTAATCTGTTTTCCTCACCTTTTCCCCTTGCTTTGCCATCAGGAATGCCCATTATGTGAATATTTGTTTGCTTAATGATGTCCCATCAATCTTGTAGGCTTTTTAAATTATTATTTTTCATTTTTGGTCTGCCTGTGTTATTCCCAAACACCTTTCTTCAAGTTTAGAAGTTATTTCTTCTGCTTGGTTTAGTCTGTTGTTGAAGCTGTCAGTTGTATTTTTTATTTCACTCATTGAATTTTTCTGCTGTAGAATTTCTGTTTGGTTCTTGTTTATGATATCTACCTCTTTTCTGAACTTCTCATTCAAATGTAAATTGTTTTGTGATTTCATTGAATTGTCTACCTGTATTCTATTTTATTTCACTCAGTTTATTTAAGATCATTATTTTGAATTCTTTTTGCTGGCATTTCATATGTTTCCTTATGATTGGGGACCATTATTGGAGAATCATTGTTTTCCTTTGGTGGTGTCATATTTCTTTGCTTTTCTATGCTTGATGTGTCCCTACATTAATTTCTACACATCTGGTGGAAAAATTGTTTCTTCAAATTTTGTGGAGTAAGTTTCATAGGAAAAGACTTATTCATGTGAATGAGTCTTGGGATGTCAGTTTGGTGAGGGGTACATTGACCTTGGTTCTAGGTGGACACAGTAGTGTAGTGTTAGTGAAGTTTCTTCATCTGTAATCCACATTAGGGACATTTGTGAGTGTTTCAGTGGCTTAGGCTGAGAGAGTTTGTGGTGGCAGTGATGTGGCTTGCTGGGAGTGGGCTTTCCAGGTTGCTTCTCAGGTTGGGGTGTGGGTATGCACATGGTGGGTCAATGAACTTGGGGTCTGGTTCATGGGGCTGTTATCCCAGCTTGGAGTATACTGTCCTTTGATGCAAAAAAGTGTTTAATTTTGATAGAGTCTAATTTACTTTTTTCTTTCTTTGCTTATACTTTTGTTGTATATCTAAGGAATCAAATCCAAGGTCATAAAGATTTATTCCTATCTTTTCTTCTAATAAATTTATAGTTTTAGCTCTTACATTTAGATTATTGATCCATTTTGAGTTAATGTTTATATTAGTCTGTCCAGGCTGCATGAGAAAATACCATAGACTGGGTGACAAACACCAGAATTTTATTGCTCACATTTGTGGAATCTGGGACATCTAAAATCAAGGTGCCCCATGGTCAGTTTCTAGTTGGGATTCTCTTCTTGGCCTTCAGACAGCTGTCTTCTCACTGTGTCCTCATAGTGAAGAGAGAGCTCTTTTGTATCCCCTCCTGTAAAGGCACTAATCCAATCAAAGGCCATATCCTCATGAGTTCATCTAACTCTAATTTTCTCCCCCATATCTCATCTCCAAATACCATCACATTGGGGTTATAACTTCAATGTTTGAATTTTGAGGAGGACAGAAACATTCGTGCTATGACAGTCCTTGTATCCTATTTGAGGTAACGGTCTGACTTCACTGTTATGTCATGTGGATTTCCAGTTGCCCCAGCACCATTTATGGAAGAGACTATTCTTTGCTTATTGAATGGTCTTGGCATCCTTGTTGAAAATAAATTTGATTATAGATGTTTGGATTTGTTTCTGGACTCAAAATTTTATTCCATTGATCTATATGCCCATCTTCATGCTGGTATCATACCATTTTACTTACTATAGCTTTATAGTAAGTTATGAAACTTGGAAGTGTGAGCACTTCAAACTTTGTTTTCAAGCTAATTTTGGTGATTTGGGTTCCCTTATAATTTCATATGAATTTTAGGAACTGCTTTTCCATTTCTGCAAAAAATGGCTATTGGAATTTTTACATAGATTGTGTTGAATCTGTACGTTGCTTTGGGAAGTATTGCCATTCTAACAATATGAAGTCTTCCAGTCCATTAACATTGGGGTATTTTTCCATTTATTTAAATATTCTTTAATTTCTTTTTGCAATGTTTTGTAGTTTCAGTATACAAATCTTGCATCATCTTTGTTAAATGTATTCCTAACTATTTTATTCTTTTTGCTGCTACTGTAAGTGAATGATTTTCTTCTTCTTTTATTTATTTATTTTTTTTGAGACAGAGTCTTGCTCTGTCACCCAGGCTGGAGTGCAGTGGTGCAATCTCAGCCCACTGCAAGCTGCATCTCCCAGGTTCACGCCAGTCTCCTGCCTCAGCCTCCCTAATAGCTGGGACTACAGGTGCCTACCACCATGCTCAGCTAATTTTTATTTTTTTGTATTTTTAGTAGAGATGGGGTTTCACCGTGTTAACCAGGTTGGTCTCGATCTCCTGATCTAGTGATCTGCCCACCTCAGCCTCCCAAAGTGCTGGGATTACAGGCCTGAGCCACTGCGCCCGGCCTGTTTTCTTAATTTATTTTTTGGATTGTTCATTGCTAGTGTCCAAAAACTTGTACTTTAAAAAAGGCTTTGGATGCACAAGAAAAGATGTGTGAATGAACATTTGTTAATGTATTTTAGTTAAAATGAAAGTTTAAAGTAAGTAAATATAATGTTTAATGAGTATCTTCTCTAAATCTAATGAGTATTTGATTCTCAGTTAATCAACTACCCTAATTGATCACATTTGAGAAGTCTATTATATGTTTTAATAAATTACATTTTCATAATACATTTATATATTTCAAAAATATAACCAACATATTAGTTAGAAATACTATGTTTGTTAGTATTGATATGATTTGACAATCAAAACTTCACTGGGTTAAATACTATTTACTTAGCTAAGAACTCACAAAGATGAATGACTGGGGAAACAATATTTACCCAGAATTTACTGCCTTTGGTATTCAAATAAGATATGTTTCAAGTATTAACTGTGGTCTTCTCTTCCTTCGCAGGCTTGGAAAAGCACCAGATAGGAAGGGAAGAAGCTCAGGATCTGGGTTTGGGTTCTAACTCTGAACTTATTATCTATATGATCTCAGCTAAGTAAGCCATTTTGTGATTTTGAGCTTTAGTTTTTCTCATACGCTAAATGGGAAAACAAAAATTGCTTTACAGAGTTCTAAGGATTAAATGGGATATCTTTTATGGGGAGGCCCTCAAGAAGGTAAGGGTGATTTTGAAAGATTTGCCAAATTATGGTTATTTATTATTTCACCTATTTATTCCCTTAAGTTCAACTTTGGAACCAAAACTAAGTATGCAAAATGCCTATGCTGTACATAAAGTATGGGCTGAACAAATACTGCTTTTTACATGATTCATGAGGGGCCAGTGTTCCTGTTTTTGGTCATGTAACTTAGGAAAGTTAACTGGCCTAGAACAGGGATCAGGCCTCTGTCTTGGCTCCATTATTACTGCCCTCATAAACTGAGAAGATTAATGAAGTTTGTTCTGTGAAGGCATAGGAGGAGACTCTCCAGGATTCCTGTAGGCACATGGCTCGTGTACATCAAAAGCCCTTTATAAACTTGCTACTTGTGAATGATTCTCAGATAATTCTAGGTTGGTTTTACCTGAAACATTTAATAACTTGTATATTTCCTTGTTACCCACCATCTTTTCAATACTACCCAGTCTTAGGACATAAAACTCAAACTGAAAGGGGAGGTACTCTTGTTTTAATGTCTTCTTCATGGGTGCAGAATTTTTGAACAGTTTTGCCATAATATGAACTATTATTTGAGCTTTTAGGATAAGAAAATATCTTTGGAAAGATCATGTGTGATTGCAGTAAGTTGTTCCAGTAATATGTCTAGGACATGGTTCAGAAGGTGAAAATGTAGACCATATGACATGTGAGTCTCACTAAATAGAAGGAATCCAGGAGCTTTAAAGATGGTTTGGTAAAGCAGGTTTCTTGGATGGAGCCAAAACCCCCAGGTAATAGCCCAGCCTGTTTGATCAGAGAAATTGGAAATGGCTTAAAGAATGCCGTGCCTGGATAATTGGTATGAGCCAAGAAGGACATTTGAAAGAAATTAAATCTTTCTAAGCTTGTTTGTGTTGCTTGGAATTCCCATATACAATATACTCCTGGCAGAAGCATCAAGCTGCCATGTAACACAGATGAAGATTTTCTTCACTGATAGTGCTTTTTAAACAAATATAATGAATGAAATGAACCTTGAGGAAGTTAGCAAAAATTAAATGTGTGTAATTATGAATGGCTCTGAGAGGAAAAATATAAACAATAAGCAATTCTATTTTCCCTGCTGGGTGCTATGTGTCATCTCAAGCACAGAATGGAGTTGGCTTCTCTATGTCTTACTTCCCCTTCTGAAATTTTTCCCAACATCTGGATGGCAGCAGTTTGTGAACAAGATATATCTTCTTTTCCCCAAACTTAAGTAATGAATTCCATTCCCTCCTCTGAATAAGAAAACATGGACCTTATAAATGTTAGTTTTGTGATTTACTAATAAGTGGTGACAACACTGCATCTCCTAGTGACTAAAGGTGGGAACAGAACTAGAAAATAAATTGAATTGTTTAGAGAAACTGAAAGTCAAAAAGAATTATGAATTAATTTATATTATGGGATCAACCAGCAGTGGCTATAACAGAAAGATTTGGGTTGACCGGCAACATTTCAGTTTAGAACTTATTTTCCTTGGAAGAACACTTTGGAAATCAGAATAGTCTAGGCTATATTCTGTTAACTAACAACTCCAAACTCTTAGCAGTTTAAGACACACACAAAAGTTTTGTTTCTTGCACCCATTACCTAGTCACTCAAGGACCCAGTCTGATGAAGGCTTTACCACCTTACTAGCTGTGTACCATTTGAAGTATGTGACCTCCATTGCTACAATAGAAGAAGAGAGAATCGCAGGCTTTTCACGGACAAAGGCTTTGATGTTACTTCTACTCATAATCAGTTGGCTATTAGTACTCAGATGTCCCCATCTGCCTGCAAGGGAGTGGAGAAATGTAATTCTTTTGTGTGTCTGGAAGGAGAAAGGAACCCATTTTAGAGAAGCTGCACTGTAGGAAGGAAGAAAATAAGAAAGAAATGAAGACAAGAAAATGAGCATTTATTTTAAGATAAAGAAGCTTGCAATGTCTTGCAGTTACCGTTGAGATTAGACCTAAACCAGTTCCCTGGTCAATATACCTGTACAAGATATGACCACTACCCACTCATCTCATTCTTCTCTCACCCTTGCCCACTGTGCTCCAGCCTTTAAACCTTATTTTGTTCCTAACACACATCAAGCTTGTTCTTCCCTAGGGGACCTTGTACTGACTTCCTTCTGCCTGAAATGTTCTCCCCTCAAATATTTGCATCTTTGTTATCTAGGACTCCGCTTCCTCAGAGAAGCCTTTTTCGTCACATAATGAAACACCTTTACTAGCCTTTCCTTATCTATCCAGTTATTTTATTTTCATTCTAGTATTTCTCATTGTCTGTTATCTTCATATTTGTTTGTCTCTTTTTTTATTGTTTGTTTTCCTTCACTAGGGAAAGGAGACTAGGGAGCTTGTGTATTTTGTTCAACATTGTATCCCTAGGACACAGTAGGCATTTAATAAATATTTGTTAAATGAACAAATTTACAAATGGCTGAGCAGAATCCTATGGAGGCTAGAACCACCAGATGGTGTTCTAGGGTCTGTAAAAATAGGCATTTTCAACATGAACCTGATAAGTCATACCTGAAACCTGAAGGAGAAGACGTGGTGCCCCTAAGACCAAGAAGAAAAAAGTGTTACCCAGCTTGGGTGTGAAACAATAATAACAAATTCAATTATCTCAGGTGGCTAAGGAAAACTTTGCATTCAATGAATGACTTCCATGTTCACAAGTGTCTTACCAGTATATGGCTTCTACTCTATCGTGGTAGCCAGCTACTGAGATAAGCTCTAATAATCTTAGCCTTCTGTTATTCATGTAAGTCTGTCGTCCCTTATGCTGAATCAGGACTGGCCTAGTGTGACTAGTGGAATACAGTAGAAGTAAAGATGTGTGACTCCCAAAGCTAGGTCACATAAGGTATTGCAACTTCAGCCTTGCTCTCTTGGATCGCTTGCCCTCGAGGAAGCCATCTGCCATGCTCTGAGGATACTCAAGCAACTCTGTGGAGTGGTCCTCATGGAGAGGAAGTGCTACCTTAGCCAAAGACCAGCACCAACTGGCCAAGAAAGTGAGTGAGTTACCTTGGAAGCAGATCTAGCCCTACTAAAGCCTTCGGTTAACTGCAACCTCAAGGGAGATCCTGAGCCTAGAAGGCTCAAGTGATCAGCTTCTGAATTCCCGATTTACAGAAGCTATGAGAAATAATAAGTGATTACTATTGTTTTAAGCCACAGAATTTGGGGATAATATGTTATATAGCCATACTAACTGGAACACAGATTTCTTCAAATTTTGAAAAAAGTTTTTTACTCTCAGTGACGTTCATTGTCTTGGAATGAGAATGGAAAACATAGAGGCAGGAGATAGAAATTTCATGGCTTAGCCAGCCAAATGAACCACATCAACTCTGCCCACTGATGGGGAGACAGATATTTCAGTCGTATTGTCCGTCATATATCTCTACTTTTTGTGGCCTTGCTAAACAACTAATAACCATAAAGCTATATCATCACAATGCAATAATAATAGGTTATTTCAGTAAAAAATATGTCAAATTAAAAAAAACCAAACTAGATTTTTTAGTCTGGGGAGGGGATCCCAGATTTATAATTTTATTTGGGTTTTCATAAGTATAGTTTAAAATAAGTTTTGCTGCCTTTAATGGAACACGTAATTATGGATCAGGTAACAGGAACACAGTATGTTCCTTTTGGATTATAAACTGGAACTTCAGATGTCTTTCTTGAAGATTTTGAAAAAACTGATCTATTATATATATACATAAATGCCTGGCCTTTGGCCTTCCTATGAAGTGATCTGCAAGTTCATGAAGTATTGTTCTGTTCCCAGGCTTCAGGATATTAAAAATGTATATGTTCATTTGTTTGAAATTATCTGAAGTTCTGGGCTTCCCCATGCTTACCCTTGATTCTTTCCTTTTTGACTTGTTTTGCATATCTTGGTGTATTTATGAAAGAATTTTTAGATATGAGTTTGAAGGAGGGAGGAGATTCTTTAATCTCTGTGGTTTTCATCAATATAGTGCCATTTTCCTGGGAATTGCTATTTTTCTCTATGGCCTTGAACATGGCTTGTTATTGAGTGGTCTAGCCTCCTGACCTATTAGGCCTTAGAATTAGAAAAAGCCTTGTTTCCACTTGCATTTTTCAAACCATTCCTTATATTTCTATAACATCTTAATGAAACCATTGTGTTTTTTTTGCACAGAAGCTCCCTTGATTTCTCTTGGGAACCTGCTCTAATACTTTATGACTCTCATTCATGAGAACATTCTTTTTCCTAATATCTGGTCTAAACGTTACCTTCCTTAGCTGAAGGCTTTCCATTCCCCATTTTTTGAAACTACAAGTGATTCCCTTTCCTCACTGAAGACTAAACTTTATACCTAATGGCTAGAATGTCAAACAAACATTAATCTTGTCTTCTGCCTCTTTACAGATGGAGGAATGCCCAAAAGCAATTTAGCTTTAGACAGCAGATGTATTTGTGTGGTGTTCTTTAACCTCTGATTCATCTTCTCAAATCATTTTGGGTTAGGCTTCATTTCTCAAAGATTCCAACAGCATAAGAATCTACCTTGAAACTTCATAATCATTCCACACTCCAACATTTTGTTTTAAATTATGTATCTCCCTTACATAAACTACCTCCTGTAAAAAGGATACTTATACATTTGCAAAGGACCATTTATTTGCCACAGCAATACATGTATCAGGTTTGAAATTTTCTCTTCGTAGATAGGGCCTACTCTAAGACCACTTAATATGCAAAAAATTCATACTTTCCAAAGAGCTATGTAAGGGGCAATTGTTCACATCCAGGCAAACCTCCCCACTTTCCCCCACTCCAAACACACATACACACAAGCCAGTCACACGGAAATTCCACCTTTGGGAATGTAGCCCTTAAGGATAAGTAGCTCAAGATTTTAATGTAGATGTTCTGGGAGGACACTGGAAATTCTGGATACTCTTGCTTCACACTTTTATTACCAAACTAACTGGAGTGAGGGATGGAATTTCAATATAAAGACCTGAAATTAGAATAACCTATTACTTTGAACCAGCAATTATTTAATCTTTTTAATATGAATTAGTGTGATCTATTCTTTATTGTTAAGATAGTTCATTGAAATCTTATTTTTGAGCTAGTGGGGATTTCCATGAAAAGATGATAATTGGTCTTCTTCTTCTGGGAAGAGGGTGGTGATGACTAGCACAAGACAATTTTCAAGTGAATGAGAAGGCTGACCAGCGAAAGACCCTTTAACAAGGGGTTGGGGAGTGTTAGAAGGCAGAAGAATTGTATAGAAGAGCATCTGCCCTCCATCCCAACTTAAATCTGTTGCACATCCAACTTAAATCTGTTAGGCTAATCCATGTCCCTGCAAAGGACATTTATTCACGCACTAGAAAAATTCTTAAAGTCATGTTGAGGTTACTGAGTTGCTTGTCTGTTACCCCCAGTCAACTCTTTGAGGATAGAAAGAAGGATGTTGTGGTGTGCGGCATGAATATGAATGAGATAACAGGAGCATAGAGGTCTGGAGGAATAAAAATATAAATAATTTCATAATACCAGCTACAGAAAGTAAAGCCAAATGACATTAGAATGAAATGCCCCAAATATCTAAGAAGATTTTCAATGATGCTGAAGGTAACATGTCAAAATATGGAGGGCACTACATGAAGTTTTAAGCTTATTGAAACGGAGTGAAAGGGTTGAGAAACATTGCTCCAGATGTTGGGATGCAAACCTTATGGAAGTGAAAAAAAAGAAATTAGATGATCCAGAGAAGATCAAGTAAGTTCAAACGGTCTGTTAAAAGAAATGATAACAATGACGATGATTATGACGATGATGTCACTGGCAGGCAACATTTACTAAGTAACTGCTGTGTGTCAGACACCGTGTTGAATCCTTTTCACAAATTATTATTTGGTCCTCACAGCAACCCTGTGAGGTTGGCGCTATTATTATTATTCCTAATTTACAGATTCAAAAAGAAACAGCCCTGAAGCTTAGAGAAGTGAAGTAAATTGTGAACGGTGGCAAGGCTAGGAAACAGAGAAGGCAGAAATTGAAGCCTGGCATCCTAACTTGAGATAAGAACTCATTTCCCCTTATGGCAGACAATGTGGGCTTGTATAGATTGGAAAACTCATCAGCAGAATAAATTGATTATTGGGTGTTTCTCTAATTGTTGTACCACCAACTCTTTCCCATAAAATTTCTTTGTGGGCAGCATTATACCTTGTGAAATGGCTGTCAATGGTTAAAACTGTGTAGATTGCAGTTATGAATAGTTGTAATGTTTGCTTCCTGCAGCATGCTATCACACTGAGACTTCATGTCATTGTCCTAAACATACGACAGGGATCCAAGTTAGTGAATTTCATATTTATGGTGTTTTGCCAGATGTAACTGCGTTACCACTTGTTAAAGTTATGGCAGGCAAACAAAAACTTTTTTTATATATATTTTAAGTTCAGGGATACATGTGCTGAACGTGCAGGTTTGATACATAGATATACACGTGACATGATGGTTTGCTGCACCCATCAACCCGTCATCTACATTAGGTATTTCTCCTAATGCTATCCCTCCAGTAGTCCCCTACCCCCATGACAGGCCCGTGTGTGTGATGTTCCCCTCCCTGTCTCCATGTGTTCTCATTGTTCAGCTCCCACTTATGAGTGAAAACATGGTGTTTGGTTTTCTGTTCCTGTGTTAGTTTGCTGAGAGTGATGGTTTTAGGCTAATCCATGTCCCTGCAAAGGACATGAACTCATCCTTTTCAATGGCTGCATACTATTTTATGGTGTATATGTGCCACATTTTCTTTATCCAATCTGTTATTGATGGGCATTTGGATTGGTTCCAAGTCTCTGCTATTGTGAACAGTGCCGCAATAAACATATGTGTGCATGTTTAATTTTGCACACATTTCTTTATAGTAGAATAAATACTATAAAGCATGTGTCTTTATAGTGGAATAATTTATAATCCTTTGGGTGTATATCCAGCAATGGAATTGCTGGGTCAAATGGTATTTCTGGTTCTACATCCTTGAAGAATCGCCACGCTGTCTTTCACAATGGTTGAACTACAATGTAAAGGCGTAATAGTGTAAAAGCATAACCAATAGTGTAAAAGCATTCCATTTCTCCACATTCTCTCCAGCATCTGTTGTTTCCTGACTTTTTAATGATCACCATTCTAACTGCCATGAGGAGGTATCTCAGTGTGGTTTTGATTTGCATTTCTCTAATGACAAGTGATTATGGGCTTTTTCATATGTTTGTTGGCTGCATAAATGTTTTCTTTTGGGAAATGTCTGTTCATATCCTTTGCCCACTTTTTGATGGGGTTGTTTGTTTTTTTCTCGTAAATTTGTTTAGGCTCCTTGTAGATTCTGAATATTACCCTTTGTCAGATGGATAGATTGCAAAATTTTTCTCCCATTCTCTGGGTTGCCTGTTCACTCTGATGATAATTTCCTTAGCTGTGCAGAAGATCTTTAGTTTAATTAGTTCCTATTTGTCAATTTTGGCTTTTGTTGCTATTGCTTTTGGTGTTTTAGTCATGAAGTCTTTGCCCAAGCCTATGTCCTGAATGGTATTGCCTGGATTTTCTTCTAGGGTTTTGATGGTTTTAGGTCTTATGTTTAAGTCTTTAATCCATCTTGAGTTAATTTTTGTATAAGGTGTAAGGAAGGGGTCCAGTTTCAGTTTTCTGCATATAGCTAGCCAGTTTTCCCAACACCATTTATTAAATAGGGAATTCTTTCCCCATTGCTTGCTTTTGTCAGGTTTGTTGAAGATCAGATGGTTATAGATTTGTGGCATTATTTCTGAGGCCTCTGTTCTGTTCCGTTTGTCTATATATCTGTTTTGGTACCAGCACTGTGCTGTTTTGATTACTGTAGCCTTGTAGTATAGTTTGAAGTCAGGTACCGTGACGTCTCCAGCTTTCACATTTTTGCTTGGGATTGTCTTGGCTATACGAGCACTTCTTTGGTTCCATATGAAATTTAAAGTGGATTTCTTCTAATTCTGTGAAGAAAGTCAATGGTAGCTTGATAGGGATAGCATTGAATCTATAAATTACTTTGGGCAGTATGGCCATTTTCACAATATTGATACTTCCTATCTATGAGCATGGAACGTTTTTCCATTTGTTTGTGTCCTCTCTTATTTCCTTGAGCAGTGGTTTTTAGTTCTCCTTGAAGAGGTCCTTCACATCCCTTGTATTTGATGTATTCCTGGGTATTTTATTCTCTTTGTAGCAATTGTGAATGGGAGTTCACTCATGATTTGGCTCTCTGCTTGTCTATTATTGGTATATAGACATGCTTGTGATTTTTACACACTGATTTTGTATCCTGAGACTTTGCTGAAGTTGCTTGTCAGCTTAAGGAGATTTTGGGCTGAGATGATGGGGTTTTCTAAATACACAATCATGTCATCTGCAAACAGGGACAATTTGACTTCCTCTCTTCCTATTTGAGTGCACTTTATTTCTTTCTCTTGCCTGATTGTCCTGGCCAGAACTTCCAATACTCTGTTGAACAGGAGTGGTGAGAGGGCATCCTTGTCTTGTGCCGGTTTTTAAAGGGAATGCTTCCAGTTTTTGCCCATTCAGTATGATATTGGCTGTGGGTTTGACATATATAGCTCTTATTATATTGAGATACATTCTATTGATACCTAGTTTATTGAAAGTTTTTAGCATGAAAGGCTGTTGAATTTTGTCGAAGACCTTTTCTGCATCTATTGAGATAATCATGTCATTTTTGTCATTGGTTCTGTTTATGTGATGAACTATGTTTATTGATCTGCATATGTTGAACCAGCCTTGCATCCCAGGGATGAAGCCGAGTTGATTGTGCATAAGCTTTCTGATGTGCTGCTGGATTCAGATTGCAGGTATTTTATTGAGGATTTTCGCATTGATGTTCATCAGGGGTGTTGGCCTAAAATTCTCTTGTTTTGGTTGCATCTCTGCCAGGCTTTGGTATCAGGATGATGCTGGCCTCATAAAAATGAGTTAGGGAGGATTCCCTCTTTTTTTTATTGATTAAAATAGTTTCAGAAGGAATGGTACCAGCTCCTCTTTATTCCTCTGGTAGAATTCGGCTGTGAATCTGTCTGGTCCTGGACTTTTCTTGGTTGGTAGGATATTAATTATTGCCTCAATTTCAGAACTTGTTATTGGTCTATTCAGAGATTCGACTTCTTCCTGGTTTAGTCTTGGGAGGTTGTATGTGTCCAGGAATTTATCCATTTCTTCTAGATTTCCTAGTTTATTTTACATAGAGGCATTTATAGTATTCTCTGATGGTAGTTTGTATTTCTGTGGGATCAGTGGTGATATCCCCTGTATCATTTTTTATTGTGTCTATTTGATTTTTCTGTCTTTTCTTCTTTATTAGTCTTGCTAGTGGTCTATCAATTTTGTTAATCTTTTCGAAAAACCAGCTCCTGGATTCATTGATTTTTTTGAAGGGTTTTTTGTGTCTCTATCTGCTTCAGTTCTGCTGTGATCTTAGTTATTTCTTGTCTTCTGCTAGCTTTTGAATTTGTTTGCTCTTGCTTCTGTAGTTCTTTTAATTGTGATGTTAAGGTGTTGATTTTAGATCACTCCTGCTTTCTCCTGTGGGCATGTAGTGCTATAAATTTCCCTCTACAGACTGCTTTAGCTGTGTCCCAGATATTCTGGTATGTTGTATCTTTGTTCTCACTGGTTTCAAAGAACTTATCTGTTTCTGCCTTAATTTCGTCATTTACCCAGTAGTCATTCAGGAGCAGGTTGTTCTGTTCCATGTAGTTGTGTGGTTTTGAGTAAATTTCTTAATCCTGAGTTCTAATTTGATTGCACTGTGGTCTGAGGGACTATTATGATTTCCAATTTTTTTTGCATTTGTTGAAGAGTATTTTACTTCCGATTACATGGTAAACTTTAGAATAAGTGCAATGTGGTGCTGAGAAGAATGTATATTCTGTTGATTTGGGGTGGATAGTTATGTCGATGTCTGTTAGGTCCACTTGGTACAGAGTTGAGTTCAAGTCCTGAATATCCTTGTTAATTTTCTGTCTGGGTGATCGGTCTGATATTGACACTGGGGTGTTGAAGTCTCCCACTATTATTGTGTGGGAGTCTAAGTGTCTTTGTAAGTCTCTTAGAACTTTCTTTATGAATCTGGGTGCTCCTGTATTGGGTGCATGTATATTTAGGATAGCTAGCTCTTTTTGTTAAATTGATCCCTTTACCATTATGTAATGGCCTTCTTTGTCTCTTTTGATCTTTGTTGGTTTAAAGTCTGTTTTATCAGAGACCAGGATTGCAGCCCCTGCATTTTTTTGCTTTCCATTTGCTTGCTAGATCTTCCTCCATCCCTTTATTTTGATCCTATGTGTGTCTTTGCATGTGAGATGGGACATCTGAATACAGCAGACTGATGGGTCTTGACTCTTTATCTAATTTGCCAGTCTGTGTCTTTTAATTGGGGCATTTAGCTCATTTACATTTAAGTTTAATATTGTTATGTGTGAATTTGATCCTGTCATTATTTTGCCAGCTAGTTATTTCACCCATTAATTGATGCAGTTACTTCATAGCATCAATGGTCTTTACAATTTGGTATGTTTTTGCAGTGGTTGGTACCGGTTGGTCCTATCTATGTTTACTGCTTCCTTCAGGAGCTCTTGTAAGGCATGTCTGGTGGTGACAAAATCTCTCAGCATTTGCTTGTCTTTAAAAGGTTTTATTTCTCCTTTACTTATGAAGCTTAGTTTGGCTGGATATGAAATTCTGGGTTGAAAATTCTTTTCTTTAATAATGTTGAATATTGGTCCCCACCCTCCTCTGGCTTGTAGGGTTTCTGCAGAGAGATCTTCAGTTAATTTGATGGGCTTCCCTTTGTGGGTAACCTGACCTTTCTCTTTGTCTGCCCTTAAAGTTTTTTCCTTCATTTCAATCTTGGTGAATCTGACAATTATGTGTCTTGGGGTTGCTCTTCTCGAGGAGTATCTTTGTGGTGATATCTGTATTTCCTGAATTTGAATGTTGGCCTGACTTGCTAGGTTGGGGAAGTTCTTCTGGATAGTATCCTCAAGAGTGTTTTCCAAGTTGGTTCCATTGTCCCCATCACTTGCTGGTACACCAATCAAACATAGGTTTGGTCTTTTCACATAGTCCCATATTACTTGGAGGCTTTGCTCATTCCTTTCCAATTTTTTTCTCTAATCTTGTCTTTATGCTTTATTTCATTAAGTTGATGTTCAATCTCTGATATCCTTTCTTCTGCTTGATCGATTCGGCTATTGATACTTGTGTATGCTTCACGAAGTTCTTGTGCTGTGTTTTTCAGCTCCATCAGGTCGTTTATGTTCTTCTCTAAACTGGTGATTCTACTTAGCAATTCCTGTAACCTTTTTTCAAGGTTCTTAGTTTCCTTGCATTGGGTTATAACATGCTCCTTTAGCTCGGAGCAGTTCGTTATTACTGACCTCCTGAAGCCTACTTCTGTCAATTTTTCAAACTCATTCTCCATCCAGTTTTGTTCCCTTGCTGGTGAGGAGTTGTGATGCTTTGGATGAGAAGAGGCATTCTGGATTTTGGAATTTTCATCCTTTTTGTGCTGTTTTTTCCTCATTTTTGTGGATTTATCTACCTTTGATCTTTGATGCTGGTGACCTTCAGATGAGATTTTTGTGTGGATGGTATTTTTGTTGATGTTGTTGCTATTCCTTTCTGTTTGTTAGTTTTCCTTCTAACAGTCAGGCCCCTCTGCTGCAGGTGTGCTGGAGTTTACTGGAGGTCCACTCCAGACCCTGTTTGCCTGGGTATCACCAGTGGAGGCTGCCAAACAGCAAAGTTTGCTGCCTGTTTCTTCCTCTAGAAGCTTTGTCCCAGAGGGGCACCTGCCAGATGCCAGCCAGAGCGCTCTAGTATGATGCTTCTGTTGCCGCCTGCTCTGAGGTGTCTCCCAGTCAGGTATCCACTTGAGGAGGCAGTCTGTCCATTAGCAGAGCTTGAGCACTGTCCTGGGAGATTCGCTGCTCTCTTCAGAGCCAGCAGGCAGGAATGTTTAAGTCTGCCGAAGCTGTGCCCACATCCACCCCTGTCCCCAGGTGCTCTGTCACAGGGAGATGGGAGTTTTACCTATAAGCCCCTGACTGGGGCTGCTGCCTTTCTTTCAGAGATGTTGTGCCCAGAGAGGAGGAATATAGAGAGGCAGGCAGGCTACAGCGGTTTTGCTGAGCTGTGGTGGGCTCCACCCAGTTCGAACTTACCTGCAGCTTTTTTTACACTGTGAGGGGAAAACCACCTACTCCAGCCTCAGTAATGGTGGTGCCCCTCCCCCAACCAGCTCAATCATCCCAGATTGACTTCAGACTGCTGTGCTGGCAGTGAGAATTTCAAGCCAGTGGATCTTAGCTTTCTGGGCTCTGTGGGTCTGGGATCCATTGAGCTAGACCACTTGGCTCCCTGGCTTCTTTCCAGGGGAGTGAATAGTTCTGTCTCGCTGGAGTTCCTGGTGCCACTGGGGTATGAGAAAATGCTCCTGCAGGTAGCTTGGTGTCTGTCCAAATAGCTGCCCAGTTTTGTGCTTGAAACCCAGGGCCCTGTTTGTGTAGGCACCCGAGAGAATCTCCTGGTGTGCGGGTTGTGAAAACTGTGGGAAAATTATAGTATCTGGGCTGGAATGCACCATTCCTCATGGCACAGTCCCTCTTGGCTTCCCTTGGCTAGGGCAGGGAGTTTCCTGACCCCTTGCACTTTCCAGGTGACACGATGCCTGACCCTGATTCGCCCTCTGTGGACTGCACCCACTGTCTAACCAGCCCCAGTGAGATGAGCCGGGTAACTCAGTTGGAAATGCAGAAATCTCTCACCTTCTGTGTTGATCTCACTGGGAGCTGCAGACCAGAGCTGCTCCTATTTAGCCATCTTTCCAGCCACCCCAACACAAACAATTTTGAGGAAAATTTTGACAATGAATGTAACTGAAAAATCTAATACCTGATGCTGAAAGGTATGTTGCCACATTAAAATTTTAATTAAAACAAAGACAGAAAGAAAAGGCTCAACAGGAAGAAGCGTAACATTCCCGAATCATGTCTTCAACTGCCATTAAAAGGGTTTGGCATTTCCTCACAGGTGTCTGTCAGAATTACTTCACTAAATATTCTAATACATGGAATAAAATTAAGGCAGGAGTCACAAAAATAAGCCTTGTGTATGGTTTGATGTTTTAGCTTATATTAAATAAAATGTTGTGCTTTGTTTACTGTTTTGGCCAGGTCTATCTAAATGTTCATTTGAAATTCTTTCTATGAACAATGAACACATGGCCTTTGAAACAAAAGAACTCACATTGAATTTTCTTAGAAAAATCAAATTTCATGTACCTAATTTTTACTAACGGTATATTTTTCAGTAAAATGGCCTATTATGAGATCAAGGATGTGTTAGTCCATTTTCATATTACTATAAAGAACTGCTTGAGAGTGGGTAATTTATAAAGGAAAGGGGTTTAATTGACTCATAATTCAGCATGGCTAGGGTGGCCTCAGGAAACTTACAATTGTGGCTGAAGGTGAAGGGTAAGCAAGGTGCCTTCTTCACAAGGCAGCAGGAAGGAGAAGTGCCAAGTGAAGCATGAAGAGCCCCTTATAAAACCATCAGATCTCATGAGAACTCACTCACTATCATGAGAAAAGTGTGGCAGAAACTGCCTCTATGATTTAATTACTTCCACCTGGTCTCTCTCTTGACATGTGGGGATTATAATTCAAGATTTGGGTGGGGACACAAAGCCTAACCATATCATCCCACCCTGGCCCCTCCCAAATCTCAAAAGCTCATGTACCTTTCACATTTCAAAACCAAGCATGCCTTTCCAACAGTCCCCCAAAGTCTCAATTCATTCCATCATTAACCCAAAAGTCCAAGTGTAAAGTTCATCTGAGACAAGGCAAGTCCCTTCTGCCTATGAGCCTGTAAAACAAAAAAACAAGTTATTTACTTCAAAGACACAATGCAGGCACAGGCATTGGGTAAAATTTTCAATTCCAAATGGGAGAAATTGATCAAAACAAAGGGGCTACAGACCCCATGCAAGTCTAAAACCAGGTGGGGCAGTCATTAAATCTAAAAGCTCTAAAATGATCTACTTTCACTCCATATCTCACATCTAGGTCATGCTGATGCAAGAAGTGGGCTCCTATGGTTTTGAGCAGCTCTGCCCCTGTGGCTTTGCAGGGTACAGCCCCTGTCCTGGCTGCTTTCATTGAGTGTCTGTGGCTTTTCCAGATGCACAGTGCAAGCTGTCAGTGGCTCTACCATTCTGGAGTCTGGAGGACAGTGACCCTCTTCTCACAGCTCCACTAGGCTCAGTAGGGAATCTGTGTGGGGGCTCTAACCCCACATTTCCCTTCCATATTGTCCTAGCAGAGATTCTCCATGAGGACTCTCCTCCTGCAGCAGACTTCTGCTTGGACATCCAGGCATTTCCATACATCCTCTGAAATCTAGGTGAAGGTTCCCAAACCTCAGTTTTTGACTTCTGTGCATCTGCAGGCCCAACACCATGTGTAAGCCTGCAAAGCTTGGGTCTTTCACCCTCTGAAGCAATAACCTGAACTCTGAACTGTACATTGACATGTTTTAGCCAGAGCTGGAATTGGAGTGGCAGCAGCTGGGATGCAGGGTGCCAAGTTATGAGGTTGCACAGAGCAGCTGAGGGTGGGAGGGTGGGCCTGGGCTGGGCCCAGGAAACCATTTTTCTCTCCTAGTCCTCTGGGCCTGTGATGGGAGAGCCTGCTCTGAAGGTCTCTGAAATGCTCTGGAGAGATTTTCCTTATTGTCTTGGTGATTAACACTTGGCTCCTTGTTATTTAAGCAAATTACTATAGCCAGCTTGAATGTCTCCCTAGAAAATGTTTTTTTCTTTTCTACTACATAATCAGGCTGCAAATTTTTCTAATTTTTCTGCTCTGCTTCCCCTTTAAACATAAGTTCCAATTTCAGATTATCTCTCTCAAATTTGAAGTTCCACAGATCTCTAGGATAGGGGCAAAATGCCACCAGTCTCTTCGCTAAGACATAGCAAGAGTGACCTTTGCCCCATTTCCCAATGAGTTCCTAATTTCCACCTGAGACCATCTCAGCCTCGACTTCATTGTCCATATCACTATCATCATTTTGGTCAAACCATTCAATAAGTCTTTAAGAAGTTCCAAACTTTCCCACATTTTCCTGTCTTCTTCTGAGCTCTCTGGATTTTTCCAACCTCTGCCTGTTATCCAGTTGCAAAGTTGCTTCTACATTTTTGGATATCTTTATAGCAGCACCCCACTCTAATAGTACCAATTTACTGTATTAGTCCATTTTTATACTGCTATGAAGAACTGCCTGAGGTTGGGTAATTTATGAAGGAAAGAGGTTTAATTGGCTCAGAGTTCAGCATGGCTGGGAGGCCTCAGGAAACTTACTGCCATGGTGGAAGACAAAGAGGAAGCAAGGCACCTTCTGCAGAAGGTGGCAGGAAGGAAAAGTGCTGAGCACAGGAGGAAGAGTCCCTTATAAAACCATCAGATCTCATGAGGACTCACTCACTATCATGAGAAAAGCATGGGGGAAATTGCCCCCATGATTCAATTACCTCCACCCTGTCTCTCCCTTGACACGTGGTGATTATGGGGATTATGGGGATTACCATTCAAGATGAAATTTGGGTGGGGACATAAAGCCTAACCATATTAAAGGCCTGTTTGTACTCACTACTAGGAATTAAATAATGTTTGGCCTATAATAAAAAAGCACTCATGTTTTTGAGGATGGTAGTGTACCCTGGGTTCCTCTGAAAGCAAAGTCAGAGATTAAGCCTTGTAGTTTGGAAGTGATTCTGGGGAAGGATGGAGGAGTGAAACAGAGAGGGGAAAAGCCAACATAAAGGTGTGCAATTGATTTGAAAACCACTGTAGGAAACTGGGACTTGATTTTGCTGGGAACTTCTGAGGAGCCTTTTGAAATGTGTCTTAAACTGTTGTCTAGAGGAGAGATAAGCAAACTATAGCCTTTGGGGCAAATCTGTCTAATCATCTATTTTTGTAAAAAAAGTTTTATTGGAACATAGCCTCGAAATTAATTTCTGTATTTTCTATATCTGTTTTTAGGCTGTAATGGCAGAGTTGGATAGTTGTGAAAGAGACTGTATGGCCCACAAAACATAAAGTATTCTCAATTTTGCCCTTTACAGAAAAAGTTTGTTGGCCTCTGCTCTAAAGGATGAGAGTAGAAAGCATTTATCCATTAGCTTTCCCTCCTAGTGGTCAAGGGTTGTCTCAATGGAGTTAACTGTCCCACCTTCTGGGTTACTCTCATGTAGTAAGCAGATTCCCACACTGTGGCATAAGAGAAGCCACAGTGCAAGAGTGAATGTTCCAAGGTTAACCACTGTCACATTAAGACAGGACAATCTTGTCAAAATGTGTGTGGAACTGGCAGTTGTAAGATGGTTGGTGTAAGAGGCTGGTTGGTAGACTATAAAGTGTGTTCAAAAATATCTGATATTTAGTGAAAATGGTATGATGGTTTGCTTATTCATTAGAAATATTTATTGAGCACTTATTACATGAAAGGCTCTCTTCTAGATACTAGAAACATAGTGGTGAACAAAACTGGCAAAAATCTCTGCCCTCATAAAGCTTACAATCAAGTCTAGAAGACTGATGCTAAATAATGTAAAATACATGGCACACTAGATAGCAATGATTGCAAAGAACTTTCCAGGTAAGAACAATGGCCTGAGACAGAAGTGTGCTTGAAGTATTTAGAAATAGTGAAGTGGAGTGTGATTTGAACTCGGTGTAGGGGAGCTGGAGGAGATCATTTCACCCATGAAGAACACAGTAAATAGTAAGGACTTAGGCTTTTACTAGGAGTGATAGGAAGCTGTTGGAAAGTTTAAACAGAGACAACATGTGATCTGACTTGTATACTTTTTCTAAACAAGTTTTAAAATTAAGATATACACAGTAAAGTGCACAAATCTTAAATGTGTATCTCAATAAATTTTTATATATGTATCCACCCATGTAACCAACATCTGGTTCAATATATAAAATATTGAACTCAGAAAGTTTCTTGCTCCTTTTAGTCCATAACCCATCTCCTTAATGGAATAATCACTCTTCTGTCTTCTAGCTCTACTGATGGACTCTATGTATTAGTTCTCAAGCTTTATTTTAATGAAATCATACAATATATACTTTTGTATCTGGTTATTTTTGCTCAATTTTATATTTGAGCTTCATTTCTGTTGTTGCACGTATAAGGAAGGCTCTCTCTGTCTCTCTCTCTCTCATTATGGAGTACTGTTTGTGTGAATATACCATCATTTATTCATTCTCCTATTGATGGGAATTTTGATTGCTTGTGTCTTTTGGGTACTATGAATAAAGATACCACAAACATTCTTGAATGTATTTTTCATTAACTATATATACTAGTTTTTCTTGGGTATACCTAGGAGGAGAAATGCTGAGTCATAGGTTGGGCTTTTGTTTAGCTTTAGTACTGTGGAAACATTTTACAAAATGGCTGAATAGTTTACCTAACATCAGCAGTTTATGCTCATTCCAGTTGCTAGATATCCTTCCCAAATCTTGATATTGTGAGTCTTATTTTAGCTATACTGGCAGTTATGTAATGGTACCACCTTGTGGTTTTATTTTTTATTTTCCTGATAGGCAATAATGTGAAGTGCATTTTTATGTGCTTGTTGGCCATCTGTTTATGAAGTATCTGTTTACGTTTTGCCTATCTGTTTACATCTGTTTACATTTTGCCCATTTTGTTTTTTTCTTTACTGATTTGATTTTTCTCTTACTGATTTGAAATTCTTTATATATTCCATATATCAGCCTTTTTAAGCTATACATATTACAAGTATTGTTTTCCAGTCTGGAGCTTGCCTGATTACTTTCCTAATGATTAATTTTGATGAAAAAGAGGTTCTTAATTTTCATGAAATCCAATTTACCATTTCAAAAAATGGTTACTGTTCTTTGTTTTCCATTAAGGAAATCTTTGCATAGCTCAGAAAAGACATGTGTTTTCTTCTAGAACTTGATTATTTTCATTTTTATATTTAGCCCTATAATCCATCTTGTATTAATTTTAGGTATGGTTTGAGGTGAGCGATATGGATTTTTTTGCTAGCTTATTTCTCTAGCAATATTTATAAAACATATTCTTCTCCCCTGCATTAAATTACAATGGTGCTTTTGGTTCCTATCAAGTGACAATGTATATGTGAATTTATTTTGGATTGTATTGTGTTACATTGTTCTATTTAGTCTTATCTTTCACCAATATAATAGTCTCTTAATTATTTGTAGATTTAAAAGAAATGTTGAAGTGGTAATAAAAGTTCTTTATTTTTCTTCCACATAGTCTTAATTATTTTTAGTATTTTGCATTTCCATATATACATTAGAATAAGTTAGTATTGTCCTTTCAGTGGTTAACCTAGAAACATAAAGTATATCTTTGGCTTACTACAGCCTACTTATATTTTCAACACATTCCAAACCATGCAATAACCTTGTAACAGTTTAAATCCGTTTACCCACTTAACTATTTTAACATTTCTTTTTAAGTCTTCCAATTTATAAGCCTCACAAAACATCATTATTAATTCACCTTTCTTTTACACTTATAAAGTATTCATATATTTAGACTTTACACTACAGTTGATTCTTTCTTGTAATTTTGCCTTTGCATCTGTGATTATTGTACTTCAGCCTGAAGAACTTCCTATAGTACTTCTTGTAATAAGTCCATTGATTTAAAATTTTCTCAGTTTTTGTCTTGGAACGTGTATAATTCATTCAAACTTGAAGGATATTTTTAATGAGTGTAGAATACTAGATTGAGAGCATTTTCATCACTTAAAAGGTGTTATTCTGTTGTCTCCTGGTTTCATTGTTTCAGCTGAGGAATCAAGTACAACCCTTATATTTGTTCCTCTCAAGAAGATAATGTGTTTCTTCTAAGCTTTTTTCTCTTTTAAAATAAACTTTATTGAAGTTTAAATTCTATACAATGAAATAGACCTTCCTACTTCTTCACCTGTCCAGGAATTTTTGCTTATATGCTAGACATTATAGGTATTTTAATTTGATGATAATGTTCTCTTCCTTATTCAAAATTACTAGTGTATCACCTTGATTCTGCCAAAGATTGGTTCCAGGTTTTGTTCTGACAGGTCAATTTCAATGTTTTGCCTAGTACTCAATCATAATTCTATTCCTATGGCATGGTTCTTATTTCTAAGTCATGATCTTTTGAAGGTCTCAACACAGAGTATTCATCAAATTCTCTCCTCTCTGATTGAGCCAGATATCTACCTTCTCCCAAGCATTGCATGACTTCTGAAATACTTGTTCAACTCTCAACATCCCAGAAGCTGTTCTTTCATAGGCCTCCTGGAATCTTTTCCTGCACAAATGTAGCTTAACACAGCCAAAATCCCAAGAGTTTCTATGTAACCCTTTGGGTTTCCTTTATGATTATCTTTTATCTGGTGCCCTGCCCTCCACCTCCAAATCCTAGCCACTTCAGCAATCCTGAACTCTCACACCCAGCAAACCGCCACTTTTTGAAAAGTGCTCTCAGAAAAAAGGTGGGGCTCACCTTACATGGTTTTCTTCTCTTAAGGTTTGTAGCCTGTGTTGATTTCTGTCTAATTTCCGACTGAAAACTATTATTCTATATTTTTTTTTATCCAGTTTTATGGTTGCTTACAGAAGGAGGGTAAGTCTAATGCCAGTGACTCTAACATGGCTAGAGCAAGAAGTTCTGAGATATGGGTAGTGAAGAGATTTCCTTCATTTCTTTCTTGAGAAAAGATTGGAGGGGTGTCATGGAAGAATCAATGAGATAGGTGACAACGGCAGTAAGCCAGGTTAAAGATGATCATGGTTTGTCCAGAGTGTTAGCAATAATGTGGTAAGACGTGGTCAAATTCTGAATCTATTTTGAAGATAAAGATGAAAGGATTTTTCTGATGGGACCTGATGAGGGGCGTGAGAGAAACAATGGGGTCCATAATGGCCTAAAAGATTTTAGCTTATGCTGCTGGAAGAATGAAGTTGCTATTTATTGAGATGTAAAGACTGCAGAAGCTGGTGTTTTGGAAGGACATACTAGGAGTTTAATTTGGACCTGTTAAATTTGAGATGCCTATTAGACATCCAAGTGGATAGGCCAAATAGATAGTAAATATGGTTCAGGAGTTCAGGAGAGAAGATGGGCTGGTGACACAACTTTGAGGTTCATCAGCATATAGATTCCATTTCAAGCCATGAGACTAGGCACAATCACCAGAGAAATAAGTAGATATATAAAAACAAGAAGTTCAGGTGTTAAGCCTTGGTAAGACATGTATTAATAACTTAATTACATCCTTTATAAAGGTGAATGTAACTTAATAAAAGTCATCTTATAGGCAGCCTAATGGGGAATGGTGGTGGGGAGAATCCCTATTTACCCAGAATCCATTCATTTTTATGTAAATTTAGATACTGTATACTGACCAGTTGTCTGAACACTGGTTCTAAGTTTCCATCCTTGCATGAGACTATAATCACAATTTAATCCTAACATTCCAAAATAATGAAAACCAACCTAGATCAACGTAACAATTTTTGAAGACATTTTGTCTAAAACTATTTGTGCGTCATGGGGATATACACATAAAAACAGAGTAAAAATCATTTATGTTACTGATGACATGGAGCTTATAAAATGGCACAAACTCAATTTTTTTTTTTTTTTGCCTTTTAAGATTTTTTGTTATTATTTTACTTTAAGTTCTAGGGTACAGTGCACAAAGTGCAGGTTTGTTACATATGTATACATGTGCCATGTTGGTTTGCAGCACTCATCAACTCGTCATTTACATTAGGTATTTATCCTAATGCTATCCCTCCCCCAGTGCCCCACCCCCCAACAAGCACCCCTGTGTGATGTTCCCCTTCCTGTGTCCAAGTGTTCTCATTGTTCAATTCCCACCTATGAGTGAGAACATATGGTGTTTGGTTTTCTGTTCTTGTGATAGTTTGCTAAGAATGATAATTTCCAGCTTCATCCATGTCCCTGCCAAGGACATGAACTCATCCTTTTTTAAGGATGCATAGTATTCCATGGTGTATGTGTACCACATTTTCTTAATCCAGTCTATCATTGATGGACATTTGGGTTGGTTCCAAGTCTTTGCTATTGTGAATAGTGCCTCAATAAACATGCATGTGCATGTGTCTTTATAGTAGCGTGATTTATAATCCTTTGGGTATATACCCAGTAATGGGATGGCTGGGTCAAATGGTATTTCTAGTTCTAGATCCTTCAGGAATTGCCACACTGTTTTCCACAATCGTTGAACTAATTTACACTCCCACCGACACTGTAAAAGCCTTCCTATTTCTCCACATCCTCTCCAGCATATGTTGTTTCCTGACTTTTTAATGATCACCATTCTAACTGGAGTGAGATGGTATGTCATTGTGGTTTTGATTTGCATTTCTCTGACGGCCAGTGATGATGAGCATTTTTTCATGTGTCTGTTGGCTGCATAAATGTCTTCTTTTGAGAAGTGTCTGTTCATATCCTTTGTCCACTTTTTGATGGGGTTGTTTGATTTTTTCTTGTAAATTTGTTTGAGTTCTTTGTAGATTCTGGATATTAGCCCTTTGTCAGATTAGTAGATTGCAAATTTTTCTCCTATTCTATGGGTTCTCTGTTCACTCTGATAACAGTTTCTTTTGCTGTGCAGAAGCTCCTTAGTTTAATTAGATCCCGTTTGTCAATTTTGACTTTTGTTGCCATTGCTTTTAGTGTTTTAGTCATGAAGTCTTTGCCCGAGCCTATGTACTGAATGGTATTGCCTAGATTTTCTTCTAGGGTTTTTATGGTACAAACTCAATTTTTAAGGAGATACCCTACTAATCATATGAACAATTGACCCTTCTTAGTGTTAGACATTTTCTGTTTTGGAAGAGCACATTATGGCTCAGCTCAATTATATTTTTAAAAACAATACATAGGGTGAGAAATGCTATTTTCATAGCTTGAAAAGGCTAAGCTTTAGAATTTCCACTTATGAAGTCAATCCAATTATTTGCATATTACAGTGTGACTTCCATTCTTGGTTCTGCTCTTCATCTTTTGAACTTGTTAAGGGACGATAACCCAAAACTGCAGCCAAAAGCCCAAGACAGCTCATAATAGAAATGGTTGATTTTTTTGCCTCAAATATATTAGCTGATTTTTCTCTCAGGATAATGGAATAGATTTTAGACCAAATGCTTCAGCTGGTCCTATGAAGTAAAACCTTTTAGTGCCCACTGCAAGGCTCTGCATTACCACAGCCCAGTTATTAGAGGTGGTCTGGTAGAGGGATAATGGGAACACAGCAGAGCCAAGAGTTTGTAGGAAAAACTTTGTGTAATATTGAAATTTTTACTCACAACAGTAACTCACACTGAAAACTGTGTGAAAGTCAGAACATGAGAAGAACTCAAGATATTAATCACATAGGAAGTGGTCATCTTAATGGTGAAACAGTGCAAAGAGGAATGCAGTCATCATGAGAAAGCTGTGGAAATTAGGACATTTAAAGCTATAGCCACTTTGTTATGTAAGAGGTTGTCTATATTCTAAGAAATACACATTCAACTACATAGGGGATAAGGGGCATGATGTATGCAACTTACTCTCAAATGACTGAAAAATAGTTATATAGATATTTAGATACAGACAGACATAGAGACAGACAGAGTGACAGAGAGAGGAGAAAGGGAGAGAGAGCTAGAAAGGGGATAAGGAAAGGAGAGAAAGAAGCACATAATTGGTAAAGTGGATGGGGACAATATGTTAACAATAGATGACATTCTTGCAGCTTTCTTGAATGTTTGAAATTATTTCCACGTTCAAAGTAGGAAGAAAGCACACATACGCACACACACACATGCACACACACACACACACATAGAGCAATTAATCTTGAGCATTGCTGCCTAAGTCGCATTGCTCTAACATCATTCCTCCCCCAGGCCTAACCACCTCAAGAATGTTTTTGGTATCTGTCCAATGACCAAGCTCCTCATGACTCTTCCGAGGCATTAAAGAATATCAGTATCAGCCTTCCTTTGTTACCCCCGTTCCTTTCTCTGAAGGCCATGACTCCTATAACTTCAGACAAACATATCACTTAATACAAACCTGGAGGACAGAGGCTGCCCCTCCGAGGCCGCAGAACTCAGCTGCTGAATGTGCCATTTGTCAAAGCTCTGCTGGCGGACTCGGCCTCTCAGCACTCATACCCCAAACTTTCAGGGTCCTATTGCGGGCCTTCCTTGCTTAGCCAAGTATCTCTGCTAGTGGACCAGAGGGTAGAAGTGGCCCTCTGTTCCCTCTCTTTGAGGGGCAGCTCTAAATGCCATGTGATGTGTCCTCGTCCATGTTTTCCAGAAGGAGAAAATTTGTGTTAGATTTTACATTCACAGAAATTGATGTCCCGGAACCTAGAAAGTCAAGTTATAGCTATTAATTGGCTCAAAGATTTACTTTGAAAGAGGCCAAGGAATTGTAAATATTTTTACATAAACTATAATGGCATGTTCAAAAATTGAACTATTCAATGCAATAAAGTAAGAGAATAATTATGGCAATGTAGAAGAGTGAGAGGAGGCTCAGAACAGGATGACACTGGAGCCTCTCAAACATTAAGGTGCATACCATTGCCTTAGGGATCTCGCTAAAATGCAGCTTCCAACTGGTGGTGTTGGAAACTTCTGCATTCAGCTTCCAACTGGTGGTGCTGGAAGTCTGAGGTGGTGCCTGAGCTTCTGCATTTATGACCAGCTCCCAGGTGACGCCAATGCAGCTGGTCCCTGGGTCAGTCAACTCAATAAATGTATGGAGCTTCTTCCATAAACAAGATACTGTGCTGGGCGTAGAGGGTGATGCGTGTGTAGGATAAGGAGAAACATAAGATATAGATTTGTTTTTAAAAAGGAGTCATTCCAGTGAGGGACACAAGCAACATAAGCATTTTAATATGAATATCTCCTTAAATAGCTAACAATATGTTGCCATATTTACTCACTTCATTTATTCAGCTACCCATTCAATAAATATTTAATGAGTACCAACTTGAGTGCCCATCACTGTTCTAGATGCTGTGTATATGGTAGTGAATAAACAAGGGGACCCTACTCTTGTTTAGGGATAAGTGTAATTTACAAGCTGATGATAAGTGTTTTGGGAAAAATATAAAGCAAATTAAAGGTAGAGAGGAGAGAGAGGGTGAAGGATTTGAGGTAGGATGGTGAGTGAGGGCCTCCCTAATTAGGTGGCATTTGATTAGAGGCAAGTGGCTATATGGGAACATTGAACATTATGTTCTAGGTTCTGATTAGGATCAGGAGATCCAAGGAAGAATCCAGTCTATGGGGAAACAATAATTAAATGGAAAATTCCAACATAATTAGATAAGTGTTATAACCAGGCCATCCATAACTAAGTGCCAGGTATTCATAGTGGATACTCAATATATATTTACTGGGTGAGTGAATAAATGAAATAATGTTAGAAACAGTGGGAAAAAAAGAGAGTAATTTTGAGTGGGCTAGTCATTTTCCAACTAAGCTCTGCTTGCTCCGGGGGTTCTGTGAGGCCCCACTCATGGGAAGCTGTGGGGCAGTGGGGAGAAGTGAAGAGGATAGATTAAGTGGGTCTGTGGGCCTTCTACCTACAGTTTAACAGATGTTTTTATCAGCTTTATCTATTGCGTGTCCAGGGAGGATTATAGAGCAAAGGAATTTGTAACTTGTAAACATTTAAAAAGCACTGAACTGGGAGTCAGGAAATTTTTTTTCAGAGCACTGAAGAGGGATAAAATTGAAAGGATAAAGCAGGGGCCGGGGAAGAGAATAGCATTCTCATGCTGTGATACAAAGTGGGGGCCATCCACATCACGTGTTTCACCATTTTAACCAAAGCTGAACCTGAAAAGACTAAGGTTTCAGGAAGGGTGGTGATACAGGAGCTAAAAAGAAATTATTTAGGCAGTTAGTGAGGGTAAGAGAATCCTCGGTAAGGCTTCCCTTTTAACAAAAAGTAGCCCCAAAATTATTTCTTTTCTGACAAAGAGCAGCCTGTAAAATCAAGCTGCAGACATAGATAAGCAAGCTGGAAGCTTGCACCGGTGAATGCCGGCAGCGGCTACCTGCGGACCAGGCATGTTCAACATGGCAGCTCCATCTTCCCTTTTCTTGTCAACCAGGTGTACAGTAAGCAACAGACAACATGACACCAGCCAGGTAGAGAACCCATTTGCATAATAAAAGATTAGGGTGGGGTGGCCAGTTTCTTTGCATGCAGTGCAAATAGCACACCTGGTCCCACCAATCTCTCGGACCCTATGTAAATCAGACACCCCCTCCTCAAGCTCATCTATAAAACCCCATGCATTTCACCACAAAACCGGAAGACCCACTCAGAAGCCTCTCTCTCTGTGGGGGAGAAAGCTTTTCTCTTCTTTTTTCTCTCGCCTACTACACCTCTGCTCTTAAACTCACTTCTTGTGTGTCTGTGTCCTTGATTTCCTTGGCACGAGATGATGAACCTTGGGTATTACCCCAGAAGAATGATGCCACTTCAATGGGAATGGAAAAGGGTTAAATGCGCCTTGCTTACTTGTCTAAAACCTCACCAAACCAACAACTCCTGACCGCAGTTTAGGGTTAGAAAAGCCAAGTGCGCTTAAGGCACTTGCTTTGCTTCCCGATTACCATGAACACTTCTATGAGTGTTGCAGAAAATGACAATTATCAAAGGCCTGTAAACATTCCTTCCATAACTTTTTATCTTAAAGGAAAATGGCTTGTTTTGGAAAATAGTGAAAAGGGCCAAAAGGGAAGTTGAATGTGGACAGTGTACATTTATGCATTCCAAGAAACCTGAAATGAACTCACTGTTCAAGCAACAACAGCTTTATGTATCCTTTCAGCTTTATCAGTGCAGTTTTAAGATTCTGTCAAATGTCTTTTTACTGCAAGGTCTATAAGAGAGAAGACACAATAAAGCCCTTAGCAGAGACTGTTAAGAAATCTCCAGTCACTTGTGGTTTTTGTGATTGGCCTGATATCCAGATAATTATCTAACTATATTTGAATATCTTTTGGCTAAATGTGGACTTTCAGAAGTCAAAGCAAAATATGTTTTATTTGCCTAATTTCTCATTAAATCAGAAGAATTAGGTAGGATGAACATTAACCAACACCAAAGAGTAATCCTGTGGTTCCAGAGATTACTAAGTCAAGCAACAGGAGGAAATTCAATTGTTCAGGACAGAACTGCTCTTTGAACTCTGAAGCAGGTATGTTCCTATAGTCAGAATGAATACTGTTTGGTGATCAACCCAAATCCTTTACAGACACAAACATTTTCTCCTATAAAGAGAACACAACTACACAGTACAGCTAATGTTAACCTAGCCTGATATTATCCAAGACCAATAAACATCTGGCCAAAAAAGAGTCACTATTGCTACCAATTTTTTACCTTCGCTTCCCATGTGAGTTCTGGTCATACTGTTACAGTAGGTAGCTGGGCAGACATGAGCAGGGCAGGAGAGGGCTCCCCTAACCCCACCAGGGTTGTCAGGCAACCATCAGGTGATGGTCAGGCAGTTGTTAACTGTCTCTCTAAAATAACTGGTCACAGCCAGCACCAGGGAGGAAAGGCAGTCTCCTAATAGAACAAACCTGAAACTGGTGATTAGCAGCTTCCTGATAAGATCTCAGGAGCTGGGCAGCTGGGCTTAAGCGTGAAAATTAAAAGGCAAAATGGCGGCGTTGAACTGGTAAATGGACTTCTAGGGACATCCGACTGGTAAGGGAAGAATGTCTCAAGTGAGCATGCGTACAACTCTAGTAAACACACTGCACATGCTCTCCAGCTAAGTGCCAGCAGATCCCTGTGCATGTGGACAGCCCACCCCAAGGGAAGGATCAGGGGAGAAGGGATGCGAGAACCCAGAAGTGTGCCCAGGCATAAAAGCCCAAGTCAAATGTCAAATGGTGCACTTGTCTTTCAAGTCGCCTGCTTGGTCCTCTTCCAAGTGTACTTTCCTTCCTTTCACTCCTGCTCTAAAGTTTTTTAACAGACTTTCACTCCTGTTCTAAAACCTGCCTGTCTCTCCATCTGCCTTCTGCCCCTCAGCTGAATTCTTTCTTCTGAGTAAGTGAGAATTGAGGTTGCTGCAGACCCATATGGATTTGCTGCCAGTGACAATATTTACCTCAAATTGGGTGATATAATCTCATATGACATTCAGTCCTGAAACTGACATTCATTCCTAGACTAGTCTAATTCTTGTTATCTCTTATCTGCAAAAACAGCGAGTTGACAATAGAGTTTGAGATAACCATGTAATTATTTGTATTTAAACGAGATACACAGTTAAATATACCAGCCCCATGGACACTGCTGGTCAAATTTTAGGTTTATATACTGCAGCAATGTGTTTTGAGATATATACTGGCTTTGAGATACTGTGGGAAAAAAGCCACCTAGAAAGTCAAAGGCAGCAGGCACTTCTAACGCAACTGAATTTTTTTTTTTTTCCATATCAACTTTAGTCTTAGAATGAGTTTTCCTGGGGAAGCGACTAGCCTGAAGCAATTTCAGGTGGAAAAACATTTGCTTACAAGGAGAGTTTCAGCAGAATCATGCTGGTTGAATGGAGAAGGATGGGATTTAAAGATGAATTCAGTTGAGTTTATTTATTTATTTTTTTTACAGACGAGGAAGTTAGAGATGCAGGACAATTAAGTGGTTTACTTCAGATCACATGATCTGATAGGGAATAGGAAAGAACTAGAAACCAATGTATCTTCAATACCAATTATTTTTGTATATGTCACAAGTGTCCATTTGTAATCATTTCTCTGTAGCCTTATTGAGGAATCTAAAAACAGAAGGATTCAAAATGTTATTTGTCTTATGTATAGGTTATGATGCAGATACATTTGCATGGTGAACAAGACTAGTGATCGTTCTTTCAGGACCACTTGAAAGCCTGAGATGGTCTCTTTGCAACTTAGATCCATTTCTGCATTTGAGCCTTTAGTTTTAGATACACGTAGAAAAATGCTTATTTGCAAAGGATGTGTTCAAAAGCACCTATACTATAGTTAGAGAATTCCTTAGCTTAACCAAAGCTTCGGAGAACTTTATCACTAACTTGCTAGGTGACCTTGCCTAAGTTAGCAGACCTCTCTATGCTTTCTTTCTACCTATAAAATCAGGCACCGTGTAGAATAACAGAGTGAGGATAGTTATAAAGTTTTTGAGGCTATACAAGTTGTTAAGAATGATAGAAACTGACCTATGTGTTTGTGGCAACAATGTGCATAATTTAGGATATAAATTGTTTAATGCCACCATCTTTAAGACTGCCTTAAAAAACCGGAAAGGCTCTTTCTGCTCAATCCCTGGATGTTCCACCCATAGGCTATATTCGGTTAGGGTCCCATTTCCTTTCCTTCCCTTGCTTATAGCTTACTACATCTTTGTTAAGGTAATTTGTTGCAAGGAAATGGTCCTTCAGGAGATTTGCTTCAAGGGACCCAACACTGGGTAGCCAAGTGCCCTCGTCTCATTATCTCTTAGAGTTCCTCCTCTTTTAGGGAGACTAAGTGAATGTCACCCACAGGGCAAGCAGAAAGAGCACCAGTGCCACCACCTGGATGCAGGGAGAATGAGGTGCCACATAGAAAAGAAAAGTCACTACCTGTCCAAGGGTGAGCAAGCTATCTTGCTTGATTCTTTGCCCTTCTGTTTTCATTTTCTTATCATAATTTGTTTTGTCTTTGTATTTTCAATCACTTCTTTTAACATTTCCTACATATATGTGCTAACGATTCCTCAGTATCATCTACAACTCCCCTGCTTATGAAAGGGTCCAGAGAATGGTGAGGCACCCACCCTAAGTCAGGAGATAAAGGAGACTAGAATTAGGTCATCCTTTGGAGAATACATCCAACAGGCTTGATGCCTAGATGCAGGTCTATGTGTCCTCCTGAATATACAGGAAAAGCCTCTTTGAGAAGGTCTTTTTCATGCTGCCTGAGGTTCTGTTAAGTGCTATCAGATCATTAGCTATGAAATCAAGAAGACAGGGTCAGCGATTTTCTTGTTCTATGAAGAAAGATAGACAATATGGAGCATAGTAGTTGCCTGCCTCATGACATGTGAGCCATGTAATTAATGCTCCATGATACAAGGTTCTATACCATGTGATATAATTCTGTAGACTAATCAGGAATTTAGGGTAATTGAATACAAATGTTCCTTAGATTAAGAAATAGGCAGAGAGACCAAAAAAACCTTCCCAAATGGACTATCTTTGTTTCGTTAGAGACTTTCCGCTACCTGCTGACTTCTAAAGATCTCTAGGTTATACAGATAGTTATGCAAGTCATTATAGATTACCCACCAGGAGTCAGGCACTGCTCTTGGCACCAAAAATGAGAAGAGGAACCAACTAAGTTTTCTAAATTAAGGTTAGTTTTTGTTTTAGTGGTTTAGTTACCAATTTCTGATGCAAAATATTCATTTTTAGTGAACCATTTCAGGTCTCCCTGGATCCCAAGGGTGCCCTGGAGATAACTCAAGGGCAATGGGTTGTGGTGGAGGGATGGTGGAACAGTTTTTTTGAAGGTCCCACCTATCAATTAGAGCAGTTTTACTTCTTTTTTTTTGTATTTAGCAATTTTTTTTTTAAACTTTTAAGTTCAGTGGTATATGTGCAGGATGTGCAGTTTTGTTACCGAGGTAAATGTGTGTCATGAGGGTTTGTTGTATTTCATCACCCAGGTATTAAGCCTAGTACCCATTAGTTAGTTTGCCCAACCCTCTTCCTCCTCCCACCCTCCACCCTCTAATAGGCCCCAGTGTGTTGCTCCCCTCTGTGTGTCCATGTGTTCTCATCATTTAGCTCCCACTTAGAAGTGAGAACATGCAGCATTTGGTTTCCTGTTTCTTCATTAGTTTGCTAAGGATAATGACCTCCAGCTCCATCCATGTCCCTGCAAAAGACATGATCTTCTTCTTTTTTACAGCTGCATAGTATTCCATGGTGTGTATGTACCACATTTTCTTTATCCAGTCTATCACTGATGGGCATTTAGGTTGATTCCATGTCTTTGCTATTGTGAATAATGCTGCAACGAACATATGAGTGCATGTATTTTTATAATAGAATGATTTACATTCCTTGGGGCATATACTCAGTAATAGGACTGCTGGGTTGAATGATATTTCTGTCTTTAGATCTTTGAGGAATCACCACACTCTTCCACAATGGCTGAACTAATTTACACTCCCACCAACAGTGTAAAAGTGTTCCTTTTTCTCCACAACCACATCAGCATTTTTTTTTTGATTGTTTACTAATAACCATTCTAACGGGTGTGAGATGGTATCTCATTGTGGTTTTGATTTGCATTTCTCTAATGATCAGTGATGTTGAGCTTAAGGATGGTTTTTATCTTGTTTGCTAAAATAAATATCAAACAATTTTGAAATATATAAGGTAAAAGATAAAAACCATCCTTTTTATTCTTTTGAGAAAGTATCCTTCTTTATTTCCCCCCATGTCTATTAAGGAATAACTTACAAATAACAAAGTCTACCCGTTTTAAGTACAGAGTTGATGAATGTTGGCAATTATGTACAATCATGTAAGCTACCACCACAATCAAAATACAGATTTTTTTTTTTTTTTTGAGACAGAGTCTCACTCTGTTGTCTAGGCTGGAGTGCAGTAGTGCGATCTTGGCTCACTCTAACCTCTGCCTCCCAGTTCAAGCAATTCTTCTGCCTTAGCCTCCAGAGTAGCTGAGATTACAGGTGTGTACCACCACGCCTGGTTAATTTTTTTTTGTATTTTTAGTGGAGGCGCGGTTTCACCATGTTGGCCAGGCTGGTGTCAAACTCTTGATCTCAGGTGATCTGCCTGCCTTCACCTCCCAAAGTGTTGAGATTACAGGCATAAGCCACCATACCCTGCCAAAATATAGAATATTTCTATCCCACAAAAAGTTCCCTCTGTCCCTTGAAATCATTTCCCACAATACTTATCACCAGGCAATCAATGTTTTGTTTTATACCATTACAGTTTTGCCTATTCTAGAGTCTCACATAAACGGAGTTATATAATCAGGAGTCTCTTATATTTGTCTTAATTCACATAGATAATGTTTTGAGATTCATCTACACTGTCGCATATATTAATAAGTCATTTTAAAATTGCGGGGTAATAAATACAACAACATTTGCTTATTCATTCACTACTTGACAGACAATTGGGTATTTTTCAGTTTTTTAATTATTATGAATAATGCTCCTGTGAACATTCACATACAGGCCTTTTTGGGGACATATGTTTTCATTTCTCCTGGAAAAAACGTTTTGATGTGGGATTGCTGAACTATTTTCCAAAGTGGATGTACCACTTTGCATTTCTACCAGCAATGTATGAGAGTTGGAATTGCTCTATATCCCTGTTAACACTTGATATTGCCAGTGTTTCTAATTTTAGCCATTCTCATGGGTTTCCGTAGTATTCATTTGCAGTTTTAATTTGCATTTCCCTAGTGACTTATGATGTTAATCATCTTTTTATTGACTACTTGTGTATCTTCTTTTGATGCGTCTGTTCAAAACGTTTTCACTTTTTTTATTGAGTTGACTTATTATTGAATTGTTGAGTTCTTTATGTAATTGGAATGCACGCCCTTTGTCAGATATATGTTTTGCGAATATTTTTCCAGTTTGTGGTTTGCCTTTTTACTTTCTTAATTATTACAAAAAGCAAAAGTTCTTAATTTTGCTAAAGTTCATTTTATAATTCTAAAATTTTATGTCTTATGTATCATACATGCTTCATGTATCATGCCGAATTCATGCTTAAATAGTTTAAGATATCTTTGTCTAACCAAGTATTTTCTCCTAGAAGTTTTATAGCTTTGTGGTTTATTTTATATTTGTGCTTCATTTTGAGTCGATTTTTGTATTTGGCAAAAGGTATGGATCAAAGTCCCTTTTTTCATTGCTTATGGATGGATATATATTTGCTCCAATATGATTTTTTGATCATTTTGACCCTGCATTGCCTTTGCACCTTTTTCAAAAATTAGTTGACCATATATGTGTGGCTGTATATCCAGGCCCTCCATTCTATGTAACTGATCTATTTTTTTATCTTGATGCCAATGCCACTCTGTCTTATCATTGTAGCTTTAAAACAAATCTTGAAGTCAGGCAGTGTAAGTCTCCCAAGATTGTTGTTCTTTTTCAAAATAATTTTCACTAGATTATTTTTAAAAAATTTTTTTCTTTGCATAGGTTATTCGGGAACAGGTAATGTTTGGTTACATGATTAAGTTCTTTAGTGGTGATTTGTGAGACTTTGGTGCATCCTTAGCATCAGCTTGTCAATTTCCACACAAAAGACTGCTCAGACTTTGATTGAGATTATATTTAAATATCTATAAATATTGAGGAGAAGTGAAACTTTAATTTGATTCTTCTTATCCACAAAACAGTATATCTCATCATTTATTTAGGTCTTTCTAAATTTCTCTTGAAATTATTTTTTTAATGAGCCGAGAGGGAAAGAGAAAATTTTCTTAATTTAAAATTTTAGTAGAAACAGGGTCTCACTATTTTGCCAAGGCTGTTCTCGAACTCCTGGCCTCAAATGATCCACCTGCCTCGGCCTCCCAAAGTGCTGGGATTACAGGCATGAGCCATCATGGCTTGCCTAATTTCTTTCAATGTTATTTGTAGTTTTCAGTATATAGGTCCTGCATTCCTTTAGTCAGGTTAATTCCTAAGAGTTTTGTATTTTTAATACTCTTGTAAATATTTTTTTAAACTTTCAATTTCTAATTTAAAGCTATAACTTCAGTTTATTTTAAATTTACAATTTAATTCGAAATTATTTGTACAAATGTAATGTACTTTTTTTTTGTAGCTTGCAACTTTGTTACGAATTAGTAGACGGAGTACTCTTTTTGTATATTCTGAAGGATTTTCTACATAAGATCATGGTGTGACTAAAGATTGTTTTACTTTTATCCATCCTGAGTTGTATACCTTTCATTTCTTTTTCTCTCCTTATTGCATTGGCTAGATCCTCCAGTACAATGCCAACCAGAGTGGTGAGAGTAGACATTCTTGCTTTGTTCCTGCTATGAGAGGGAAAGCATTCAATTTTTACCATTATGTATATGTTAGCTATAGAATTTTTATATTTTAATAGATGCCATTTTGTTCTTTGTCTCATTTGTTATTATTTACCTTTATTCTGCTTTCTTTTGGATTAGTTGAATAGTTTATTTTATTTCCTTTTCTAATGTATTAGTCAACAAATAAATCTAATCCCTGATGCTGCATTATGGCCAGAAAACCAATGAACTTTCGGAGAAGAAAAAAGAAAGACTTGTTCTACCATATATGAGGATGTGCAAGCTTTAATATCTTTTATGGCATTGTCAGAAGAGAGGATTAGATCATTTGAACAAAAAGAGCTACAGAAGAGATCCATATGAAGATACTTATGAAAGAGGTTGCATTGTAGAGGGTTACAAAAAGCACAGTCTTTTCAGTAATGATGCAGAGACCAATGAGCATTCACATGGAAAAAAGGAAATTTGACCCTATAGAACATCATTCACAAAAATCCAGGTAAATTTTAGGTGTAACTGTGATAGATAAAACAATAAAATTTTAGAAATTAATACCAAAGAATATTTTCAT
Source organism: Piliocolobus tephrosceles (assembly GCF_002776525.5). Taxonomy (NCBI): domain Eukaryota; kingdom Metazoa; phylum Chordata; class Mammalia; order Primates; family Cercopithecidae; genus Piliocolobus; species Piliocolobus tephrosceles. The sequence goes on from NC_045437.1 coordinate 32,303,047, forward strand.
TGCATTTGAGTAAGAGATTTCCTAAATAAGATGCAAGAAAGTACTAACCTTGAAGGTGAAAACTACTAAATCTGACTACATTAAAATTAAAAACTTCTGCTTACCAAGAAAACTATTCAGGGTTGAAAAGACAAGCCAAAGAATGGCAGAAAAAATTTTCAACATTTTCATTGCATATAATCAGTAAATATCATACCAGGGTATATAAACAATGCCAGAAAAACTGATTGAAAAATAGACAAAAGTTTTGAGCATATACCTCATAAGAAGAAAGAAAAATAGCTAATAAATCTATGAAAAGTTACTCGACCCCACTCGTAACCAGAAGGATACAAATAAAAACTACAAGATACACACAAATCAGACTGACAATAATTTAAAAACCCCAACAATACCACATTTTAGTAAGGATATAGATCAATGAAAGCTCATATGTAACTAGTGGTAGTACAAATTGGTGCAATCACTTTGGAAAACTCTGAGATTTATCTATTAAAATTGAAGGTGCAGATACATTATAATACAACAATTCTGCCCCTAAGTATATACCCAGCAGAACTGGGTACATACGTATGCTAGGATGCATGGAAAAAAGCCCCAGTCATTATTTATAATAGACCAAGTTCAGAAATAACCCAAATGTCACTTAATAGTAAAATGAATACAGAAAATAAATTTTAAAAGATTGTGAATTCTCAAGTAATGGAATCTTATAAAGGAAATAAACTGTAGGTATAGCCATGGTCTTAGATAGATTTGAATATAGTGTTGAGCAGAATATACCAGATATAAAATTACACACACTTTTTCATTCCATTTAAATCAATTTTGAAAACACACAAAAGTAATCCATAGTGTTTAGGGATCAGTCCCTAGTGTTACAACGAAAAGCAAGAAATATGTTGGGATAATGGTTATATTTAGAGGGGAGGCTGAGATTTGTGTTTACAGATGATCACTTTAAGGGTGGGTTCCTAAGGCATTGATAATGTTTTATTCCTTGATCTGGTTGGTGATTACACATCTGTTAGTCTTATAATAAATCATTAAGCTACACGTTTATGCTTTATGCATATTTATTGTCTGTCATTTTTCACAAGGCCAAAGAGTAAAATGAATCACTGAAAACACAACAATAACTGTTTCAGCATCTAGCTTATATTACTCCTCTATAAGCACAAAGATATAAAACACCTTGTCAAATTTCCTGCTTAAGCACATTTCCCTGACATTCGGAGTGATCTTATCAAAAATGAAAATGGTATTTCCTAGACATGAATTGTTTCTAATAAATCTTAGACAGACCCATGGGAGGCGGTATGTTTTCACATAAAAATTATAAAATGGAAGTGAAAATGCTGCTGCATCACTCTGGCTAGCCCAATGCCTTGGCAAATCAGCTGACTACCTCCCTCTTCTTTAAAAATGACCTTGAAATAGATGATTACTTAGGCTCTCTATGGTTTTAAACTTTTTAGAATTCACTAATTCTGTGAATAAAAAATTCTCTCAAATATCCGGAATTTCTGTTCTATAAGGCCTCTCTGATAGTCAAGTGATACCTGAGTGTTAAAACAAAAACAGGCATCACAAAACACGCACTTCCAAATCATATTCAGTGATAATCAGCTAGAAAAACCCTAGAACATCTATGGCTAGAACATCTAAAAAAGTTTTAACTAGAGCTTGCTGAGCAGTGTCAGTATATATATATGGTCCATGCTGTTGTGAGAAGGTGGCTTACAAATCCAGAGCAGGACAGAAGTAGTCTAAAAGTTATTTTATTTTTGCTTGAGTTCTCAGCACAATCCATGTTACTTCCGGAAGGTAAGGAATAGGCACTGAGTTCTACACACTTACCTCTGAAACCCTGTTGTGTGGAAATATTATGCAAGTGGGAGTTGCTTATTTATTCATTCAAGCTATGAGTGCTTATTTAGTTCCCATTCTGTGCTGACACTGTGGAGAATGCAAAGATGGAGGGTGTATTATCCCTGCCCTCAAGTTGCTTACAGTCTACCTGTTACTTTTGAAAGATGTTATATAATTTTGATTAACATGAAACTTCAAAAAATGCTATTGACAGACTCTGATTTATTAATTCATATAACAAGAAAATAGTCATTGGAAAGCTGATGATTTGAAAGTAAAGGACCAATAATTAGCAAGCCAATCCCATGTTAGACAGTAATTCTGACAGTATCAGAAAATTCTTATACTATGATGTTTTGTTCTAAAAGGTGAAAAAAAAATTGAGTATGCAGCATGATCTCACCCATGGAACACGACAAAAAGAAAAGTACAGCAGTCCTGCTGCATTCATAGATTGACTTTCCATAGTTTCAGTTACCTGCAGTCAACCGTGGTCTGACAATATTAGGATATCTTGAGAGAGTGAGAGAGCACATTGTCACAACTTTTATTACAGTATGTTATGATAATTGTTCTATTTTATTATTAATAATTACGTTGTTAATCTCTTACTGTGCTTAATGTATAAATGAAACTTTATCATAGGTATGTATGTATAGGAAAAAACATAGTATATACAGGGTTTCAGCACTATCAGCGGTACTATCAGTGGTACTATCAGCGGTAGTATCAGTGGTTTCAGCCACCTACTGGGGGTCTTTAAACATATCCCTCGTGGATAAGGGGGAACTATCATACACTAAAATGTGAATAGTGACTATTTTTGGGATTGTATTTATTTATATCAGGGTGTATTTTCTTTAGAATCTGAAAAATATACACTTTTATTTAAAAATATGTCCAAAAGGTAGTTAGTATAAAAGTTTTCAGAAACCAAGTTTGTATTTACTTGGAATTAATCCTGTTGAGCCAGAGCACTGGCACCTAGAATTACAGGGTCGTACTAGAGTTTATTTTTAAAAATCCACAGCAAAAACACTGGAAGATCAGAGAAGATAGAAAGGAAATTCAACCCCATAATTGGGAAAAGATTTTGCTGAAAACATTTGCCAGTTTTTCTAGTAATAATATTGTTTTGCTTGATAATCATATTGTGTCTGCCAGTGGCATTGTTCTCTATGTTCTCTAGTGACAGTGAGAGATAAAAGCGAGACAGATATGTGACACGTAGTAATGTGGAGAAACATTTTCCCTTGCAACAGGAAGAACAGAAAATCTTACCTCCCTGAATCTTGGGAGTCTTTACCCATGCCACTGCAGAGTAACAGAGTTTAAATGTAATACAATTTTTAATTTTTATGGGTGTTTTTGTTAGTCTTAGTTTATTTTTATATTTGTATTAAAGTTTAATTAAGTACAATGAAATGCACAGTTCCTAGGTATTCAGTTTGAGGAGGTTTGACAGTAATAAGATCTAGAACAACAACGTTCCCTTATGCCCCTTTTCCCATCAACTCCCCTGTCCACTCCTCAATTACTTTCTGATTTCTATCACCACAGATTAGTTTTTTCCCCTTTTGGAATTCTTATAAATGGAATTAGACAGCAACACATAGTAACAGAGCTTTGACTACAAAGTCTAGTCTGAAATTTGTTGAAATTTCTTGGGCTAACCTCCAAAGAATTCTGGGATGTTATCAATCATTTCATGTAAACAAGTAGATATGTCACTACAACAGCAACAAAAATGAGTTTAAAGTTGCTTTTTTCCCCTTTTGCTCAATTTTCCTAGATAGGAACATATAACCTTATAACCTGAAAGGTACCACTTTCAGGATGACTGAACCCGACCATGAAATCAGGGAGACTTGGGCTCTATTCCTGTTAATTCTGGTAACTAGCTTAATAGTCTTGCTCAAATTGTTTGCTCTGTCTCTGTTCTCTTTAGCTCTTCTAATCTCTAAAATGAATATGACTCGAGATGGCCACACATAAATAGTGGTGTTAAGGATCTTCTTTCAAGGTTCCCTTGCCTTTAATATATATGGAAGTTGTGGTGAGCATGCTTGTTCTAGGCACGCTCCTGCATTGGCGCACACTTTTTTTGTTCTGCCACAGTCTTTTGACTCCTAACAGTCATTCCAGACCTCTGTTCCACTCTTTGCCAGTCAACCTACTGCATTTCATAACCAGCTTCTCCAGGATATTGCCATAACCCCACACCATTTCATGCAAAGTGTACACCTAGTCCCCTTCAATTCCTCCAAAGAACAGGTGAGACAAGGCCACAATATTTAGCAGAACGGTAACAAAGGCTTCGAGATAACAAAAGTATAACATCAATTACCTTAGAACAAAAACAGATCCAGATTCTGTGGCCAATAATATTTATATAATTTGGGGGCTTTCTATAAGAAAAAGAATACAAACGTATCTTACCTTTGTAAATTTAAAAACATATGACCATGTACACACATTGTTAAGCCCCCTCCCAAGATCTTTGAAGGGGGCCTACAAAGTAAAGAATGCTGGAAATTAAACTTCATTAGTTTTATGGTGAGCCCACCTTCACATTTATTTGCTCCCAGAAGTTTCCAGACCCAAACCCTGATTATTTGTATAGCTCTTATCAAGCTTCCATGAGAAGAGAAGCCAGCTCAGCTCCTAACAATGGGCATATTCAAGACTCATCAGCTTATGCTTCATTTCCTTCCCCAGGATGAATCATGATAGGCAGATCTATGTTCTTCAAGAAAATGCCAACCCCCATCCTCAAGATGCATCCTGGCTCACATGCCATAGACACAGATATCACAATAGTTCACAGCATATATCCCAAAGTCTGATGTCTGGGTTATTAAGCCTTTACTGACACCATATTTGAGAAATCATTGGTTTAGCTAACACACCTCACACCTAAGAATAGTACATGTCATAGTACATCATAGATGATGTGAAAGAGAAGGTGAACTTTGTTCATTCCTTTTGACCATCAGTCAGTTGTACTGTTCCTATGAGCCAGTGTTGAGGCAAGAGCATAGACACTCACCCCAAGAATCAATACAATTTTTCAGCATAAGGAAACTTAAAACAAATTTTAAAAGTTGTCTAAATCTTTGGATTCATGGTCTTGCTAATAGACTTGCTTTACATTATGAAACCAAATTCTTAACATTTTAATCCAAAGAACTGTCTGTAATGTACTGCCCTCCATCAGCCCCATAGTGATCTCTCCCTGGACAAAACAAGGCTATTTCTGAATATAAATTTTCTCCTGAAATACACCAGCTGCTTTCAAATGTCCTAGAAATGTCCTAGAAGACAATTCTCTAATTGTAACAACTCTAAATTATAATCATCCTAGAGTACCCTCATACATTGTATAACAACACTCTTCACAAGGTTGTGTGAAGACTACATTAAACAGTGTCTGTGAAAGTACTTTGCAACATTTAAAGACTACATAGATATAAACCATGTTACTATTGGAGAATTGTAGCCCAAATCCTGTCAGTTTTTTTAAGTGATCAAACTATTGGAAATTCTCTATTACTTATATTAGTGGCCTCAAGAAGGGTAAACTAACATTCCCACAAATGATCCCAAATCAAAACTTCAACCGCCCCCTCACTTATTTTATTCACCTAAAGCTGGTGAAATAACCCAAAAGTGAGAGGTAGAGAAGTAAAGTGCACAGGTTTAACCAGAAATCAGCAGTTGAAACAGTGGTTTCGGAAGAACAATACATTAAATACATAAAGCAAGACTTTTTTAAACATGTCAATATATAAAGGTAAATATTATCTCTTTAGAAAGCACAAATAACTACACCTAGATAACACTTGAAATTGTTTCAGCAAAAAAGCAGGGTATAAATAACTCAAAACCCTTAAAAGCCATTATTAGTATATAATGCCAACATTAGTCCCAACTCCTACTGTAGCATTATAAAGAAACATCACTCTATTTACTCTCTGCCCACAGGGTGCCCAGCAATTTAAAATCGTGCTTCTTGTTGTGTAAGAGGTTTGCTTTAATTTATTACCTAGTTCAAAGTCTCTTAAACCTCAGTCTTTTGTGAACTACATTAACATAATGTAGTATAATCTGTAACTTTGTTCATGAATTACTTTCCTTTAAACTGACTCTCTTTTAAAAACTTAAATAGCTAATTTTAGTTTCATTTAAAGCAATAAACCCATGACATCTTGAACTTGATGGTTTTCTATTTTTTAATTGTAATTTTATTTTTTTAAAGATAAGGCCTCGTTCTGTCTCGCAGGCTGGAGTACAGTGGTGCGATCACGGTTCATTGCAAACCTCTCCCTCACAGGCTTAAACGACCCTCCCACTTCAGCCTCCTGAGTAGCTGGGACTACAGGTGTGTGCCACCAGACGCAGTTAATTTTTGTATTTTTTCATAGAGACAGGGTTTTGCTGTGTTGCCCAGCCTGGCTATTTTTTAAAGATACACATGAAATCAAGTGAATAGCTTATCAAGTTTCTTTAAAAAAGTTTAACTATCTTAAAAAAGTTGATACTATCATAGTTTATACACCACAATGGAGGCAAAACTGAACCACATAATGTATAAGAAGATAGTAGTAGACTTTGCCTGGATTAGAACAGTGAGGATAATTGGAAATCACTTAGTATAGCCTCCACTGAAACTGACAAAACAAACAAGGAGAAATTGAAGAGTCAACAATTCCCATGATGCATTTCTAATATACTGTTTTCCATAATCAACAGAACAAACAACAAAACCTAGTGGAATTGCAGAAATTTGGAAAACACAGTTTAAAACACTTGATTTTATGCCATATAAAAAACATGGATTCAACAACTGCAGAATGTGCATTCTTTCAAAGTACACATGGAACATTTTCAAAAAATTTGACCATGTACTGGGCCAAAAATAATTCTGAACCAACTCCAAACGATAGAAGTCATATAGAGCATGTTTTTTGACACAAAGTCATTAAGCAAGAAATCAAGTATATATAAGCATGTTTTTAAAAAATACTATTGAAATGATGGAATGTTCTAATGAAACTAAAGAGGTGGTTAAAATAAAAGAGAATAAGGTGGCTGTCTAGACATTGCTGATATTCAGTGGTACCCATCTGCTAATTTTGCTTGGCATCTGTTCAAATTATTCAGTACATTCTTTCTGGCTGCTCAGGATCTGGGTCAGGCTGGTTGTTAACACTCTGAATATTACCCCATCTTTACAAACTAACATGGGGGAAGATCCTTTTGGGCATGGCAGAAGATTGGATAAAAAATAGCCACTTTGCAAAACTCATACTTGGAATGATTCTATTTTGTCAAAAAAGGAGTATATGTATTCTTAAAACCAACAGTGAACATTATTTAATTGTACAAAGTGAGTATCTTATTTAATCTTCAAAATATCCCTGAGAAGTAGGTTTTATAATTATTTCCATTTTATAGATGAGAAAACTGAAGCTTAGAGAGGCTTGAAGAACTTGGCCAAATTACGTAGCTAGAAAATAATGGAGCTGGCAGTCACACTGTGCTTTCTGCCCTTCCAAATATTGTTAATTTTGTTATTGCTTGGAAGGACAAATAAGAAGCTGGAGAGTGTTTGGCCCTGGGAAGTCTAATTGGAAGTCCCTGGGGGTGGGTATAGGATAAATGTTGAGGCAGGATTTTTCTTTTCACTGTCACTCTGGACTCGATGTACTTTTTGATTATTTAAAGTTTATTTTTTCAAGGAGTATGTTGTGATTTCTTTTCAGAGGAAAACTGACAAACAAAATGAAGTAGCAGTAATTCATCCTACTTCTAACAGCCTGTACTTGTGACGTCTCCAGTGGAGAGCAGATGCCCAGGAAGGAGCTCTACCCCACAAGCTGAGGGTTCAAGAATGCTTGTGTGGCTTTGAGAAAGTAAACCCCCATCTGTATGAGAAATGCTTTGTATTTCTCCAACACCTAATCTGAGTTGTCCCAAAGGCTGAATAAGCACTCGTTTATCCTCAGAGCACCCTGTGAGGTCCCTGGTGTGGTCTAGGAGGGTGTGGAGTTGAATGGTGATAGCCCAAGATTAGCTCTCACCCACATTTAGGGATTCTGGCCCTTGGCAGGAAACGTCTTAAACTCTGTGTGCCATCAACTAAAGGCATCGTCATCTTTATAATGATTTCCAGCCTCAAACGGATGCTATTAATTAGTCTAAAGTTTTAAGGGGCTTGAGAATGCCGGATGCTAATGACTGAATGAATGCGAAGTTTTAGCCAAATCATAGAGGTGGGAGCTTGGAGAAGGGAGGAGGTGAGGTGACTCGCAGCCCGTCAGTCACACAAGGAGGCTCAGGGCAGAAAGAACAGGATGGCCACTGTCCTGGGGCTGAGCTCCCTCTTCTAACCACACCAGACCACGTAATTAGAAATTACTTCAGCACATAAACAGGTACTTTACAATGTTTTCTTTTGACAACGGGCAGCACGCTTCTCCTTTCCACTGCCAGAGGGGAACCAGGGCTGGTTTCCCATGGACCCGCCTCCTTTTCAGCCCAGCCCCGTCTTCCCCTACAGAGAAAGCAGCAGTCACAGTCACTGGGGAACATCTGCTCTAAATGTGGCCCCCTTCCAGGGGCCTGGCTCAAGAGAAGCCGGTGAAATGGCCTCCTTTAACCTAAATCACCGCGGCCACGGTGCCCTCCCCCTCCACCCTCTCCTTCTCCCATCAACAAGTTTAAGAAAGTTCTCTTCATAGAAAGCCTCATTATTGACATGGACACCCTCACTCAGAACGCCCTCACCATACACCACTCCATCCCGCGGTGAGTGATAACAACTCTGTTTGTGTTTAATTAGCTCTTGGTTTATGGGGCAGTTTGAGTTGAGGGTGTGGCTGTTTTAGTTGGTTATGCAGTTGACAGAAATACACGTGTATTGATGTGGGTCCTCTCTGTATGCCCTCCCCAGGCTCTGGTCTGAAAGCTCAATAGGCCCTCACTGCACTCCCAATGGAGGCAAACAGTTGCCACTTCTATGGTTCGATTTCATTCCACAAAGCTGGAATGGTAACTAACGTTCTCCGTCTCTCGATATCTGGCCAGGTGAAGGCCCATCTTGCTTATCACGAAGCAGAACTGTTGATTGAACCACGATGGCTGCTCGATTTCACAGGCCTGGAGGACAGCACAGCTTTAGAGACTACGCCCCAGGCAGCTGGCTGTGTGCCCTGACCCTAAGTGTCATCTGTTTATTTCTCTTATTTTTAAAATCATGTCCCTCATAGGATCCATGTCATGACTTATATTCACAAAAACATCTAAAATAGAAGCATGATTATAAAGCGGTGGATTATTTTTTAAAACAAACATTACAGAATGTACTCATCTAAATGTGTGTTGTCCCTTTCAAAGTCATCACTTTTGAAAGTTGCACACATATTCCCCAAATGGCAAGATTATGTAACATATTTGAGAAATTCTTTGAAATTATTCAAATATGTATGAGGCATCATATGTAAAGACAAAACAAAATCATAATTTTTTAAATTTAAAAATAATACATGTTCATATTGAAATTTTAATTTTTCTCTTGTTCTTATTGTTTTCTGAATTCATAATTATAATCCTAAAACCCAGAGACAGGCATTTTTAATGTGTTTTATATAGATGTGGAGATATACATGTACATATATAGAGATATATATATATATTTCCAGTCTTCTTTTCTGAGTTTCGTCCTACTGAATAGACTCAGAAGTGAGAAATCTTTGTCCTCTGAATGTAATTTCAAACTTTTGGAAACTAATTCCATTTTGTTGAATTCAGCAAATATTTATTGACTGTCTCTACATGCAAGGAGCTGAATAAGTGGAATAAGAAGATTAACAAGATGTATTCATATTGACTTTTTAAAGAGACCATTAACTGGTTCAGAAGGAGATGCCAAATAGAATTACAGAAAATATTCTGAACAATTGCAACATCATTGGAATAGGTGTGTAGTCTCCCAAGAGGACAAATTGAGGTGACAAATTGCACAGTACACATAGTTGTGCAATTCCTGGAATCTTACAAAATGAACGTGGCCCACATCATATGCAGAATAAAACTATTTGGGATAACCAGTAGCAACCACCACAGCTCAGCACTAAAACTAGCCTAATCCAATGGTAAAAAATAGGTAAGGTGACATGGCATCCCAGTCTGTCTGGGACAGTCCTCTGCTTTATGCCTGTCGTTTTGATAAAATTAGTAACATCTGTCCCCTTTCCTCTCCAAAGAGGACTGGCCTGGGGGACCAATTAATGACCTCCTTGATAACAGAGACAATTGATGTTGGTACTTTCCCCCTGCCTCCGAGTCTCTAACGGCAACATTTTAGTTAGTTTAGTTAGTTAGGCCTGTTGGCCTGCCTAAACTATTTCTATTGGTCTATTTCTTGGCCTTTTTTTTTTTTTGCTCTTTATTTCCTATCAATTAAAAAACACATGCTCTAGTTTCCAAAAAATACAATGAGTCAATAAACAGTGAGATGATATCTAATCTTAGCTTTTTATCAAGGAGACACAGGTTAAAACAAGTTGTTATCCATAATTAAAGTCAGTAAGAGTGCAGTAGGTAGATTCTACTACACTCTTGAGTGTGAGAAGATGAAATTGTTAGGATCCCTAAAGGTAATTTGGTTGTAGATTTCACATTATCCGAAGGTGAAGATTGTGGATTTTGAGCCAGGCTGCCCAAGAATGAATCCTAGCTGCACCATTTACCAACAGTATGATCCTGGGAAATTATCTACCCTCTTGGTGCCCCAGTTTTCTCATCAGTAAAATGGAGATAATAATCATATTTCTCTCATAGGATGGTTTTAAAGATTACATGATGTTTACATCCTATTACATCCAACATACATACTATGTGAGCTCACTCCTGATGAATGGAATGATCTAGGAAGTGAAACTGAAACGTAGCGAAATTATCCACGTGTTCAATCCTTTGGCAAATGAATTGGAGGACAAATAACAAAGCAGGCACTATTCTAGACACGGTGATATCCTAATAAGAGAAAGACAGATAGGCTTCCTGTCCTCTTCTTGCCTGGAGGGCAGGAAAAACATTAAACACCGAATTACAGCTGAAGTATGATGAGTGGTAAGCTAGGACCATGCATGAGAGAGCCCGACCTGAACACAGGAGGTGAGGAAAGACGCCTGTTGAAGTGACATGTGGGTTTTAAATGAGAAGGTGTAAGGAAAGCGCAGCCTGATGAAAATATCTTATACCTCAGCCAATCCTAGTTTGTTAAATAAAGTCAGGTTATTGTGAAGATTCTTAATACAATGCTCCCATACACTCATACACAGGGTGGTCATCAGTTCAGGCTGGAGCATGAGATAGGCGCCTAACACATTGGTGCTTGCTCATTTGATTTTCAGAGTTGAAGGATTTTTCCTAGTGTAGAAGACCAGACTGCTAAACCTTTCTCTAAAAGTGTGATCTCTTATATGGTCTTTCAGCAGTTGAGTTGTAAAAAGTGGCCTTCTTGGAGCGTTATCCAAGACACTGAGTCTGTTCCCTTCTCTAAACACCCTACATTTTCCGCTGGGATCAACTGCATTTCCAGACACTTTCAGAACTGGTCTCAACACTTTAAAATATCACACATTTTCAAAGTTATTCTTTAGTTCTATACCATCGAAAATTGCCATCTGAAACCCACTTCTTAATTTGTTGTGACTATACTGACAGTTCGGTCCTTAAATAGTTCTGTGTCTCCTATGTGAAGTCATGTATAATTTTATTCAGAATGTAGGGTATAGTTTTATCTCACTTCTAGATACTGGTGTACTTCTGCCTCTCTGATGAGAACATCGTCCTGGCTGCCAGGGAAGTCATAATTAAATGAAAGGCCCAGTCACAACAACCACGTAGACTAGCAGGCACCTTTTTTCTTTGGCCCTGATTTTCTATGTTATACATTTATCATGTATTTTGATAAAAGCTACCCCAATTTTTTGTGATAAAATGATGGGTATAAATAAACTAAATATATAATACATTATTACCATAAATCATTACATATAAATAGACTAAGTATTAATATATTATCGAACAGTTTTAGTTACCATTTAAAAAAACTGGTAAAGCATAAATTAATGACAGAGAATGGAACTCAATAATTTTAGCTATAATTGAGGTATAGGGGATGTTAGAAGCCTGTTAAATCTGCCAGTTTGTACCCCAAACCCAGAGTGCCCAACAGCAAATTTTGTAGGTGCCCCAGAGAGAATGTTAATCTCTACCTGTAGCTTGGAAACTCTGCTGTCCTAGAAGGAGATGGGAAAGATCCCAAACCTTTCTCAAAAGGAAAGCTGAATAAGCATTATTACTCACATCCATACACAGTATGTTCTCAGAGCTCGAAACTTAAAAATAGACCCTGGTAAAAGGCAGAATCCTTAAAGCGTGCTGCATCTTGACTAGGCATGTCTTGTGACTTTCATCTGTTTAGACACAAGTAGAAATAAAATGAACAGCCTAAGAATATGTGAAGCATAGAGATATTTGTTAGGCTTTAGCAAAAGGGCAGAACCAAAGTGAATGACAGAGCGGGGAGGACTTGGAACTCTCAGGATTCAGGATCATCTTGAAGGTTGTTTAGGAATCCATCTGTAGAAAGGAGAAAGGAAAGAAGGAGAATTACATTTGCAAAATATCTACTGTCTTCCAGGCACTGTACTAAGTGCTTTTACATATGCCTTTCTTTTAATTATCACAAGATTTTTCTCTTTAAGACAAGCAATGGTATTCATATGCTTTCTCTTTAAGGATTAGGAAGACTTACCCTATGCTTTTTTTTCCCTATTGGAAAATAATAACAATATGAATCACAGGTTTCAAGCATTTTTTATTCTTAATCTATTTTTAATTAATATTTTTTAATGAAGTTAAGAAATTAATTCTTCTCAATGTTAATTAAGATGATGTGCTTCTGGGGATAATGCTGACAGTTTAGTTAAAAATAAAATTCTTCAATCAATCTTAGAGATATTGACTCTAGTAGATCAAGTTCTAAGGATTGGGTGCAATTTCAAAAGCATGAAAAATAAAATAAGGGCAAGGATTGGATCAGTTGAGACCACATTTTATCAAAGACAAAACATGGCTTATGGTGTGACACTGGCAATGACATTAAGTCACATAGGCATATTAGCTATTACTCCTTTTTTAGGCCCTCTATTATACATTATCTATCTATCTGATCATGAATAACAAAATGATATGTTTTTTCCTCCTGAAATTTACCATATTTTCCATATGGTAAAATATTCACTTATTAAGGTGAAAAGAATTTTATACCTCTTTCACCAAAATTCCAAGTGTCATTCAGTAGTTGTTTGTTTTTAAAGATGAGAAAACTTGTAACTTGTTCATAGTACATGCCAGGCAAATAGACCTTTTTTTAGAGACTGGTCCATTCTCTGTTGCCTAGGCTGGACTTCAGTGGTACAGTCATAGCTCACTGCAACCTCGAATGCCTGGGCTCAAGTGATTCTCCTGCCTCCATCTCCCAAGTAGCTGGGACAACAGGCGTGCGCCACCAAGCCTGGCTAATTGTTAATTTTTTCTTTTTTTGATACGGAGTTTCACTCTTGTTGCCCAGGCTAGAGTGCAGTGGTGTAATCTCGGCTCACTGCAACCTCTGCCTCCCGGTTTAAGCGATTCTCCTGGCTCAGCCTCCCGAGTACCTGGGATTACAGGCATGCGCCACCATGCCTGTCTAATTTTTGTATTTTTTTTTTTTTTTTGAGACGGAGTCTGGCTCTGTTGCCCAGGCTGGAGTGCAGTGGCCGGATCTCCACTCACTGCAAGCTCCGCCTCCCGGGTTCATGCCATTCTCCTGCCTCAGCCTCCCGAGTAGCTGGGACTACAGGCACCTGCCACCTCACCCAGCTAGTTTTTTGTATTTTTTAGTAGAGATGGGGTTTCACCGGTTAGCCAGGATGGTCTCGATCTCCCGACCTCGTGATCCGCCCGTCTCGGCCTCCCAAAGTGCTGGGATTACAGGCTTGAGCCACCTCGCTCGGCCAAATTTTTGTATTTTTAATAGAGATGGGCTTTGATCATATTGATCAGGCTGGTCTCAAACTCCTGACCTCAGGTGATCCACCCACCTCGGCCTTTCAAAGTGCTGGGATTACACGTGTGAGCCACCACACCTGGCTAATTTTTAATTTTTCAATTTTTTTTTGTAGAGATGGGGGGTCTTGCTATGTTGCCCAGAGTTGGTCTCAAGCTCCTGGGCTCAACTAATCCTTCTGTCTTAGGTTCCCAAAGTGTTGGGATTGCAGGCATGAGCCACAGTGCCTGGCTAGACTTTTTATAGTCACAGAAATGCAGAAATTATAAAACCTCAGAAAAAGAAGGGCAGCTGAAGATGATCTTGCCCAAACTCTTTATTTTATAGATGAAGAAATGGAAGCCCAAAAAAAGCTGAAGGGATTATTAAAAAAAAAAAAAAGCACTGAGATTCCAGAGTTTCTCTCACCACATCATAGTCAAGATGTTGTTTTGAGTGTCCTTTTGGCAAAAACCCTACGTACACCAGCAAATTTTGTAGGTGCCCCATAGAGAATGCTCTTACTTATTTTCTTGGTTACATGGGATTGTAAAGCTTGAAATTCTTTCAGAGATCATCGAAGTCCAAACTGTTTATATAGAAATGAGAACAGGAAGGCCCTGAGAGGTGAACTGTCCAGTCACGTAGCTAATGAGTGGCAGACTTGAAACTGGAATCCAGCTTTCTTAGCTCCCAGGCCAAATATTCTCCATTCCACTAAGGAGTATGCTATCTCAGTAAAACAGGGAGATCAGTGAGGCTGTTCCCAAGCCCAAAATACTGTTACGTAAGGAATTGAAAAGGTGTTGCTTCGACAGCATGAACTTAGCACAGAAGCCTGCAACATCTAGGGATTAGCCGGGCTAATTTTACTTACTGTTTATCAGCCCAGGATTGGAGATCCTCTGGCAATGTGCAGATCTGCATTAGCTTTCTGCTTTATTCCATTTCTGCTTTATACCGTTTCTGTTACGTTGGAGCAAGCTGGACCACAAGGTCAAATAACTTTCCTCGAGGTTATAGATTCAGTCATCAGCTCAAACAAGTCGAAACTCAAGGTGCTCTTGGTTAAGTTTAACCCAAGACAAAATAGTAAAGCAGAAAACGTTTCATTTTCAGTATATCCTATTTTTCCCTCTCTGTCTTCTCTTTCTGTTATTTTAACATGTGAGTACTAGGACACGTGGAACATGGATGTACATAAGAAAGGAGAACCAGGAACTGGGAGTCTAAGTTAGGTGTCAGTAGCAGTTAGGTCAATAGTGAGAAGCCAAGACATACACGTGAGTTTGTAGCTAGTTTAAAAGATTGAGTCAGAGGCTAGGTAGGTATTCATGCAAATAGATGAGCAAGGAATAGGAGAAATGGTCCAGGTAGATATTCAGAAAACAAAAACCAATAAGGATTAAAGAGGCAAAACCAAGGCCAGGTGCAGTGGCTCACACCTGTAATCCCAGCATTGTGGGAGGCTGAGACAAATGAATCAGTTGAGGTCAAGAGTTCAAGACCAACCTGGCTAACATGGTGAAACCCTGCCTTTACCAAAAGTACAAAAATTAGCCAAGTGTGGGGGCACATGCCTGTAGTCCCAGCTACTCGGGAGGCTGAGACCTGAGAATTGCTTGGACCCGGGAGGCAGAGGTTGCAGTGAGCTGAGGTTGCACCACTGCACTCCAGCCTGGGTGACAGAGTGAGATTCTTTCTAAAAAAAAAAAAAAGAAAAGAAGAGGCAAAACAAGATAAACTCAGATAAGTAAACAGCAAATTATCACATTATATATCATAAACATATACAATTTTTGTCAATAATATCTTAATAAAGCTGGGGAATACAAGAAAATATATGTCCACACAAAAACTTGTGTACAAATATTCACAGCAAGTGTTCATGATGGCCAAAAAATGGAAACAACCCAGATTTCCATCAACTGATGAAAGGAAGAATAGGGTATATCTGTACAGTAAAGTATCTGGCAATAAAAAGGGAAGAAATGCTGGTACCTGGTATAACATGGATAGATCTTGAAAATATTATGCTGAGCGCAAGAACACAGTCACAAAAGGTTACATAATATACTATTTCATTTATATGAAATGTGAAGACTAGGCACATTCATAGACACAGAAAGTAGGTTAGTGGTTTCCAGTTACTGGGTTGGGAGTGGGGGAGTGACTGCTAATGGGTATGCAGTTTCTTCTTGGGATGAAGAAAATCTTCTGAATTAGATAATGGTGATAGTTGCACAACTCTGTGAATATCTAAAAACTGATGAATTGTGTACTTTAAAAGGGTGAATTTCATGGTATATGCAGCATATCTCAATAAGGCTATAAGAAGAAGGAGGAGGAGGAGGGGGAGAAGAAGGAGGAGAAGGAGGAGAAAAAGAAGAAAGAGAAGAAGAAGGAGAAGGAGAAGGAGGAGGAGGAGGAGGAGGAGGAGGAGGAGAAGAAGAAGAAGAAGAAGAAGAAGAAGAAGAAGAAGAAGAAGAAGGGATGAGGAGGAGGAGGAGGAAGGAAAAGAAGAGGAGGAGGAAGAAGAAAAGAAATTCTCACAAGTGAGGATAACTCATTGCTTGAAAGCAGGTGATTGCATGCTTTCTGTTAAGGCATAGAAGGGCCTCCTGGTGGTTAATTTGGGATTTACAGGTAGAAGTTGGTAATACCCTTGGCTGAGGTAGGGCTTGTGTAGCCTGGAGAAGGCAGGTCCAGACACAAGGCACCCTGTCACATTCATTCACTCACTCAGTACATATTTTCTGAGTGTCTACTACAAGTGTCAGGTACAGTGCTAAGTTCTTGACTTTTAGTGACAAATAAATAAAGCTCTTGACCTCCTGAGGCTTCCATTGCTAGAGAAGGCAACAAATGATAAAGGAATAAATGTAGGTATTCACAAATGCTTTTAAGTGATAGAAAAGAGATTAGTAATGGTGGTGATGGTGCTGCTCTAGATGGGGTGGCTATAGATGGGGTAGTCAGGCTTCTCTGAGTGTCATTTGTGCAGATGCCTGAGTGAAGTGAGTAATAGGTCCCTTAAGTGGTTTCTCCCAAGGCACTAATACTGCCCATCTTGTCCACCTACTTTGCACATCAGAACACTTCTAGCCCATTGGCAGTTATTTTACCTGCTGGAAAGCCCTGGTTTCTAAGCTTCAGTATGATGAACAACTAAACTAACTGGCTCTTCTATTTGAAGAGACCCATGGTACGCTTCAAACCACTCACTGAGGTAGTGGTAGATGCTTCTTGGTACTTTCCTTCTCTATAGATCATTGGATCATATTGATCACTTAGAGGGAGCAAGTGATGGTTAAGTCAAAACTAGGACTGAAAGACCGAAGAGCTAAAGAATAGGGAGGTAACTACAGCAAAGTCTGCTGGGATTTAGTAAATCTGAGGCAGTCTGCTTCCCAATCTTTATATTGCTCCCTCTGCTTTCACTGCCAAGGAAAGAGGAAAAGAACTGTATTATTTGGGATCTAACCAGAAACACCAAAACTACCTTCAGCATCTAAAACAGGGATTCTGATGGAGGGAACCAGTTAACACAAGTGATGGAGAAGTAGAGCGTCAAATCAGGCTGCATAAGCTTCAGTGAGTGAATCCTGAGGCCAGCCATTATCATCTCACAGCTGGAAGAAAGTGGCTCTCCCCATGCCTAAGGGACTGAGACCACTTGATCAAAGCCGGAATCATCATGGGTCTGTCTGCTAGAAGGGACATAAAGAAAATGTAGCTGCTACCAGAGCAACCACTAAAGGCTGGGGACAGGAAGAAGGGAAATAAAATACCTTGGGTTGTTCCTGTAACCCCAGTCTTCTAATTCACACAAGTATTTCCCATGGGAGAAGCCCAGCCAGAAGCCAGATGATATGGGAGTATGGGGAAAGTGGCCTGCAGGGGGCTATGCCATCCGAGACAGAAAGAAAAAACAGGGTAGGGGTGAGGAATAGATTTGAGGGCACATATGCCCAGGTGTATCGGAGGAGCTGTGAAAGTGTACTGAAATGTTCCTAAGTCTCATGGGCCAAGTTCTGGGTTAGGACCTCTCACAAACATACTCTCATTTAGTCATCACAGAAGTCTTCTTTTGAAAGTAGGAATGATTATCACCCTCTTAAAGATGGAAAAAACCCAGGTTCAGAGGGTTTGTGGAATTTGTTCATGGTATGATACTAAGTTAAGTATAGTGAAGTCAGGATTTAAATCCATCCCTGCCTAATTAGTAACCCTCTTCTCTTTCTATTGTTACATAGATATATATAAAGAAAAATATATATTTATATTTAATCTTTTTGGACAGTTTAAAAAATATATATTATATATATATGTTATATATTATATATATATTATATATATATTTTATATATTAGATATATATATAATTGGCCGGCGCAGTGGCTCATGCCTGTAATCCCAGCACTTTGGGAGACGGAGGCAGGTGGATCACGAGGTCAGGAGATCAAGACCATCCTGGCTAACATGGTGAAACCCCATCTCTACTAAAAAATACAAAAAAAAAATTAGCCGGGCGTGGTGGCAGGCACCTGTAATCCCAGCTACTTGGGAGGCTGAGGCAGGAGAATGGCGTGAACCCGGGAGGCGGAGCTTGCAGTGAGCCAAGATAGCGCCACTGCACTCCGGCCTGGGTGACAGAGGGAGACTCCATCTCAGAAAAAAAAAAATAAATAAATATATATATATATATAAGTTTTTTAATTTTTGAGACAAGGTCTCACTCTGTCATCCAGGCTGAGTATAATGGTGCCATCACTGCTCACTGCAGCCTCAACCTCCTGGGCTTGAGTGATCCTCCCACCTCAGTCTCCTGGGTAGCTGGGACCACAGGTGTGCGCCTCCATGCCCTACTGTTTTTGTGTGTGTGTGTGTGTGTTTTTGTAGAGACGAGGTTTCAGCATAGTGCCCAGGCAGGTCTCGAACTCCTGGGTTCAAGTGCTTATTGCAGCCTCAACCTCCTGGGCTCAAGTGATCCTTCCACCTCAGCCTCCTGGGTAACTTGGACCACAGGTATGTGCCTCCATGCCCTGTTTGTTTGTTTATTTATTTATTTATTTATTTATTTTTATTTATTTTGTGTGTGTGTGTGCGCTTTTGTAGAGATGGGGTTTCCGCATACTGCCCAGGCTGGTTTCGAACTCCTGGGCTCAAGTGATCCACCTGCTTCGGCCTCCTAAAGTGCTGAGATTGCAGGCGTGAGCCACTGCATCCAGTCTTCATTCTATTCTTGAGCCCTCAGGATATTAGCAGGGGGCACATCTCCTTCCTAATCACTGATTTTCCCTTTTCACCTCTCCTGTGGTGCCCAGGCAACTTTTGAATAACAGGTAGAGTCTCTGTACTCCATCCTGAGACTAGAGTCCAGGAAGATATGATCTTTCATTCAAGAGAAACCTTATAATCATTGACATTACAAAACTGTGTTGAAACTATCTCTCGAGGAGATTTACATATTAACTGCTTTCCTTCTCCGTACTGCAAAGCTAAGCAAAGATGCCTATGCCTACATTTTCAGAGACCAAGACTGAGTTTTAGGGGTGGGAGTGTTTGCTCCCAGGCAATGAGGTAAGAGACTAAAAGAGCGAGGGTGGGGCTTTCTTTCCCCAGATCTCAGGTGAAGCTTCTAGGTTGACAGCAAAATCCTCCTTTCATTTATAAATGGACTATGTTTGCTCTGGAAGCATCTGAGAGGATAAATATGGGATCCCACAGAAGCCACAATGTTATTTTTGCAGTGTCTTTTCTCATTATAACTTCAGTTCAAGTCTTCTTTTTTCTTCCTCAAACTCTGTTTTTATTTTTCTGGGGGAGAGGGTGGATATGTTTCTCAGGTGTGAATGCATGCACATGTATGATTGTGTATATGCATACACACATAGTAGGAGTTCTTTCTAATTGAGGATCCTAAAAAGATGCAAAGACTGATCCTCTGAATAATGTTTACCTGACAAAAAATGTTTACACCATTACTTTTCCTAATTTTTCCCAGCTGGTGAGATTATCCTGAATTGTGGCTCAAATTTGGTCACGTTCTATCTTGGAAAAATATGGAACTCTAGAGAATGTACAAATTAAATAATGATTATGTGGTGTTAGGTATATATACTCTGAATTATTTAAAGACACTTTTGGTCGCCAGTATCATTTTAGTATTTGTAAGAGGCACAGTAATTTTATCCTGAGAGATATCAAAATATAATGAAGATCTGGGTAAACATGTTCATCCTCAGTTTAAGTTTAAGGTTAGATTCCACCTTTATGTTGTATCTTAAAGCAATGTTTTAAGTACCCTTGGGGTGTAGCCAGAATAAAGGACCCCCAAAGCTGTCTGGTCTGTGTCTTAATCCCCCGAATCTGTGATTATGTTAGGACACATGGCAAACGAGAATTAAGCTTGCAGATGGAATTAAGATTTCTAGTTAAGATGACCTTTAAGACTGGGAGATTATGCTAGATAAGCCAGATGAGCCCAGTGTAATCACAAGACCATTCACGTGGCTAAGGAAAGTGGAAGAGTCAGTGTCAGAGTAATGTGATATAAAAGATGTGACCAGCCATCAAGGGCTTTGAAGATGGGAAGAGGCAACGAGCCGAGAAATGTGGGCAGCCTCTAGAAGCTGGGAAAGGGAGGAAAACAGATTCTCCTCTAGAGCCTCCAGAAAGGACATCTGGATTTTAGCTTAGTGAGAGCCATGTTGGACTTCTGACCTACAGACCAGCAAGATAATAAATTTGTGTGATTTTAAGCCACCAAGTTTGTGGCAATTCATTACAGCATCCATAAAAAAAGTAACACACCTTCTAACTCAGGCTATGCCTACAGAATACTAACAAAAGCCACTTAAAAATAACAATGTCACAGTATTAGTTAAAGCAAGTGACATTCGCTACCATAACAAAAATCTCTAAAAATCTTATGGCTTAATATAATTAGAATGTATTATTTGCCCCAGAGAATTCAGACAGATGTTTGTTTTTGCTCTAGTCACTTTCCATATAGTCATTCCAAGTTCAGTCTTCAATCCTGTGGCTCCACCTTCTTCCAAGACCTTAAAATCCTTTCTCCTTCCAGCAGATGCAGAAGGAGAGAATGTGTGGAGCATTATGTAGAAGGAGTTCATGAGCCTGGCCTGGAGAGGACACATCACTTCCAACTCCGTTCCATTACCAGAGCTTAAGTAAATGCATGTGCCTCATTGCAAGGGAGGCCATGAAATGTAGTCTAGCTGTGTCCTCGAGGAAAAGGAAATTTGGAACTTGACGAACACATAGCAGTCTCAGCCACAACTGGGCAAGGCCATCTTTTGATAAAATATAAAAATACAAGGACAGGGAAAAACAACAAATTTGATTGTGAAGTACAGTCAATTAAATAATAGGGAGAAGCATAACAGCTAGGCAGCTATTAGCTCTAGTTTAAAATACTTGCGACACCACTGAGGGATTGCTGAAAAGTCACTTAAGGTCTCTGGGTCTCAGTTTTCTCATCCTGGATACAGCAATAAAACTCTGCCCTGCCTCAAACTTGTTCTCCGTCCCAGTTTTTGTCAGTTTTCAGGTTTTTAGAAAAAACAGAAAGACACTAAACATGTTTATTTGTTTGCATGTGCATGTCTAGAGAATGAGAGTTACACTATTTTTTTATAAATGCATTTTTTCAAATTGACTAGTTTAAATATAAAGGCATAGCTTCTTTTTGTTAGGTTGCCCATCAAAATTGCCATTTTTTAGCTTAAATATGGCCAAATTATGGCAATTTCATATAGTTTAATAAATTACATTAAAACAACATGTTGGATCCTTTTGTATAACCAAGAAATGACTTAGGAGACTTTTTCTGATGACTGTAAATCTTCACTGTAATGCTCTATCATGATGTCTTGTTTATTTCATTCTCGTATTCTGCAGTTGGTAATTTATCTGTTTGTTTGCTTCTTTAAACTCTATCTCCAGAAGATTATAAGCTTCATGGTGGTAGATGCTTTACTTCATTCATCACTGCATTTCCAATGCCTAGCACAGAGTCCTGAATTACAGGCTCAATAACTATTTACTGAACGTGAAAATCAGAGCTGCTTCAAGATATATGAGGCTAACTGAGGTGACAATATCACATAACTTTATCTGAGACTGCAAATAAATTGTTATACATATTCCAGATAATATTTTTCACTTGTTTTACTTTAATTTTTATAAAATCCAGAATTCCTTTCACTTAATTTTCAATGCCAACCAAAACCACCATGCCATTTGAGTACTATGAAAAAGCAGTGCCTACACTACTGTAAATGCTTTTCCATGAATTATTTTGGATAGCTAAAGACTGTGACTTTGAAGCTCATAGTGATTCAGTATTATTGTGAATTGCACAGCTGAGAAGGGACATAGAGGTTGCTGAACCCCTCTTTACCCAAACCCTCCTGGACTGGTGCAAATTTGTTCAATTTCTAACATCTTCCTAGAAGAACGTTTCACATTCAGCTTTTGGAACCACTTCCAATGTATACCATACGTCAGCATTGTTGGGATTTTCTTCCTTCTAATTTAAATGCTTGTACTTAGGTCTGTTCTTGTTGTTAAGTGAAAATAGTAAAAGACTGTCGTCTTTTGGGTGAAACTTCTTCAAAGCCCGGAAAACCATCTTTTAATAATTATCAGTTCTTACTGTTCCATGTTCTTGTGGTTTTGAGATGTTTTAGACTCATCTCCAAAAACACCCGCACCCGTAGGCAAAACTGGTAGCAACACAGCAACTCGGACGTGGGTGTGCATGTGAAAACGTTGTTCTGACGCAAAGAATTGGAATGTAATTTACTACTGGGGATAAACTCTGTGAAAACACCTCTGTGATCAAAATAAAAGATGAAAAAGAAGAGCATCCTTGGGCCCCAGGGAGAGAACTAGATCTGATGGTATCTGGTGCAACTTGCAAATGTGAACATTTCTTAAGGCCACAACAGGACAGGAATATAGCAGCCCAGAAACAATTGAACTTGAAAATGTTCCTGCCCATTTGGCTGAAATCAACAGTGAAAACCACTAAGACATTGAATATGTTTTAAAATTTATGTTAAATACCTCCAGTTTTTGGAAATTCATTTTGCTTTTCTTTTTACTTAACTTGTGCATTTGTTGGCTATTGCTGCTACAGTAGATGCTGTTGTTTGGCATTCAGATATCAAGAGACAACTAGCCAAAGGAAGGATTAAGGAGGGTCCCATGAAGCTCAGTAGAACTTGTGATAATATTTGCAAGAGAAGACTGCCTGCCAAACTAACTTCAGAAAAGATGATGATGATGTTCCCTACTATCAAATACAGTGTCATGGAAATAGAGTGTTAGGTACAAAGATAAAATCCGAAACACACAAGTCCCTTGGGAGACGCAGCAGCAACAGGAGTGGTGCGTGGGGCAGCCCTAGCAATGTGAAGGAGGACTGGTAAGATTGAATTTGCTCATGAAGAAGCACAGTTTCTTACTGCATCTTTCTCAAAGCACTTCTTTTTATCTTCTGTGCCACTATGTTTTCCTAGGTAGTAGGTCTTCCTACCTGCTCTGTTTTAATCTCTGGGTAATCTTCTACCTAGAGTCTCCTAGGGAGAGCCTTCCCTGAGACTCCTTTCTCCCTCCCCTGCTGTGACCTGTTTAGCAAGCAAACCATTCTCTATTCTCTGGCTATGATCTCAACTCTGGACCTTGTATTTCCAAATGCCATTGATAATTTTCCATAGGCATATACGTTGTAAGGCATTGTAAAGTTCAATGGAATTCATAGGAATTAGACACTTCCCTCATCAACCAGAGAAGAACAAACAGAATATATTGGCAGCTCTATATGCCTCAGGATAGATGTTCATGTATCCTTTATAGAATCTAAATATAAGCACAGTATTCTGTCTACACGGAATCCTCAATGCAAGTTATTGACTGACTGACATAAATCTGAATAAAGCATTCATATAAATCTGACTAAGCTTTATGTAATAGATTATAGCGGATTTTAAAAAATGAGCTGTTTAGGGTCACTAGTGTTGGGCTGATAAGTGACAGATAGAAATTAGAATTCCTTGGCTCCCATTTTGTGCCTATCTTCTCGGCGTTTTTCTTGACCCCAGGGCAAGAAAGCTGTGCCTCATACTCCTGCACCAGTCAGTCACTTGTTGAGGGCTGCTTGGGGACTTTCAGCTCTGTGCTTGTGTGGGCTGAGGCCCAGGAGCACTTTGGTAGCCCTCCAAGAAAATTGGTGTGAGCTTTGGAAGCAAGAGCACACAGAAGACCGGGGAGGGTCACACAGTAATGGCAGGCAGAACACTGGCAGTCTCCTCTACACCAAGAAAAAATGTAACATCTCATGAAGCATAGTATTAATATAAATGTAATTCTGTCTTCTTGGAAATTCCAGTAACATGGAATGTTAAATGGGTGCTTCCAGAGAGACATCATCAACTTTTCGAGATTTAACTCTCACCATGGCTTCTTAAAATGCACCAGTTGGACCCCTCTCCCAAGCTGTGTAGCTTGAATACTTCACTTCGTGACAAGGCTGGCATTAGGATGGCATGCTGTGTGCAACTGGGGCAAAGGACATGGCACTTGATGGTTACTTGACAAGCTGAGGCCAGGAGAGTTGTACTGTCCCTTCCTGCATACAGAACGCTGAATTCTAATGAGGACTAAGTTCTGATTTTTTTTAAAATTTTGCCCAAATTCCTATCTAAGGGGTCTGGGGAGCCATGTCCTACAAACCATAAATTCTCATCAGATGGGTTTTATTTAACCCTATATATCATGACTTACTTTCCAACCTGACTCTGGCATAATGAAGTGACATTGTTGTCTGGGGTATTTGATTGATGTCTCCTGCCTCTCTAAAATGCAGAAAACCAAGCTGCTCCCCGACCACCTTGGGCACATGTTCGCAGGACCTTCTAAAGCCTGTGTCACGGGCCATAGTCACTCATATTTGGCTCAATAAATCCCTTCAAATGTTTTGCAGAGTTTGACTCTTTTGTTGACACTAACTAGTGGCTTTGACATTGTGACACTAAAAGAGGCTTGAGACACTGCAAGAGATGCTAGAAAAATTCTTTTAAAAAAGGGGGGATATACTTTTAAGAAGAGCTATGACTGAGAAGAAGGGAAATAAAACTTTTTTGTTTATTCTAAAACAAAACCTAAACATATCAATAATATTGCCCTTCAAAATAGCACCTTCATTCCAGCAACCCTTATTCTGGCAGAAGAGCAGCCATCGCTCAACTGCTCCCCAGGGACTGCTATGAGCCAGCTAAGACAATCAACATTTTTACTTTAAAGTTACACCTTGATTCAGTCTCAGAAACATGAAATAAAATGTTGTAAGCTGTTTTACTTATTAGATATCACTCCAAATGAAATGATTTTAGTTATTTACAACATTTTTTTTAAAAATCACCTTCATGATTAAAAAATCCAATGAAAAATTTCCTCCACTGAAGACATCACTCAGATCCAGAAGGCATTAAACAGAAGTACCATCATCTAGATATTAAAGGCCCCAAAGTACTAAATTAGAATTACTTGGATATTTCATGTAAATGTGGATTTGTTTTCTTCTTTTGCCCAAACTATCCAGGCAATTTACTGGTTTTCTTCTGTAGCGCATAGTGTGTTACAGCTTTGTCATGGTTAGTACATCTTACCAGGTATGCAGTTTTTTCTGCATTGTAGTTTAAAAAGTAATCACATAAATTATATAGCAAAAAGGCTTACCTCTGCTAGGAGCATGGCAGAAGCACAAACTTAAATTGGAGTTCCTGTCAAAGTCAACGCTTTCATGTTCATGGACATAACATTGCTCCTGGATTCCTGTGGCCACTAACTAAGGCTCGGAGCAGATGAATTAAAGGTCAGATGCACTCTTTGCATTCATGACCATTGTACGGTAAAATCTATTGTGAGTTGAAGGTTTCCTCTGTGCAGTAATTAATACCATTTCATGGTATTTGCCAGTTACACAAGAACGCACAGAGTTGTAAAAATGTGAAAAATAGTTAAACCTTGATGGCTTCTGTCACTTTGTCTCATAAAAGAGAAGAAATAGAAACAAAAGAGCAAAATTCCTTGTGGTTGTGTGATGAGAATACCATTAACAGAAGGACCTGCTCAGGTGAGCAGATAAAGGACACGACAGCTGGAAGCAGTTAAATTCCATTTCTGCTACAGGTAGAGCATGCCTTATCTGAAATGCTTGGGATCAGAAGTATTCCAGATTTTGGATTTTTCTTGGATTTTGGAATACTTGAATATATATAATTGGGGATAGGACCCAAATCTAAACACAAAATTCATGTATGTTTCATATATACCCTATACATATAAACTAAAGGTGATTTTATATAATATTTTAAATAATTTTGTGTATGAAACAAAGTTTGAGCACATTGACCCATTGGGAAGCAAAGGTGTCACTACCTCAGCCACCCATGTGGACAATCTGTGGTTGTTTGGCATCACCATCATGCTGCATGCAGAAAAGACATAATGCAGCTAAATGGGTGGGTGGGAGGGTCATTTCTCCCTTGGGAATGTCGAATAAGCTGTGTAGTTTGCACCTGAAATTTGAAGTCAGATGTGGAAATTTCCATTTGTGGCATAATGTCAGTGTTCAACAAGTTTCGGATTTGGGGGCATTTTGGATTTCAAATGTTTGGATTAGAAATGTTAATGTACCTGCTTCTTGAGAGTTCATCACAGCTTGGGGAACAGAAAAAACTCATTTGACTAAAGGAAAAATAACTCTGATATGATAGCACAAAACATTTCAGAATCATAGAGGTAAAAGAGTCTTGGAGAGAGAATCTATTACCTTCCTCTGACTTCAAGAACAGCCATTCTAATGAGGCAGTTATGTTTTATATGAAAATATCTACTCTAGGGCAAAAAATGCTAAAACTTATTGAGTAATACATTTCAATCCCTAAAGATTAAGAAATACACTAATGCTCATGGTTCTATTAACATCCATTTTTTCTTCGTTACTGATGCAATTGATAATCAGTTAATCATTGTAAATGAATAATTCTCCTACTTAAAAAAGAACATTCTTAAGTCTTTCTTCAGCTTAATAAGCCTGGAGATAAATCTAGGTCTAATTTTCTTACCATTTAAACAATCTTTTTGATTTTTTCCCAAGATTCACTTATCTTAAAATAAATCTGAATTTAGTTAATACGCTTCAAATTGTTGTTAATAAATAGAGAATTGACACTACTTATCCTTCCGCATCTTCAGGTAGCGTTTTCTAGAAAGCTGGCCACATTTTAGAAAGAGTGTTGTATCCACAAGCCAGTGAGAGAATCATTGGCGAAAACAGGGACTAAATTCACAATTATGTTTTTCTTTGTACCACGCCTAATAAAATAAAATAGCATATGTGAGGCAAGAAGGCTTTAAGGAAGAAAGAAGAGGAAAGGGGGTTACAGAGTTTGTGAAAGAATCTAAATATTTAGGATCTAGAAATATAAATAAGAGTATTTAGAATCTAAATGCTCTTATTCTTACTGGTGGGGCTGGGGCTCTGAAAAGTCAATTTAGTATCAGTGTTTCTGTGCTGATGAGAGTACTCATTAGAGAGAGGATAATACAAGAAACAAGATAACTGAGCAGGTGAGAGGGTATGATCCAGGTGGAGGGGGACTAGACTTTGGTAAAGCAATGATAGTAAATTCAACGTAGCTGAAGAATTGCAGTTTGGGTACTGAATGCAGGTATGACTTGATAGATTTGATGGTGGAACGTTGATGGTGACTGCTTCTATGATGTCTGTAAATGTTATAATGAGAATATAATGTTATAAATGAGAATAATGGGGAAGGTGGGGGAGTAGGAGATTTGGGGGTAGAGAAAAAGATGTGAACTAGTAATTTAGGAAAATAGAAAGCTGAATAAACTAGGCATATGTGGTAGGATTGCCCATTTGAGGTTAGTGGTCATGGATATATAGTGAGATCAATCAGCACAGTTGTTGGGTGGCCAGGGCAGTCTCAATTTTAGTTGTTGATTTTTTTTGTATTATCATTTGAGAGATACTTCTCTTTGCCACTGGCTGTTTGGATAACCTCTGGACTTTCTAAAAGTGTGGAAGGAATGTCCAAGCCCACTGCTGTCTGGAATCACAACCTTGGACTGTGTCGCAACTGGTAAGAGGTAATGAAACAGAAGGAGGTGCCTAGGGAAGAGAGAAGCAGTTTTTCTCTGAGCTGGAGTATGCTCCCTACAAGTTCAAGATAAGAGAGCCGCAGGGAGGCCAGCTTGTAGGTCAAGAAGAAGGAAGGAAGGGCCTTAGAATGAATAGCCAGTCCCATCTTATCCTAGACAGCAAGGCTCCATCCTATTGTTGATTCTGGGAGTAAAATGGTTTCCCTGGTTACTGGAGCCTGTTTATTCAGTCAGGCCAAAGGAGCAAGTACGTTCACATCATGGCAAGCATACGACAAGCTTCTTTTTTTCCTGTGCAGCATAATTTTTTTAAGTTCAGGGGTACATGTGCAGGTCTGTTACACAGGTAAACTTGTGTCATGCGGATTTGTTGTACAGATTATTTCATCACCCAGGTATTAAACCCAGTACCTACTTGTTTTTCCTGATCCTCTCCCTCCTCCCACCCTCCACCCTCTGAAAGGCCCCAGTGTGTGTTGTTTCCCCTCCGTGTGTCCATGTGTTCTCACCATTTAGTTCCCACTTAAAATGTTATGTATATAACTACACAGACACATATATAAAGTTTTCAAGCCAATTATGTTTTAGTTTTCCATTATAAAAGATATGCCAGCACACTGAAGAAAATCTGGGAGATGCAGATAGGAAAGAGAAAGATATAGCTTATGGAATGATCAACATAACAGAACCACAATGAGGACACTAGTACATTTCCTTCTTTAGGTGTTTCTGGTTGAAATAATCATGCCCAACATTCCACGAGGAATTCCACGTGAGTTCCTCGTGTGTCAAATACATCAAAGCCTACCCCACCCATCTGGTGAGTCTTGATTTGAATTTCTAAGGAACTCAAAATTGTGCTCTTCTATTGCTGCTCTGATATGATTTTTATAAAAGGACTACATTATTTTTGTTCAAAGCAACCAAATTAAATCCATAGAATCCAGATAAATTTAACCAAAAGCTCAAAGGCTT
Source organism: Piliocolobus tephrosceles (assembly GCF_002776525.5). Taxonomy (NCBI): domain Eukaryota; kingdom Metazoa; phylum Chordata; class Mammalia; order Primates; family Cercopithecidae; genus Piliocolobus; species Piliocolobus tephrosceles. The sequence continues at coordinate 32,332,214 of NC_045437.1, forward strand.
GACTTTCTCACCTTTTCCCAAGAAGACATTTTTGACAATTGTATCAGTCATCTAGGACTGCCATAACAACATACCACAGGCTGGGTGGCTTAAACAACAGAAATATATTTCTCACAGTTCTAGAAGCTGGAAGGCCAAGATCAAGGTGTCAGCTGGGTAGGAGTTTTTCCTGAGGCCTCTCTCCTCAGCTTGCAGATGGTTCCCTGGTCACTGTGCCCTCACATGGTCTTTTCTCCACGCACATGTGTGCATCTCTGCTGTCTCTCTTCTTTCTTACAAGGACATCAGTCATATTGGACTAGGGTCCCACCCTTATGAGCTCATTTAACTTTAATTACCTCCTGAAAGATCCTTTCTCCAAGTACAGTCATATTGAGTGTTTCAACATAAGAATTTCAGGGGGACGCAATTCGGTCCACAACTGCAATGGAAACTTCTACCTGGCCCCTTCAACACAGGATAAATGTACTAGTAGGGATCTCATTTTTTCCCCTTTGCTTTGCTAATAATATGGGATTTGGAATAAGAAAATGTAAAGTGCCACTATAGATGTGTATTAGCATCAAATTGGAAAGTTCACTTCTGAATCATTTCACATGGCTGAACATTCACATTGAAATTTTGCCTCAGGTATAATTGTAAAAACTGTCCCCTATCACTTTCTACTAAAAAGGAATCAAAGAATACCAGTTTCATTAATTGAATTTGATTACAAATCACACTGATACTAAAGGGAGGACAAGTGTTAGGTCTAGCGACGAGGCAGCTGCTGTCACAGCTTTTCCAATCGAGTTTCCAAGCCATCCAGAAGAGCAGTATCTCTCTTCCAAGAGATAAGTTTATGTTGGATTTGGCATAGAAGACAAATTCTGGTCTGATATGTGTAAGGTGTTGACATTTCCAAAAGAAAGTCACAATGTGTTCTCTCCCAGGGTCACCAATAAGTTCTGAATATGAGACACAACAGGGCATCTGTTCACCTCTCCCCCAACTTCTAGAAAGTAAAGTAAGTTGCTCTACACGAGAGGCTTAGTGGATGTACTTCATCAGCACAAACAGAGGTGTCGATTATGGAGATTATGGAGAAACAAAGCCATGTGCTGCTTGTCACTGGGAGGGGCAAGACAGCCAAGAATCCAGAAAACAAAGGCTCTCAAAGGCAAGCCAGAAAACAAATCAAACATCAAGTGATCACACTGAAAAGAATAAACATTACAGTATAGTATTTGATTCCTGTACTTGTCAGTTGGCTTTGTGGATGCCCTCAAATTGGAAGCTTGATGTTGGAAGAGCCCCACAGGGATGAAATCACAAAGGAACCAATAAGGGCTGGAAAGTGATCAACTATTTATCACAGGCCAGTCCCCAGCACTTAGAAAAGGTCTATGTCAGAGGCCCTGATATCATTTGTGGCATTATGGGATTTGCTTTGGGAATCTAAGAAAGGTGCTTACAATAAAGGCAGTCAAATAGATGCACTTATAATTGCTATGGTGTAAGGACAAGATACATTATTAAACTTCCCAGAGGTCTTCAAAGCTCATTTCACAGTTATTTTGGTGCTCTTTTCTTCAGAAATCTTCTATGAATCCAAAAAATACAAATGCATTGAATGATGCAAATTCCATCTCCATCGTTTCTTGCCAGCTGTCTTAGCGAGGTGCTAATGAGCAATAAAATCGTCCCTAAACAGGCTTTTGGAAAGAGAAGGAAGAAAATCCAGGAACCAGGACACCCCAAAGCTGGATCATCACTCAGAATGAGCTATAAATTATCTTAACTTTCTTCTACAATGTTGCCTGCAATATTAGATTTCTCAATCCAATTGTCACATGGCATCAAAATTATACCATTACCACTAGGCATTTCTCAGCAGAGAGTTTTCTAGGCAACAATGTTTCTTTTCTTCCTCTTTATAAACAGAAAAATGTGCAATCCATATTTTCCCTATAAGATAAACATGTGATTCACTTACCACGGGACTGTCTCTAAAATAACTCTGGCTCAGGGTGTAGACATCATCTCACCTATTGTCATCACAATATTCTTTAAGTAACCACTTTCTGGGATAGAACTGCCCCAACAAGGTAGCAGCCAGGTCACAAGGTGGTTTTAGTTTACTCTCTCAAACATGCAATTCCAATTACCAAAAAATAAGTGACTCTTAATGATGGGTTTAATAATAGTAGGTGTGGAAGCACTTACAGTTCCAGGACTAAGCCAGGTTTTGTACCAAAAATTAAATCACTAAAATGATATTTTCTTTCAAATAGGAATGGACAAGCAAAAATGACTCACTGTGTTTTCCAATTGCACTCAAGACCTGTCTCTATATGCCCTCCTCCTCTGCTTGAGCAGAAGGTGAAAGAGGTTGTGGAGACTACGGAAATTGGTGAGTCTTATGAATTTCTCAATGAGTCAATTTTCTGAAAACCAGTATCTTATATTTCACAAAGTTTCAGTGTGACATAATTAAACTTATTATTGACTTTCATAGGCCATTGAATCTTGAAGACAAATGCTCTTTGACTTCACTACAACATCAGTGGGCACTTGGCCAAGGAAGGCTAGTTAGAACCAGGCTTTTTGCAAACACAGCTGAGGTATTTATTCTGTCTTTCTTCATCACAAAAGTAGCATGGAGAATAATGGACAAGAGAGTTCAACTGGAGCAGGAACTGTCCAGAATTTGAGGAAGAAGTCACATATCAGTCCTGGCCACGATAACTGGGGCACATGTACTATATCCAAGATGATATCCTCAATTTGGGGAAAGTTTTCTTGCCTTTCCCATAGCCTCCCAAGCCATTGACAATCCCCACATTCAAAACATTCTCATTCACATTTCTGATTCACTTTGGGCTACAGGAACAACAGATGTTGAGTACTTCTAGGGAGCAGAACCATTATAGGTAGACATAGATCTTGCAAATAGAGAGGTAGAGAGCTTTCTCAAGACCTTTGGACCAAGCAGATCACATCACAAGGTGTACCTTATGCTAAGTGCCTGATCTCTAAGACCCTCCACCAGCTGTCAGACAGACAGCATGCTCACAACATGACAGCTGGTCATTCAAGGTCAAGAACATGAAGACCAGCCCACCCCTGAAAATGACGGATCAAACTCAGCTTCACAATGACTCTTATTCCATCCCTAGTGGTGTTTAAAAACACACTGTCTTAAGCAACAAGGGGAACTGACCACGTGTTCACAATAGTTTGTTTCTTACCCTCTGCTTTGGCTTGACCAAACTTTAGTCAGGCTTCTCTCCTCCACAAAGATTCCTAGACTTTGGCTCTCCTGCAAGTTTAAGCAAGCGCTGAAACACTAAGGAGCAGAACATCTGTTAACAGCTCATCCTGAAAATCAACTGACCATAGATAAAAACACTTCCTATTGGAATATCCTGGTTTTGCCGCCTGCTTGCCCACACTCTATGCCCTTCTCCACAAAGGTCTGGCTGGTCCTTCTCCCTCCATAAAAAGGAAAAGCTTCTTTCTGTTTGATTTTGAGACACTTGCAGATATCTGAGGTTGACATGTTCTTCCTATTGCAATAGTCTTTTTGAATAAAGTCTCTCCTTATCTAAGTTTGATTTGTTTTTAATTAATATAATGCAACCGAATACTTTATAGAAATAAGAATAAATGAGCCACAAATATATACAACAACATGGGTGAATCTCACAAATATAATGTGAAGCATAAAAAGCAAGAACTAGCTCTTCTTCTCCGAGAAAACACCAAATGGCAGATGACGCCGGTGCAGCGGGGGGCCCAGAGGCCCTAGTGGCCCTGGGATGGGGAACCGCGGTGGCTTCCGTGGAGGTTTAGGCAGTGGTATCTGGGGCCGGGGTCGTGGTCGTGGAGGAGGCCGGGCTGGGGCCGAGGTGCGGAGCTCAGGGAGGCAAGGCCAAGATAAGGAGTGCATGCCCATCACCAAGCTGCGCCGCTTGGTCAAGGACATGAAGATCAAGTCCCTGGAGGAGATCTACCTCTTCTCCCTGCCCATTAAGGAATCTGAGATCATTGACTTTTTCTTGGGGGCCTCTCTCAAAGACGAGGTTTTGAAGATTATGCCCCTGCAGAAGCAGACCCATGCTGGCCAGCACACCAGGTTCAAGGCGTTTGTTGCTTTCGGGGACTACAATGGCCACGTAGGCCTGGGTGTTAAGTGCTCCAAGGAGGTGGCCACCGCCATCCGTGGGGCCATCACCCTGGCCAAACTCTGTGTGCAGAGGCTACTGGGGGAACAAGATTGTCAAGCCCCACACCATCCCTTGCAAGGTGACAGGCCTCTGTGGCTCTGCGCTGGTGCGCTTCATCCCTGCACCCAGGGGCACTGGCTTAGTCTCAGCGCCTGTGCCCAAGAAGCTGCTCATGATGGCTGGTATCCATGACTGCTACACCTCAGCCCGGGGCTGCACTGCCACCCTGGGCAACTTCGCCAAGGCCACCTTTGATGCCATCTGTAAGACCTACAGCTACCTGACCCCTGACCTCTGGAAGGAGACTGTATTTACCAAGTCTTCCTATCAGGAATTCACTGACCACCTTGTCAAGACCCACACCAGAGTCTCCGTGCAGCAGACCCAGGCTCCAGCTGTGGCTACAACATAGGGTTTTTATACAAGAAAAATAAAGTGAATTAAGCCTGAAAAAAAAAAAAAGCAAGAACTAAATGGCTATATACTGTATACCTTATATGAAGTTCAAAAGAGAAAAAATGAACATAAATTGTTGAAAGTCAGGATGCAGGCTCCCTTCAGGGGGGCAGTTGCTGGAGGGGGACAAGGAGAGCTCCTAGGGCACTGATAGTATTCTGTTTCTTGATCTGGAATATACTCAATTTGTGAAGAGTCACCTCATGACAGACACATAATTTGGAAAACTTTCTATGTGTTCTACTCCAATAAAAAATTCACTTAAAATTGAATCTCTTAGAATTATAATTTATTTTTTCTCAAACAAACTTGTATGAAGCAAAAAAAGGGCCTCAATGCTTTCTAACTAGCAAATGAATTCATATCATTTACATATGTGACTTAAATAGTGATAGAATTAGAGAATAAGATAAGTTAGCCCATAGTTAATAATTATTTAATTTAATTTAATTTAATCTCTGGTTTTCGTGTTTGATGGTCACAGGAGTATAAATATCTTTGGAACTTTATTTTCTAGTGTGTTCACTATCACTTAAGGAACTGTCTTAGTCTATTTGCATTGCTAGGAAGGAACACCTGAGACTGAACAATTTATAGAGAAAAGAGGTTTATTTTGGCTCAAGATTCTGCAAGCTGTATGGGAAGCATGGTGCCAATATCTGCCTCTGGTGAGTGCCTCAGGAAGCTTCCAGTCACATGAAAGTTGAAGGGGGAGCTGGCATGTACATGGAGAGAGTAGGAGCAAGAGAAAGAGGGAGGAGGTCCCAGACTCTTTTAAACAAACAGATCTCACATGAACTAACTGAGTGAGAAACACTTTTCTCACTCATCACTGAGGCAATGGCACTAAGTCATTCATGAGGAACCACCCCATGATCCAGTGCCTCCCACTGGGTCCCACCTTCAACGCTGGAGATCACATTTCAACATGAGATTCTGAGGGGACACACATTCAAACTATATCAGGAACCAAATTCAGTTTCCTACAAAACATAGTCTAACTATGTTTGTTAGATGTTTTGGTGTTTAATACATCAAAAATGTAAAAATATCAATTTGCTATAATCACAGCTTTTTAATGTTCTGTGAGAGAAAAAATGTAGTTAGCACAGTAGAAGAATATCAGGGGAAGCTGCTTATCATTATCAAACAAATTTCATGATGACAGAATATGACAGCACAAAATGTGTATATGTTTAACTTAAATGTGAACTTTATCTTACCTGGCTGGTGGTTCTCTGGTTTTCATGTTTGATGGTCGCAGGAGTATAAGTATCTTTGGAACTTAATTTTCTTATCTTGTATAGTGACTTTCTTGTCTTGTATAGTGACAAAGAATGATAACTAGTTCAGTTACATTTTCAAGAGACCTGTCATCACAATGGTATTATTCTTTATTTTCTTATGAAATAATGTTTCAACTTACAACTTAATGTTCTAGCTATAATTTTAACCAAGGCTTTACAAAATGCATAGAGCTTATAATCTCCAATTCCTAAACACTCTAGTGGAAGGATCAGCTGTAATTAAATAAGTAGTAATAAAATAAATTTAATTACAAACTAAGATAAATGTTATGAAGGTAAAGTACACAGTGCTACAAGAACTATAGCTGGGGATTGAAGTTGTATATTTAAGAAAAATTATGTTGGCTTCAGTGTGAAGATTGGAGTGTGAAACAGGGAAACGCATGCAGGAAAACTACCTGGGAGGCTTCTGTGTAGTTTAGGCAAAATGTGGTAATTTATGAAAGGGTTTGGCATTGGAGATAGAGTGAGTGAATGAATTTGAGGCATTTGGGAAGTAAAAAGCTTTCACTCTGTGCTCATACCTCCCACTGTAGCTATGTAAAACTATTTCCAGGTCCCAGAAGATACTAGCTGTGTCTTGCTTTGTACGTGATGCTTCTTTCCTGAGTCATCTTTTCTTTAATGTTCCATCTAGCTACATCTCGCTTATCTTTCAGCACTCTGCTCTTCCGTGAATTCCCGTGGCTCCCTGTTTTTGCCACTGTTGTCACACTTGTAACAGAGCTTTTTTCTGTCTGCTTACTGTTGGTCTTTGTGCTAGACTGTTAGCTTTTATACTTGAGGACGCTCTCTTGTCTGTTTTGTTTCTGTGCCACCAGCTCTGGAGCCATGATTCAGAGTAGAAAACACTTTTCTTAAATTACTACTCAGTCAGGTGGGATTATTGCAAACCCCTTCATAACTTCATTATTCTTTCACAAAATCCATTTTGTTTTTTAAATTCTCTCATGTGTTTGTTTTGTGTTTCATTAATTTTGGCTTCTGTCTTCATTAATTCTAACTTCTATTTTTGAGGGTTTTAATTTGTTTTCCTTTATTAAATTCTTGAGATGGATGTTTAAATTATTGATTTTTGGCCTTTATTCTTATCTAACATCTATGTTTAAGGTTATAGATTTTTTCCTCTAAAACATGACTTTTATTGCATTCTGCACATATTTTCATTACCACTAAGTTCAAAGTATTTTCTAATTTCTGTTGTGATCTCTTTTTGACCCAAAGGTTATTTAGAAATATATTTTATATTTTACAAACATATGATAATTTTCTAGTTATCTTTTTATTATCTATTAGTCTATGGTCATGTAATCTGTGTGATTTTACTCCTTTGAAATTTGTTGAGAATTGCTTTATGGTCTAGCAATTTAAAAAAATTTCTGCACGCATTTGAAAAGAAGGTATGGTCTGCAGTTGTTGGTTATTTAAATACATAAATTCTAACTGGGTTGTTCAAATATTCTATACCTTTTTTCTGTCTGCCTGTTTTGTCAGTTCCATAGAAGTATTTTTAAATCTTCTAGCATGAATGTGCATTTGCCTGTTTCATCTTGTAATTCCATCAGTTTTTGCTTCATATGTTTTTAGGCTATTTTAGTAGGTGACATTATTATATATAACTGTTAAATTAAATCCTCTTCCCATAATGTCTCTCATTTTTGCTTTAAAGTATATATATACTTTATATATAAACTTATATATACTTTATGTATATTATATATATTTATATATTTATATATATTTGTGTATATATACACACACACACATACATGAATATTTCTCATATTAGTGCAGTTCTATCAGCTTTCTTTTGGTTATTTATTGGTGACTAACAAAGTATCCATGAACATAGTCATTTAAAACAACAAATATTTATTATTCCTAACACTTTAAGAGAATCAAGAATCTAGGTGCAGCTTAGTCTCTCATGAAGTTGCAGCCAGGATGTCAAGTGGGTCTGCAGTCTTCCGAAGGCTTGACCAGGGCTGGATGATCCACTTCCACAAGGGCTCACTCATATAGCTGTTGACTGGAGACCTCAGTTCCTCACTGGCTATTGGCAGGAAGCCTTGGTTCCTCACATGGATCTCTTCATAGGGCTGCCTGAGAGTCCTCATGAGATGACGGCTAGCTTCCCACAGAGCAAGCAATCCAGAGAGAGAGATCAAGGAGGAAGCCAGAATGTATTCTATGGCTTGGTCTCAGAAGTCACACACTTGCATTTCTGCCACATTCTGTTCATTAGAAGTGTCACTAAATACAACCCACTCTCAAGGGAGGGGAAATAGGCTCCACCTTTGAAGAGAGAAGTATCAAGGAATTAGTAGTCCTATTTTAAAACGACCGCAATTAGTATTTACAAGGTATATATTTTTTCATTCCTTTACTTCTAGACTGTTCCTTATATTTTAGGTTCGGCCCATATTAAGAAGAATATACATACATTTTATGCCAATCTGTCAATCTTTGTCTTTTAATTGTAGCATTTAGCCCATTTTCACTTCATGTACTTATTGATGCACTTGAGTTTAAATCTACTATGTCGTTGCTTGATTTCTCTTCATCTCACCGTGTGTTCTCTTCTCTCATTTCTTACTGTTTGGGTTGAGATGATTTGAAGCTGGGTTTCAGTCTCTGTGAAGGCTAGTCTACTCGGATAGACCACTATTCCCAAGGAGCTGCCTTTCAGGATCCCTGCTGAGAACAGACTCTGAACACCATTACGGCGCTGCTGTTCATGTGAGCTGGTTGAAAGTTCTGCTCAGCTTCTGGGCTTCTCAGCATCCTCTTCCAGAACCCGCATACAATAGAGGGGAAAATAGGTCCCAAGCTGAGCTTACTTCAGTGGGTTTCTGCCCCAGATTTCAGCTCTGTAATTCTCCCCTATCTTGTTGGTTCCCCAAAGCTCTCAAGCAGAATATTTTTTAAAATTATTTTCCAGCTGTTTATTTGGGAAAGTTGTTCTGAATGTCTCAGTTTGTCTTCAATGGAAGTGCAGTTTTATGTCATTTAATTTTCACAAATGGTGGAATAAGGATTATTATTTCTTTGCTAGTGAGGACATTGGTCACAGACGAGCCAAGTAAATAACTGAAAGTTACATTTAGAAAGTGACAAACTTAGAATTTGAAACTGTGTATTTCTGTCTGTAAAATTCAGGCTATTTACATTAGCTAAAAGCAATTTTGGCTGATATCCTTGAAATGAAACACACTATTAGAAGATTTATTAATAATAATAATGCTTATTGTTAATAAAATTGCTTATACTTCTCACCAATTATAAATATGTTTGAAAAACTGAAAATCTTTCTGTTTTATAGTAGTTTTTAATTAATTGCATTAAAACATAGTGATTTTGAGTTTCCTAAGTATTGTGAATTATAGTTTTATAATTGCATATTGATACTGACTAGAATCAGCGTTTTATAAAATAATGGTACTTTATCATGAAGGTCTAATTTAAACAAATAAGTGCTTATTTTTAATGTATGCATTAAAAATTATCCCAATTTTAGAATTTCTTAACTGCCACTTCTTCACTCTTTATCCAGGACTCATTTTAAAGAAACTCAGTCTTGCTTCAGGTCTAATTTATCTCCCGTTAAAATTCCATTGTAAAACAATGAATTCCTTTCCACAAAGGCACATAAATATTAAATTCTACCATATGTTATTTGTCTTTCAGGGATGACATTTTTGAAATCTATATGGATCTTTAAATAGTCAACAAATATATATAACATGTGTTGCTTTCCAGTTTGTTAAGCTTTAAAATATTAGTAAGAACTGAAGAAAAGTTCTTTTTTTCTTATTTAAAAGAAACATCTGTATTTGGAGATAGCTTCTCTGCTTATTTTCATTGATTAGAAGCTTTACTTGCTCTATCAGAGATATCAGAATATTTCCATTTGCTCTGCAATGATGAGGTTAAATTAAAGTTGAAGTCAATATTTTAGAAAGGTATCAGGTTGGTGTAAAAGTAATTGCAGTTTTTGCAATTACTTTTTTTTTTTGAAATGGAGTCTTGCTCTGTTGCCCAGGCTGGAGTGCGGTGACATGATCTTGGCTCACTGCAACCTACACCTCTCGGGTTCAAGCAAATCTCCTGCCTCAGCCTCCCGAGTAGCTGGGATTACAGGCGCCCACCACCATGCCTGGCTAATTTTTGTATTTTTAGTAGAGACGAGGTTTTGCCATGTTAGCCAGGCTGGTTTCAAACTCCTGATCTCAGGTGATCCGCCTGCCTCAGCCTCCCAAAGTGCTGGGATTACAGGCGTGAACCACTGCACCCAGCATTTTGCACTTTTAATGGCAAAAAATGCAATTACTTTGCACCAACATAAAATAGCAAAGGCTAAAATGTACACATTTCTTCAACAAAGTGGGATATGGACCTATATCGTCTGAGAACCAGAGTTTCTGAGGTCACTGAAGGGCTTTTGTGTCGAGTGTGCTTTAGAGGGCATCAGCCTCTAAATAGACTTGACTTTTTTTCTGAAGTGTTGGTGCCACTCAAGAGAAAGGGAAATAATAGAGTCCTCTCAGGCCAACTGGTGTTAGCTTTAAGGGAACAGAATAAATGAAATCTGACTTAGGGTTTTTTTCCTTTAGAAGCCCTGAATGGGATTAAACAACTTATCTTTCTAGAGCAGGGAGATAGAGATTTGGAGCAGGGTCCCAGAGATGACTAAAGAGTGTGCCTTTTCCTGCACCTTTGTTACGTCTTAGAACCAAAACTCTGTGCTGAGCAGCTGCAGAAGAAAGATATAGGGTTTGAGGCAGTGGAAAAACCGTCACCCTGAGGAGGAGGATATAGTATTGCCTGGAGGTCCTTGAATTTCATCTAACGTGCTCTGGATCTGCTGCTTGGAGACCGTAGGTCAGTATGGGTCCTGGGAAGTCAAAATTACAGCCTTTATTTTTTTTTTTCTGGTTTAAAATACCAAGTATTTGAAAACAGGAGGAGGAAATCAACCAAAGGAGGAAAAGAGGGAGAAGAGTTTTACGAAAAGTTAACTTCAGTAACTGCAAAGACATTCCTCTTTAGTGGAGCTTTTGCCTAAGAGTTGCAATTTTTTTTTTTTTTTTCATTCTAGAAGCTTAAGATGGTAGAGAAGAGAAAATGTAGGCTGCAATGGGGTAAGCTGCCTTTTTGGGGACTACATAGCCTGGTCATATGAAAGATTACTTTGGACATGATGGCGACACTTTGGGAGAGAGTTGATTTACAGCCAGCTTAAAAGGGACTTAATGAACCTTGTCAGGGAACATCTGTGTGCGTTGACTGCTGGATTCCCAGGGCCCAAGGATTGACTCGTTAGCACCTTGTCAGATTGCTGTTGACCTAAGAATTGCCATTTGATGTTCCTACTAGCAGAATCTTGAAGAAACTCCAGAAAAATGCTCATGAAAAAAATCAATATTGGAAATCTGCCATACCCTGAGAGCGCTACTATCAGATTACATATCTTTTAGTCCAGTAGGAACTTTCCCCTACCTCTCCCTACTCCCACTCCCAGCAGTAACTCTGTAGGATTTGGGGAGGGGAGAGAAGGAGAAAAATTCAAGTCTGAGAAATAAAAAGGACCATGTTCCTTTCCCCCACTGCAGGTTTCTTACCTGGAAGAAGCCCCGAACCAGAGGAAGGAAGGAGCTTTAGCTTTAAATAAAGTATGAAAAGTTGATCATGATAGTGGACTAGACATTTAATTACTGGGGTGAGACTGACCAGAGGACTCCTAATATTCAAAACGAATCAGAAAATTATGGGTGCTGCCTGAGTTACTGAGTTACAATGGGTTACCAGTTACGAACCCATTGAGCTAGTGCCAAGGGCAGGGAGGAAAGTAAAGTTACTTTATGATTGCACCTTTTTATGTTTTGCCCATCAAGTACTGGTTATAGCTCATCCAAATGTCTCAGCCTCTATCAGTCTGCGAGAGTATGTGTAGAGACTGTCTTGGTCCTTCTGGGCTGCTATAACAAAAATACCATAGGCTGGGTGGTTTAGAAATAACAGAAATTTATCTCTCCACAGTTTTGGAGGCTGGGCCGTCCAAGATCAAGGTTCAGGTAGATTCAGTATCTAGTGAGGGCTCTTGCTGGTTCATAGTCTTCTTACTGTCTCCTATGTAGTAGAAAGCTGAGGGAGCTCTTGGGTTTCTTTTATAAGGCCATGGATACCATTTATAAGGGCACCACCCTTATGACCTAATCATCTCCTAAAGGTCCCATCTCCAAATACAATCACATTGGGGATTAGGTTTCAACATATGAATTTTGGGGGGAACATAAGCATGCAGTGTGTAGCACACATGGAAATGTATTTCCAAACTTCCATGGCTCTTAGCTCATACTTGCTCTTGTAGGCAGTCACCCTGCCCACCCTACTTCCCTACTCAACTCCCCAATTCAATCAAGGTTTCCCTGGGTCACAGTCAGGAGTTTTCCAAGGTCAAGGAGATTCCCAGGGTCTCAGTACTGACCGCTCCTCTTCTTCTGTTTGTGAACCCTTTGGGAAGACCATGGGTTTGTAGGCCTCAAATGAGGCCCCTACCCACTGACTTGGAAGACAGGAATCCTGGATGTGATAGGCTGAAAAATGACCCCTGAAGATATACATATTTGAATCCCTGGAATCTGTGAGCATTATATTATATGGAAACAGAGTCTTTATAGATTTCATTAAGATGATCAGATTTAATTAAGATGGGGAGATTTTATTGGTTTATCAGAGTAGGCCCTAAGTGCAATTATATATATTCTTATGAGAGGGAGGCAGAAGGAGATTTGACATAGGAAAAAGAGGAGAAGGTGATGTGAGGGTGGAGGCAGAGAGAAACTTGGAGATACTGGCCTTACAGGTTAGAGTGATGCAGCTACAAGCTACCACAAGAAGCTGGATGCCAAAGCAGTAACCATGAGAAGCTGGAAGAAGAAAGGAACGGATTCTCCTCTATAGCCTCTGGAGGGAGAATCACCCTGCCAGCACCTCATTTAGGCACAGTGAAGCTGATCTTAGACTTCTGGCTTCCAGGACCATTAGGGAATAAATTTCTGTTGTTTTAAGACACCATGTTTGGAGTACTTTGTTAAAGTGCTTTAGGAAATGAATATACTAGGAAGATACTCCTCCCTCCTCCTATGTAGGGCACAAGTAGACATTACAGGGTATGCCTCATTTTGAATTCAGTTGGGTCATCTGAGACCCTAGTCAGTACTACCTATGCCTCGAGTCTCACAAGAACTTTCGTGGAAAAAATATATTTTACCTTCTAACAAAAAGTGACCATTCAAGTTTGAAGTGGAGGTGGCATGAGATGAGTGAAAGAAAGTAGGCCAGGCCTTCTCCATTGTCCTGGTTTTTCCTGTTCCCTTAGGCACCTGCCTCCAAGTTCCTCTTAATCTTCAGCTAAATACAAAACAAAGCAGAACAAACAAAACAAAGCACAATTCCATACACCCCCAACAATGCTTCCCGTGCTGATCAACTGATACTTGGGGTGAGGCTGTCACTCTTCACTTCTCAGAGAAGCATTTGAGTTTACTCAAATCCAGCCACACTCCCTGAACCATCTAGACATACTGAACTGCCTACTCCAGAACCGGGTGCATAGAACATATTCAGAAAACGGTGGCTACTTTGGGAGAAAAACTCTATTGGAATTGGTAGGACTGGGTTTGAACTCCCAGCTTTGCCTTTCCCTGGCACTGGCACTTTTTCTTATCTGTAAAAGGTGTGGTTGGGGTGGGGGCGGTGGTAAGCATATGCATCTCAAAGAGTAGTTTTAAGAATTTAGTGAGCATAAGGCCTGGTACGTAGATAATAATTCCCACTCACTAATGCTTTTACATCTTGATTATTTCCTTACCTCTTCATGGCATTTTACATGCAAATGTTTTACCATATTATTGTAGAATAATAAAAATAAAAATAATCTTCAAAAGGTGATTATCTAGTCATCTCACTTATTGCATTATGAGTTCATTGAAGACAGAGATTGTGGTTTACATCTGTTGTCTCTATTGTCTAGCACAGAGTAGACTTTACAAATACCTGTTGACTAATTCAATATTTTAGACACTTCTGACAGCAGGAATGCCTTTTACTACTAGTTTTAATCAGTAACACAAATTCAAGTTAGATTATTGCCTCTACCAGGTAACATGTTCATCTTCCTATGAGAACAGAAAAGAATGATCTGAACGGAAGCCTGGAAGAGACTTAGCCAGAAACAAACAAACGAACAAACAAAACTGGTTGCCTGAGCCAATGTGTATGCCTCTATAAGGTGGGAAAAAAGTGCTATAGAAAAAGTGAGAGCCTTCAGTGACTCAGCTTTGATTTGTGTTCATTTCACAAAGTGACATTCAAGCAAACTTTTAGGACCATTTACTCAGTCCTCTATGGGGTGCCTCATTTTTCAAAAAATTAAACCCATTGAAATAAAAAACCTACTGATAAATAAGGCAATTGTTCCTATTTCAAAAGGAATTTTTCCTTCACAAAACTATCAGCTTCAAATGAGGGAGGTTCTTTAGAGCATTTAAAATATAACTACATTTCTAGAAGTTCTGCAACTTTGAGACAAGCACACCCATAGTGTGAAAATAAAGTCCACTTTTGATTTATATTAATATTCTGTATTTTTGTATAGATTAATTCACCTAATTCATTCATTTAATCACTTTCTTATTTGTTCAAAAATAGGTTAAACAAATTTTACGCTTCTGAGACACTGACCACAAGGAAGGTAGTCTAAGTTAGTCCAAACAATGAAGAAGCCTAGTCTTTCAGCCCATGTGACATTACATGTCAGACAGGGAAGTTCACATGATTCTAAGTAAAAAAAAAAAAAAAAAGCCCTGAGTTTGAACTTCAGCATTGTGAGTTGAGATACTAGTTGCACGACCTTGGGTAAATTACCTACCCTGCATGTCAGTTTCTCCATCTAGTATAAAAAGGACTACCTCATAAGGTTGCCCGAGGATTCCTGAGATAACAATGCACGTGATGCTTGATTTACAGGGGCCAAGTAGCTGATAAAAAAAAAAATGTTAGTTTCTTTTTTACCTCATCCAGATATCCTTCTTGTCCCTATCCTCTCACCTCCTACAACCACAGTTAGCCTTCTAACTAAAATCAGACATTCTGAAATTTACATTTTATCAGCATTTTCCCCAGAAAGTATTCTATTGGCAAGACATAACAGCAACAGTAGTGGCAGTAGCAACAATTGCTAATATTTTATTGAAGCCTCATAAAATACCTATATTACCTCATTTAATCATCACTACAACCCTTTGATCTAAGTAACAGTTATTATCTTTATTTTAAAGGAGGTTAAAGTAACTTGCTCAAGTGAGATGCAAACTTAATACATGCTGTTGATACATACTGATGCATTTTGTTATCTCCAAGTACAAAGGCAGTAGAATTTTCATTACTTGTAAGTATTAGAGAAACTGTAAATTCTCTAGCCCCTTACTCAGAGATGTTGAAATAGTCATAAATGTGAAAAAGAGAGGATGTTTCTCCTGTGGAGACCTAGTATCATGACAGCTCGTAACTAGAATACAAAGGTGACTTTTGACCTAGTGATCTTTTCTGAATCAAACTTGCTCTTTCAGCAGCCCCCAGTCTCATGAAACCTGGAAATTTCATTCTGCAGAGAGACTCTTGAGTAGAAGACTACCAATGAGATCCACTCATTTGCATACAAATATGTTAGTTAATTATTCACAGAAATTTTACAAGTGAGAATTATTAAAAATTCCTTTGAATTTCCCAGGAAATAATTTTTAAGGAATTCATAGACTTCTTATTTTAGAACTGTTTTAGATTTACAGAAAAATGGCGGAGTTCCCTCATGCCTCCTCTCCCCATTTCCCCTTCCCACTCATTTCCCACAGTTTCTGCTTTTATTAACATCTTGCATTAATGTGGTATATTTGTTACAACTGATGAACAAATACTGACACATTATTAACTAAAGTCATAGTTTACATTAGGGTTCACCCTGTGTTGTAAAGCTCTGTGTTTTGACAAATGAATAATGTCATGTATCCGCCATTAAAGTATCATACAGAATAATTTCACTACTCTAAAATTCCCCATGTGCCACTTCTCTTATTTCCCTCCCTCCTTTCAAAACCCCTCCAAACCACTGCTCCTGTTACTCTCTCTATAGTTTTGCCATTTCCACAATGTCCTACAGTTGGAACCAAACAGTATGCAGCCTTTTAAGGCTTGACTTCTTTCAGCAATATGCCTCCATGCCTTTTTATGGTTTGATTATTCACTTCTTTGAGTTACAGAATAATATTCCATTGTAAGGGTATACCGTAGTTTGTTTATCCATTTGCCTATCCAAGGACAGCTGGGTTGCTTCTAAGTTTTGGCAATTATGAATAAAGCTGCTATAAACATTTATGTACAGGTTTTTATGTGGATATAAGTTTTCAGCTCATTTGGGTAAACACTAAGGAGCTAGATTGCCAGATTATAAGGTAAGAATATGTTTAGTTTAGTAAGAAACTGCCACACTGTCTTCTAAAGTGGCTGTACCATTTTGTGTTCCCATCAGCAATGAATGAGAGTGTCTGTTGTTCTCCATCTTCACCAACATTTGGTATTGTCAGTGTTATGGATTTTAGTTATTCTAATTGGTATGTAGTGGTATCTTATTGTTGTTTTAATTGGAATGTTCTAATTATGTATGATGTTGTGTATTTTTCATATGCTTATTGTCATCTGTACATCTTCTTTGGTGAGGTTTCTGTTAAGGTCTTTTCCCCATTAATTAATCACATTTTTCTTCCTTATTGTTAAGTTTAAGAGTTTTTTGTATACTTTGGATACCAGTTCTTTATTAGATATTTGTTTTGCGAAGATTTTCTCCCTGTCTGTGGTTCATCTTTTCATTTTCTTAAATGAATCCTTCATAGAGCAGAAGCTTTTAATTTTAATGGAGTCACACATCAGTTTTTTTCTATCATAGATGGTGCTTTGGTGTTGTAGCTAAGAAGTCACTGCCAAACCCAAGTTTATCTAGATTTTCTTCTATGGTATTTTTTAGGAGTTTTATGGTTTTGCACTTTACACTTCAAGCTATGATCCATTTTGAGTTAATTTTTGTGAAAAGTGTAAGATTTATGTCTAGATTCATGTATTTTTGCCTGTTGATGTCCACTTGTTCCTGCATCATTTGTTGGAACAGCTATTCTTTTGCCATCAAATTACCTTTACTCCTTTGTCAAAGATTAATTGACTATATCTGTGTGGCTGTATTTATTGGCTTTCTATCTGTTCCATAGATTTATTTGTCTATTCTTTGGCCAATACCACATTGTCTTAATTATTGTAACTTTATAGTAAGTCTTGAAGTTGGGTAATGTACATCCTATGACTTTATTCTTCAATATTTTGTTGGTTATTTTGCACATTTTTATATTTTATAGAACATTCAGAATCATTTGATTTATATTATAACAATCAAATTATTGACAAAATAATTTGTTGGAATTTTTATTGGGATTGTGTTGACTCTACATATCAAGTTGGAAAGAATGAATATCTTAACAATATTGAATGTTCCCACCCATGAACATGGAATATCTTTCCATTTATTTATATCTTGTTGATTTATTTCTTTCATTTGTTTTGTACTCTTCCTCATACAGATCTTATACATATTTTGTTAAATTTGTGCCCAAGCATTTCATTTTTTTGGTGTTAATATAAATGACTTTGTGCTTTAAATTTCAAATTCCAATTGTTCATTGCTGGTATATAGGAAAGCAATTGACTTCCTATATATCATCAATGGTATCTGTTAAAGATTAAAAAAAAAAAACTAGGCATATTAACTTTGTATCCTGCAACCTTACTGTAATTGTTTATTACTTTCAGGAAGTTTTCTTTTTTGATTCTTTGGAATTTTCTACATAAACAGTTGTGTCATGTGTGAGCAAAGACAGTTTATTTCTTTATTTCCAAATCTATATACCTTTTATTTTCCTTCTTGACTTATTGCATCAAGTAGAACTTCCAATATGATGCTGAATATGAATGGTGAAAGTAGACATCTCTGCCTTGTTCCTGAACTTAGCAGGAAAATAGTTTCTCACAACTAAGTATGTTGTTAAATGTAGGTTTCTGTAGATGTTCTTTATCAAGTTGAAGGAAAAATAAATTTTTAATGGCAGGATTTCAGCGACCAATGAAGGGTGTTTTCTGGGGGCAGGGGTTTCTCTCAAATAATACTTCACAGGGCTTCTGTTACATATGCAAATGGTCAAGCACAGTACAAGAAATGATTCTCTTCTCTCAGATAAACAACAAAAAGCTCCCAATCCTGCTCAAAGATGATCTTCTACAG
Organism: Piliocolobus tephrosceles; assembly: GCF_002776525.5. Classification (NCBI taxonomy): domain Eukaryota; kingdom Metazoa; phylum Chordata; class Mammalia; order Primates; family Cercopithecidae; genus Piliocolobus; species Piliocolobus tephrosceles. The sequence goes on from NC_045437.1 coordinate 32,350,567, forward strand.
CAAAAGCAGATCCGCTAGTTTCCACAGTGAGTTCCCTCTTGTTAAATGAACTCAAAAGCCTCTACTCAATCCCTCCTAACAGTTTTCTGCTGCAGAAATGCAAAGATAAGCAGAAAAAAATCCCAGTACTTAAAAATTTTACAGTGAAGTGGGAGCATTTTGGGGATGGAGCAGGGTTTGTTGAGTAGGATAAGATGTGTCTATATGTATCTAAAACACAAGGCACAGTATTCTAGATTTTGGGGCAGTACTTACAAAGTTAAACCTTTTTTTTTCTTCTTGCTTACTCCTTAGAGCAACCTAGGGGGTCATTGATATTTTTATTTCCATCAGATTTGGACTACTGCCATAAATTTGCTGAGCAGATTCTCTTGAATCCAGTTTCTTTAGCAGAGTTTCAAGGAAAGACCAAGCAGATTGTTGTTATGAAGTCTGTCGTGGAATAAGTTGTTGCTATCAGAGAGATAAAAGACAGCCACATCCAGGGAAAAGACACAAAATGTGATTGTGGAGGCTAGAGAAAGAGAGTGCTCTAAAAGATCCCCGCTTTTAAAATGGAAAAAAATAGCTCCACTCAGGCTAAGGAGCCTTTTACATACATGCAATCATTTGTTTTCTAAACTATTTTTGAAATGAATTAACCAGAGTCCTAGAGGTCAGCTGCTGATTAAAGAGGATCACTATTTGTAAAAAGTGACTTTGTTTTGTTTTTTTGAGCAAAGAACTAAGAGTTCCTTACATCATTAAAACTGTCAGGAGAAAATATCCCAGTGAAGGAAAAAATGCATAAAGAAAATATTGGAACTGACTGCTTCCATAAATTGAATATGTTTGCATTTGTTGAAGTTCATGAGATTTTGCAGAGTGACAGATAATTTAGAACTGTTTGTTCAAAGAAGAGACGAGGTTGTAAGATGTCCTCAAAAATAATTCCATATGTTAACATGTTAGTTCTTGGAAAATTCAGAGTATGTTCTATCACCTCAAAAACAATCCCACTGGGCAATGGCCCCCAGGGCATAAAAGAAACAGATGCCATTGGCAGAGCTGAAGTGTTTATTTTTAAACACGGAGACCTAAAGATTAGTAAAAAAATATACTAGGCATTTGAATATTTTTTTCTCACCAAGGACTAGAAGTGTGCATGTTGGGGGGTTGGGGCATGTTTAAAAATCAATCTACATTTTCTAGGAGAAAAATTTCCCAAACCAACTTGTAAAGGAAACATAACTAGAAGTGGATGTTGGAGCCAAGAGAAATAGATCTAGTCCTGACTGTATCAAATATGATCCAGATACTTCAAAAAAAAAAAATCAACTTTTTTTTTTAACAACATTAGATTTTTAGGAAAGTTGCAAAAACAATATGATATGATTTATATGATTTATATGTGTGTTCCCTCCAAATCTCATGTTGAAATGGGATTCCCAGTGCTGGAGGTGGGGCCTAGTGGGAGGTGAGCGGATCACAGGAGCGGATCCCTCATGAAGGGTTTAGCACCATCCCCTCAGTGAAAAGTGAGTTCTTGCACAGTTAGTTTGTGGGAGATCTGGATGTTTAAAAGTCTGAGACTGCACTCCCCACTCTCTCGCTCCCACTCTCACCATGTGACATGCCTGCTCCTCCTTCACCTTCTGCCATGATTGTAAGCTTCCCTGAGGCCCTCACCAGAAGCAGAGGTGGGCACTATACTTGCTGTACAGCCTGCAGAGCCATGAGCCAATTACACCTCTTTTCTTTATAAATTACCCAGTCTCAGGTATTCCTTCTAGTAACAGAAATGGACCAATACACAATATAATTTTCGTATGCTCTTCACCCAGTTTTCCTAAATGTTATTTTACTACATTTGCTTTAAATCTAATCTGTCTGTCTAGTATCTTTTTCTGAACTGTTGAAGAGTCAGACATAATGCTCTTTCCCCCTGAACATTTATGTGTGGATTTCCTAAAAACAAGGACATTCTCTTACATAATCACCATAATAATTACTAAAATTAGGAGATTACTTAAGTTTTTTTTTAAATTGTTTCACTGTTTTTTATAGCAAAAAAAAAAAAAAAAAAATTCAATCCTGCATCTAATTCAAGAATACACATTGCATACAGTTATCATACCTATTTAGTTTCTTTCATGATCTATATACTTTATACTTGATTTCCCTTGGCTTAATTTCTATATCTATAAAAGAAGTGTGGCAGGACTGGCTTTCTCCCTCTGCCAATACCACTACACATATTCCATCATCTTCCACCCCTTTCTTGCAGAGTGGTATATATCCACCTCCTTATGGGATACAAGGCAATATTATGTTTGTTTCTAATGAATCACATATAATATATAGCAGAGGATAGGGAGAGTAGCTGTGATATTAAAGAGAAAAGACGTTCCAAAGAAAGACTTTTCTTAAAAATCTCCCAATGATTATGAAAGAGGTGAATATAAGGAAGAAGGTAGACTTTGAGAGTAGAGAATAAAGGAGAAAGACCATTCAGTAACTCTTGGTAGGGGGCATAGTGGAATTGGATATTGTACAGAAAAGAGGAGGCACTAAAACTTCCACTGTTCTGTGGATGTTTCATGGGTTGAAATTCTGAAGCAAATGATATGGACAGGAGACAGGGAAAACAGGGAAATACCGAGCAGAAGAGGGCAGGGTCCCTGGCAAGGGCTCCACCCTAAAGCCTGGATCCAGAGCCCAAAGTGAGAACTATCCCTGTTTTCCCCACTGAATGTTGCTTTTTGGCCCACCCTGACCCCTATCTTGTGCCCATAAAAACTCCAAACTCCAGACTCAGCAGACACACACACACACACACACACACACACACACACACACACACACACACGAGAGAAGCTTCTGGACATTGAGAGGAGAAGCAGCAGCTGGATGTTGGAGACTATGGTCACAGAGGAGTTTGGCCCAGAATAGCCAGACTCCAAGGGAAGATTACCTTCCTGCTCCATTCCCTTTCTAGCTCTACCTTTTGCTGAGAGCCACTTCCACCATTACAGTCCTCCACATTCACCACCCTTCGATTTGTTCATGTGACCTAATTCTTCCTGGACACTGGACAAGAACTTGAGCACCAAGAGGGATATTGTGCACCCAAGAGGGCAGAGTGTAAAAGGCTGTCACCCTGACCCTCCACTGAGCTGGTTAATACTTAACTGTCCATGGATGGCAAATGTTAAAAAAGCACTGATTTTAACACACACCCTCTGGGGCTCCGTGGGTCGCAGACAACCCCTCCAGGACAGCAAAGCTAAAAGAGCATTGTAACACGCTTGGATGCTGCTGTGGAGCCCACACAGAACCTGCTCCCATCAGAGAGGAGTGACCAGTCAGTTCCAGCGTTCATTTGCTCTGGTTCCTGCACCCATCAGCTAGTGTGGTCCCTCCCATAAGGGATTGAGTGTGGCAGTCGAATAAATGAGCCACCCCTTTCATGAGTCCCGCAAGGGGGTCAAAAGAACTCTCCCATCTCACAAATACCACTTTATATAATATATACAGCTTTGTGGACTTCCTGGCAGCACATAGCTGGCAAATGGTAAGGGTGTTATTACTGATTAACTTTACCAGCTCTCCTTTTCACTAATGAAGAAGAAGACAATAGTATGGGGGTAGTAAATATAAAGTGCTATACAAATGCAAGTGATTAATACGAATCAGTTAGTGAAAACTGTTCAGATGCAATTATCTATCCATGGGGAATAATTGTAGACTGCAATGTTGCCCTCATACTGATATTCACTCAGTCACCAGGTTTTGTCAATTCTACCTCCTAAGCGTCACTCATATTCAACCAAATAGAACTGCAGCTTCCCACAAAGCTACAGTAACAGGGAGTAGTCACCCTTATCACTAAGACAACTAAAAACTCAACAAAATATGAATAATAGTTTTTAGACATTGGTCTGTGATCCCCCAAAGAGAGAAAACAAATAAAGTGAGCCATACTTTGGGAGGCCGAGACGGGCGGATTACAAGGTCAGGAGATCGAGACCATCCTGGCTAACATGGTGAAACCCCGTCTCTACTAAAATACAAAAAAACTAGCCGGGCGTGTTGGCGGGCGCCTGCAGTCCCAGCTACTCGGGAGGCTGAGGCAGGAGAATGGCGTAAACCCGGGAGGCGGAGCTTGCAGTGAGCTGAGATCCGGCCATTGCACTCCAGCCTGGGCGACAGAGCGAGACTCCGTCTCAAAAAAAAAAAAAAAAAAAAGTGAGCCATATCAGGGTCCCAGATTACTGCCCGGAGAAAACTTCCAGACCACAGTGTAGGACAGGAGAACCTGGGCAGAACCCAGTGATCATCTGAATTGAAGGGACAGCTGGGAGCCTGGGGAGACCAAGGCAGTTAGAGTTCACAGGGCAGTGTGCCACAGAATAGCGAGTTGCACAGTGAAAGAGAGAGAAGAGAGAGAGAGGGAGGGAGTGAGGGAGGGAGAGAGAGAGAGAGAGAGAGAGAAGAGCTTTGAATATCTGCAGTAGGTTCCGCTCAAGTTTTCAGCAGAAATAAGTGTGATCAGCACATAAGTGTGAGAAAATGACACAAGGCCAAGAAAAAGACTACTTGAAATGAGCAGAGGAAACAATTTCCAGATCTTACACTTCAAATAACGTACAAACTATCCAGAGTACAAAACTTTGTTAACTCACAGGGTAATGGATAAAGTGCTCAGAAAGTTATTGATTCAGTAACGGGACAGAATTAGCTCTAGAATGAAGGTTGTTATGTTACTGCATAACAAAGCTTAAAAGAAAGACTTGAAAGATCAAACGATTTCCAAGAAACTTAACTGTGATCCAGAACAAATCCCAAGAATCCTTATAAAAAATATCAAGCACAGTACAAAATAAAATTCACTACGTATAAAATCCAATAAAAAATTACAAGGTTTGGAAAGAAGCAGAAAAATGCAATTCATTATAAGGAGAAAAACACATAGAGATCTCAAAATGAAACAGATGATAGAATTAATAGACAAGAACAATAAACAAATTAGTTATAATTGGCTGGGCACGGTGACTCATGCCTGTAATCCCAGCACTTTGGGAGACTGAGGTGGGCACATCACCTGAGGTCCAGAGTTTGAGATCAGCTGGGCCAACATGGTGAAACCCCATCTCTACCAAACACACAAAAATTAGCCGGGAGTGGTGGCAGGTGCCTGTAATCCCAGCCACTCGGGAGGCTGAGGCAGGAGAATTGCTTGAACCTAGGAGTTGGAGGTTGCAGTTAAGTGAGATGGTGCCATTGCACTCCAGCCTGGGTAACAAAAGCAAAACTCCATCTCAAAAACAAAAACAAAAACAAAAACAAAAACACAAAAATAGTTATAACTATAATTCCATGTATTCAACAAGGTAAAAGCTTAAGCTTATTAAGTAGAGACATGAGGGACGGAAAGTAGACTCAAATTGAACATGTAAACATAAGAAATACAATATCTGAGAATAAAGTATACTAGATAGACTTAATAGCAGATTAGATATTACAGCAGAAATATTAGTAAACTTGAAGATACAAAATAAAAATGATCTATAATGAAAAACAGAAAAAACACTGGAAAAAAGTGAACAGAGCACAGATGAGCTGTGGGACAATTTCAAATGGCCTCTATGTGTGTATGGAAGAGAGGGAGTGGAGATAAAAGTTATTTGGAAAAACATAAAAAATTTTCCAAATTGATGTAAGCTCTAAGAAACTCAACAAGCTCCAGGTACAAGAGACAAGAAAATGTACCAAGGTATATCATTAACAAGTTGCTTAAAAGCAATAAAGAAGAAAACATTTTATAGTCTGAGGAAGCAGACATATTACATACAGAAAAAAAATGGTAAGAACAACAACACATTTATCAGAAACAATGAAAGCCAGAAGAAAATGGAGCATCTTTAAAGTATTAAAAACAAACAAACAAACCTAGAATTCTACAATCGGTGAAGATATCTTTCAAAAAAGAAGGCAAGAAAACATTTGGGCATATAAAAGCTGAAAGCATTCTTTATCAGCAGCACTGCACTACAGAAAACACTCATGGAAATCTTTCAGGTAGAAAAAGATACTCTACCAAAGGAAAATAGGGATCTATGCAAAGAAGTGAAGAACAGCAGAAATGGTAACTATGTGAGTGCATATATAATTTTTTCTAATTGAAAATCTCTTTGAGAGACAATCCACTAGTTAAAGCAACAATAATGTATTGTGGGGTTTGTACCAATTAGAGGTAAAATGAAAGACAATCACAGCACAAAGGCTAGGAAAGGAGGAAACAGAATCACACCCTTATAAAACTCTTATACTGAAAATAAAACAAATTAACTTGCGACAATTTGAGAACTTTTTTTTTTTAAGAAAAGCAGCTGACTCAACCTTTCAGAGTTCTAGAAATTAGTCAATGAGCTCACGACAATTTGAAAACCATTTTTTTTTTTTCAAAAAAAGCAGCTGAATCTCAGTAAGAATAATGAGGTTTTTGGCATTTTGACTTGCCTTATTCCCATCCTCCTCTCCTCAGCTCTGTGGTAGGCTTGAAAGGCAGCAACCTAAAGCCACTGAAAGGGAAAGATTGGGTCTGAAGCTCCTAAATATGGATATTCCCAGAGAATTTGTCACTCTTTGACCTCTCTGGAAGCCCCCCTGGAAAAGACACTCACTGGGCTTGTCATTATTTAACCCACTTAGGGCTCTCTCAGTGGGGAAAGCTGGATCCCTAGGGCATCTGTTGAAAACAATCAGTGACATTTATGTAACATTGCAGCTGCCTGAGGCTGCAGTACTAGTTGGTGCAAACAAGAGGCTGGTCAAAACACTGAAAAGGAAGGTCTGGGGAATTCAATGTCCATGGGTGGGTTAGGGGTGGGGTGGATTTTGTAAAGGTGCATTCCTTAGGATTTAGAAGGCCATGCACATGTGCAGGACTATGTGAATGCCCAATAAAGAACCAAAAACGTCCAGCATCTCTCTGCTCTGATGCTGAGGCTGTGTGCAAGCAGAAAGTGAAGGATAAGGCAAATTGCTGGAATGCCGAAGGTGTGCTCCAACAAACACACGGAATTCCTTGGCAAGGAGCTTAAGATTTATTGGCTTAAAGTCACAAAATAACAACAAGAGACAATCCTGGAGGGTGGTGGTCTCGTTTCTAGAGTTGCCACATTATATTACCTAAAATGTCCAGTTTATGACAAAAATTGTAAGATATGCAAAGGAACATGAAATATGGCTCTTAAATAGGAAAAAAAAGGCAGTCAACAGAAGATGTCTTCAAAGAGGCTCAGATGTTGGACCTAAAGAATAAAGACTTTAAATCAGCTATTGTGTTCAAAGAACTAAAGGAAATTATGCCTAAGTAATTAAAGAAAATTATGAGATCAATATCTTACTTAATAGAGTATATCAATAAAGGGATAGAAATAATAAAAAATAATTTGGAATTTTGGAGTTGAAAAGTACAATAACTCATAAAAAATATTCACTAGAGAAGTTTAACAGCAGATTTGAGTTGGCAGAAGCAAGAACCAGCAAACTTGAAGATAGGTCAATTGAGATCATGCTGTCTAACGAGCAGAAAGAAAAACGTAATGAAAAAAATTGAACAGAGCCCCAGATACTTATGGAACACTATCTAGCATATCTACATGGGATCCTAGAAAGAGAATAGAAAGAGAACGGGGTATAACAACACGTGAAGAATATGTGGAGAAAGAACACATGAGGACGCCAAACATCTTCATATGATTTTAAAAACACTGTTACTCTATACATCCAAGAAACTCAATGAACTTCAAGTAGGATAAACTCAGTGACAGCCACACCTAAACACATTAGCAAAACTGTTAAATGACAAGAACAAACACAAATCTTGAAAGCAGCAAGAACAAATAACTTATTATGTATACTGAGTCTTCAATAAAATTAACAACTGATTTCTCATTGCAAGAAGAAAAGTCATGCCTGGAATCCCAGCACTTTGGGAGGCCAAGGCAGGTGGATCATAAAGTCAGGAGATGGAGACCATCCTGGCTAACACAGTGAAACCCCGTCTCTACTAAAAATACAAAAAATTAGCTGGGCTTGGTGGTGGGTGCCCGTAGTCCCAGCTACTCAGGAGGCTGAGGCAGGAGAACGGCGTGAACCCGGGAGGTGGAGCTTGCAGTGAGCCGAGATCACACCACTGCACTCCAACCTGGGCGACAGAGCCAGACTACGTCTCAAAAAAAAAAAAAAGAAAAGAAAAGAAAAATGGAGTCCAGAAGGTAGTGGGATGACATGTTGAAAGTGATGAAAAAAAGGCTACCAATAAGGAATTCTGTATACAGTAAAACTATCCTTCAACAATGAAGGAAATATTAAGACATTTCTGATAAACAAAGTGTGACAGAATTCATTACTGAGAGACTTGCCCTACTAGAAAAATGATAGGGAATTTTTTCATCTTAAATGAAAGAACACTAGACAATGAGTCAAAAGCACATGAAAAAATAAGGATCACAAATAATAAAGGTTAATATAAAATACATTATAAATGTACTTTTGTTTGTAGCTCTTCTATCTGATTTCAAAAGACAACTATATAAAGCAATAGTAATAAAGCTGTGTTGATGGGCTTATAATGTATGAAAATTTAACTGGATTGGCAAGAATGGCACAGAGAAGGGAGGAAGGACTAGAGGTGTATTGGAGCAAAGTTTATGTATGCTATTGAAATTAAAGTGATGTTAATATGAACAGGATTACTTATGTTAAGATGTTAATTTTAGTTTCTTGGGCAACCACTAGTAGAATAACTTAAAAAATAGTGAAAGAACAATAAGCAAATTAATATGGCAAACTAGAAAATATATAGTTGACACAAAAGAGGGCAGTAATAAAGTAATTAAAGAACAAAAATACAGAAGATATTTAGAAAACAAAGAGCAAAATAGCAGACATAAAAGTACCTTCTCATCATATCAAGCTAAAAAGCTTCTGTACAACAACAACAACACACCAACGGAGTAAAGAGACAATCTACAAAATGTGAAAACATGTTTGCAAATTATACATCTGATAAGGGGTAAATATCCAAAATATACAAGGACTAAAAAGTCTCAATAGCAAGCGAAAATCTGATTTAAAAATGGGCAAGAGATTTGAATACACGTTTTTCAAAAGAAGATGTACAAATAGCCAACAAGTATATAAAAATGTTCAACATCATTAGTCATTAGGGAAATGCAAATCAAAACCAGACGAAAGATAACAAATGTTGGCAAGAACGTGGAGAAAATAGAATGCTTACATACTTTGGTGGGAATGTAAATTAGTACAGCCATTATAGAAAACACTATACAGGGTCCTCAGAATTTTAAAAATAGAACTACCATATGATCTGACGATTCCAGGACTGGGTATCTTTCCAAAGGAAATAAAATCAGTATGTCGAATTTCCATGTTTATTGGAGCTCTATTCACAGTAGCCAGGATATGAAATCAACCTAAGTGTTCAACAATGGATAAATAAAGAAAATGTGGTATATATACACAATGGAATACTATTCAGCCACAAAAAAGAATGAAATATTGTCATTTGCAACAGCATGGATGAACCTGGAGAACATTATGTTAAGTAAAATAATCCAGACACAGAAAGACCAATATCACATGATCTCAATTCATATGTGAAATCTAAAAATACTGGTTTAGATGTGGAACATCTAAATGATATATCCTTTCTTCTAAGTTATATAACTATCTAAGTTATATAATTTCATCTAAATTATATAACCATTACCAGAGGCTTAGGTGGTTAACAGAGGTTTGGGTGGCCAGGGGAACGGGGAAATGTTAGTTAAAGGATATGTAATTATAGTTAGATGGGAGTGAAAAATGTACAGATTAGGCAAATATTTAAAGATACAATAGGTAAATATATGGACGAATAAAGTAAATAAGTGACTGCCTGGGACTAGGGTGGTAGAAGGAAGAGGATAGAGGGAGGCAGAAGAAGTTGAAATGACTGTTATCGGTTATGGAGCTTCTTTGTTGGGTGATTAAAAACTAGAATTGATCATGGTGATGGTTGCACAACCCTGTGAGTATGCTAAGAACTATTGGATTGTATACTTTAAATAGGTAATAATATGTTAATTACAACTCCATAAAGCTGTTTTTAAAAAGTTCCTTATTAGTAGTTAAATTAAATGTAAATGGACTACATACTTCAATCAAAAGACATATAGTGGCAGAATGGATGAAAACATGCTCAACTACACTGACACTATAAAAGACACATTTCAGCTTCAAAGCCACAAAAAAGTTAAAGGAAAAAGATGAATAAAAATATAATATGCAAACCATAACCAAAAGAGAGCTGAAATGGCTATGCTAATATCAGCAAAATAAACTTTAAGACTAAAATGATTCATAGAAATCAAAAGGACATCTAGTAACGATAAAAGTGTCAATCCATCATGAGAACATAACACTTACATATTCAACTATCGATAGAGCCACAAAATGCATGAAGCAAAAACTGGCAGAATTCTAGGAAGAAATAGACAGAATAGACAACTTTTTCAAACAAAAACTTGGAGACTTTAATATCCCACTTTCAATAATGGATAGAACAACTAGACAGAAGATCAACAAGACAGAAGGCTTAAACAACAGTATAATCTGACTATATCTAGAGACCACTCTACTAACAACAGAAGAATACAGATTTCCCACAAATGTATATGGATCATTTGCCAGAATAGATCTGTATCATAAAACAGACCTTAATACATTTAAAAGGATTGAAATTATACAAAGTACATTCTCTGGGTACAAGAAATTAAGACAGACACCAACCTCAGAAAGAAATTTGGGAAACTCACGAATATGGGGAAATTAGACAACACACTATGAAATAACAAATGGGTCAGCAAAGAAATCACATAGGAAATTGGATAGTACTTAGAAATGAATGAAAACAAAGACATATCAAAATATATGGTATAAAGCTAAAGCAGTGCTCAGAGGAAAATTTATAGCTGTCAATGGCTGTACTAAAAAAAAGAAAAATCTTGGATAAATAATCTAAACTTTCACTCTAAGCAAGCAGAAAAAGAACTCAAAATAAGAAGCAAGGAAACAATAAAGATTAGAGCAAAAGTAAAGAACAGAATTGAAAAACAATAAAGAAAAATTAATAAAACTAAAAATTTCATATTCACGAGGATGCCTAAAATTCTTGAGACAATAACAAGTATTGATGAAGATATGTACAAAGAAGAATCTTCATACATTGCTGGTGGTTGTAAAATAGAACAGCAACTTTAGAAAATATGTAGCAGTGCCTCAGCTGTAACCCTAGAGTTACCATGTTACCCAGCAATTTTATTTACCCAAGAGAAATGAAAGCATATGTTCACACAAAAACCTGTGGATCAATGCTCCTAGCATCATTATTAATAGTAGTGAAAAATGTGTTAACAATCCAAATGTTCATTAACTAATGAATGGATAAACATTATAAAGAAATTAAGTTCAGATACATTCTACAACATGGATGAACATTGAAAACCTATGCTTAGTAACAAAAACCAGTAAAAAATACTCGTGTACTCCATGATCCTTTTATATGAAATGTTCGAAATAGGCATATCAACTGTACTGAAATTAGGCAGCAAGAATGGTTGTAAAATTCTGTAAATATACTACAACCTACTGCATTGTACAATATAATAAAATGAAGTTGAGGTATGTTGGTTACATCTTAATTACATCTCAATATCTCAATAAAGTTGTTAAAATTAGTCAATTCATCAAAAAGACAATTTTAAACATTTGCAAATATGACAGCAGAGCTTCAAAATGCATCAAGCAACACCTGATAGAACTCAAAAAGAAATAGATAAACCCAAAATTATTGTCAAGATTTTATTTTTTTTTATTTATTTATTTATTTATTTTTTTTAAATAAATACATTTTATTTATTTATTTATTTTTTTTGAGACGGAGTCTCGCTCTGTCGCCCAGGCTGGAGTGCAGTGGCCGGATCTCAGCTCACTGCAAGCTCCGCCTCCCGGGTTTACGCCATTCTCCTGCCTCAGCCTCCCGAGTAGCTGGGACTATAGGTGCCCGCCACCTCACCCGGCTAGTTTTTTGCATTTTTTAGTAGAGACGGGGTTTCTCCGTGTTAGCCAGGATGGTCTCGATCTCCTGACCTCGTGATCCGCCCGTCTCGGCCTCCCAAAGTGCTGGGATTACAGGTTTGAGCCACCGCGCCCGGCCTGTCAAGATTTTAATAACCCCTCTTAATAATTGATAGAGCAAGAAGACAGAAATTAGAATTTAGAAGACAATATCAAACAACTTGATCTAATTGACGTTAGTACAACATTCTATTCAACAACAAAAGAATATACATTCTTTTTTTTTTTTGAGACGGAGTCTCACTCTGTCGCGTGGGCTGGAGTGCAGTGGCCGGATCTCAGCTCACTGCAAGCTCCGCCTCCCGGGTTTACGCCATTCTCCTGCCTCAGCCTCCCGAGTAGCTGGGACTACAGGCTCCCGCCACCTCGCCCGGCTAGATTTTTGCATTTTTTAGTAGAGACGGGGTTTCACCATGTTAGCCAGGATGGTCTCGATCTCCTGACCTCGTGATCCGCCCGTCTCAGCCTCCCAAAGTGCTGGGATTACAGGCTTGAGCCACCGCGCCCGGCCAGAATATACATTCTTCAAATGCATTGAGAACATTACCAAAATAGAGCGTTGTTTGGGACAATCATAAAACCTCATGAATGCAAATGCAAAAATTCTTAACAAAATTTAGCAAATCAAATCTAATAGTATTTTAAAAGGATATCTCATGACCAAACGGAGTTCATCCTCAGAATGCAAGTTTTATTTAATATTTGAAAATCAGTCTCTATAATTCATCATATTAAGAGACAATATTATCATCTCAATAGATGCAGGAAAAGTATACATCTAACATCTCTTCCTGATAAACATTCTCAGTATTCTTACTGGAACAAAAGAAACTTCCTCAACTTGATGAAGGATATCTATGAAGAACAATCTACAGGTAATATCATACTTAATGGTGAAAGAGATTCAAAGTCAGTATTCCCAAATCAATTGTATTTCTATATGCTAGCAACAAATAACCAAAAATTGAAATAAAAATACCATTTCTACCATGATAAAACTATGAAATATTAAAGGATAAATTTGACAAAAAATGTGCAAGATCTATACATTAAAAACTGTGGTACATTCCTTAGTGGGGGAGAAATACATTGTGCTTATGGATTGAAAAGCTTGATATTGTTAAGGTGCTTATTATCCCCCAACTGACTTATATTTTCAAGTCAGTCTCAGTTAAATCCCCAGTAGACTTATTTGTGGAAATTGAGAATTGGATTCCAAAATTTCTGCGAAAATGCAAAGGACTTGTAATAACCCTACAGGTCTGAAAAAAGAATAAACCTGGAAGACTTACACTACCAGATTTTATGACTTATTATAATGGCAGTAATTCAAGACTGTTATTAACATTAAGACTGAAAAAGGAACAGAATAGCAGATACAGAAATAGCCACATATATGGCCAATTGATTCCTGGAAAATTTGTCAAGGCAATTCAAGGGGAAAGAATAATCTTTTCAACAAATGGCATTAAACAGCCATGTGTAAAATCAACCAACCAACCAATCAACCATCCAGCCAACCAACCAACCAACCTATCAGCCAACCAACCAACCAACCAACCTATTAGCCAGCCAACCATCTTTGGCCCTTACCTCACACCAAATGGATCATCATGACAGAAAGCAGATCAGTGTTTGCCTGATCTGGAAAGATGCAGGAATTACAAACGATACAAGGAAACTTTTGAGAGTTATGTAATGTTCATTTATCTTGATTGTGGCAGTGGTTTCATAGTGTGTATATATGGTGAAAATGTATCAAAGTGTACACTTTCAATATGTGGTTTATATGTCAACTTTACCCTAATAAAGCTGTAAAAAAGTTTCAGTGGGCTATTTCTGTGTCCTGTCTGTTGAATGTTACAGTTCTAGCCCTTCTTATGTTACTACTAGCAATGGAAATAACCTCCTGACTGTATCCAGGTCTCCAATCTGTGCATTTCTAATGCTTACCTCAACTCTATTTCCCCACAAGGCTTAGCAAGTTCACAATATGAAGTCCTCTTAACTTGAGACTTGTCAAAACGTTGCCTTCCCGATTGCTACCATTATCCCCAGTCTCCCTCTGCTTCACCCTCCAGCAGGTGGTGGTGCTCAGAAGTATGATGCCACACTGTTCTCTGTATACTGCTCCCCAAGATAGGAGACAGTCCTGGGCCCCTACATTTCCAACAAAAAGGAACAAACCTTCATCTTAGAATGGCTACCACTCACAATGGTAGATGTGAAATGAATGTTTAAAAGGGGTACACAGGAGTATTTTGGTATCTATGTTTTCTAACATGGGGATCCATTTTTAGTCTTTATAAATCAGAATGTTATTATTTCAGCAAAAATATGACTTGTTAAGGGGCAGTATGGGCCATGGTGAATAGAAAGAAGCCTGTCAGCTGGTTTTTCCAGGGTATATTCCAAGAAATGAACCTCCTCAGCTCAGTTGCCATCACTCTCACAATGTACAGCTCACCTGCTTTGTGCCAGACATTCTGAGACTCTGAGCTTACAAAGATGAATAAGGCACAACTCTTGCCTGCCCTCAACAATCATTTGAAATCTCCAAGGCGAAGGATACACAAACCAATTCTTTAGGAAAAATTATAGCTAAACCACTCAAATCTGTTGCAATATTATTAAATTACATTAAATAATTAAATCTAATTATATGTATACTTTACTGTTAGGTCGTAGTTAATCTAAGTCTATTTGCAGCCAGGCATGGTGGCTCATGCCTGTAATCTCAGGACTTTGGGAGGCCAAGGTGGGCCGATCACTTGAGGTCAGGAGTTCAAGACCAGCCTGGCCAACACGATGAAACCCTATCTCTATACTAAAAATACAAAAATCAGCCAGGCATGGTAGTGAGTGCCAGTAATCCCAGCTACTCAGGAGGCTGAGGTGCACTAGAATTGCTTGAACCTGGAAGGCAGAGGTTGCAGTGAGCCAAGACTGCGCCACTACTCTATAGCCTGGACGGCAGAGTGAGACTCCATCTCAAAACTAACTAAATAAATAAATAAATTTGCATATCTCATTTGCTACAGTGAAGTGTATAATTTAATACAACAAATTATAGGTACTGTATGTTAGAATATTGATGTTTTGATTTCCACTTAACCTACTTCTCAAAGTTCAATGTTAAAAAACAAAACAGGTACTACTATAGATTTTTGGACCAGGTGTGTCCTTAGCTAAGTATTGCAATCAAAATTCAAGTGTGCAAATAGGCAGTCATTTAAAATGCAGCTCTCATAGAAAAGGATGTTAGCCAGGCTTTCTGGGAGGGTGGCTGGTGATTTAAGACCTACAGTGTTATAAATGTTTTCTATTCACTGGACCATATGTACTGTCACTGAAGATAGAAAGCATGTCTTTTATCTCTAAAGTTAACACTGTCTAGGCCTGAGGTATCCAATAGGCAGACTAAACAGATGTGTAGAGAATAAGAAAAACACAAGCACCAAAAAATGAGAAAAAAAGATTCTGAGTGAATTTAATATTTGATGTTTCCAAAAATTATCAAATTAGTTATAATGGGGTGTGGAAAAAAGAATTCTGATGATTTCTTTACATAATTTGTATTTTAGAACTATTTTTATTTTAATCTGTCTGTGGTGTGTCCATGGGGGGGAGGGGTACACGGAATAATCTTGTCAGTGCTTAGGGCCTATAAAGGCTTTAATTCAGTTCTAACAATGCTTACTTTAGTGCTTATGGTGGCTCACACTTGTAATCCCGGCACTTTTGGAGGCTGAAGTGGGCAGATCATGTAAGGTCAGGAGTTCAAGACCAGCCTGGCCAACATGGCAAAACCTCGTCTCTACTAAAAATACAAAAATTAGCCAGGTGTGGTGCCATGTGCCTGTAATCCAAGCTACTGGGGGAGCTGAGGCACGAGAATCGCTTGAACCCGGGAGGTGGAGGTTGCAGTGACCAGGGATCACACCATTACACTCCAGCCTGGGCTACAGAGTGAGACTCTGTCTCAAAAAAAAAAAAAGAGTAAGTGTTCATTAAAAATGTGAGTGACTAAGTCTGTTTCTGTGTGTCTATGAGTTCAGTCCTAACACTGGCTCAAGAGATGTATTTCATTGGGTGAACCAAGAAACAGAACCAAGTACTGTATCTTACACTGAAAATGCAGATAATGAATATTTTAATTTAACCCTTTTTTTTGTTAAGAAAAGTAACCGAATCTACATGTAAATAATCAAATCCCTTGTTCTTTTATTATCTAGCTATGGACAACCCAAATTCCAAGTATGGAACAAGTTAATCAAATAGAACTCTGTCAATTAAATGTAGACTTCTTTCAAGAACAAAGAAATGGTGACTTTCTCCAGTGACTGAAGATTTTACCTTAAAAGCCTTAATAATAACAGCAAATTTTAAATTAATTTTACCTTCATTTCTTGCATCCTTTTTTAATTATTCAGAGCACTTTCTAGTCATTTTATTAATTCCAGAGCAGATAAAACACAAAAATTTGTAACATTTACTATTTTGACAGATATGAACAGTCAGAAACCAATTGTCCACCTTGAAAGTAATTGCATTGGCTTCTTTAACTGGATAGATTGAATAGAGCTTAGTTTTGGCATTGTTTATATACTGCCTTGGTTTTCTTGTTTTGCAGCAGAGATGACTATGTGCAAAAAAGTGTTTGCAAAATGTCTCATGGAAAATTCGCTTTAAAATACCAATTCCAACCCAGATATTTAATTCATAGCCTCCTAGAATGATTGTATTTCAAACTGATCAGTTTTACAGACAAAACCAGCCTTACAAAATAGAAAATATCAGAATGTGCCACATGTAGTAAAGGTATTATTTTGTGAAATGTTTGATTCAGGGGTGTGTGTGTGTGTGTGTGTGTGTACTGGATCATGATGTAAAATGCATTTCTTATGTGGACTGCATTCAAAAAAGACTGAAAAACACTGTCCTAGTGCTTCCTCTTTCCAAGGGTATGCATGCAGATTGTATATCTTTATTCAGACCAGGTATAAAAAACTAATCGTGTATTTACAACATACAGCCCAATAAAAAGCAACATTTTAAGGGATACTCTGGAAGCTCTAATGTAAATGACTTGAGAAATACTTTGTTATCTGATTGCAGCACTATTTAACTTCTATAACATTCAACATGTTGGTGAATCCTGAAATGTTTGTCCATAAATCCCCTAATATGCAATAGGCAATATAGGAAAAACATAGTATGACTAAAACTATGACTACCTGATTTAATTTTTCTGTCTTCATTTAAACATTGGGTTCATGCAGCAAAGACATTGCCCCAGATAAACTGATACTCCAGAAAGAATTCCTCTTTCATTTAATTTCATATCAGAATTTCATTATTTTTTCTCTTAGATCTGCAGGATATATCCATTCCAATTTTCTTGGGCTTATTTTATAGAAGAGAATGTGCCACTCATGACTAATAAGAAAAATAATTCTATATTTGAAATTAACTCATTTCCCTCTTCCTGCCAACTCACCTTGACTTGCCGGGGAGCACTAAAAAGCTGGAGAGAGACACAGGAACCTGCCTTCCAGGGGACAATTAATTCCTGGTCTTGGATTCCTAAGCCTCTGCCCATAATCAAAGTCAGGAACAGCATTCTTAGGTGCTCTGAGCACCCCACACTTGCTCCATGTGTGAGCTCATGCTTTTCAAGGAGCCTTTGTCAAGGCTCTTTGCCAAGGTAGACACCATGAAAAATTTCTCTCTTAGAATTTTCTCTTCCCTTCTTATGTTCTCCTTAATTACTCTAGCCATCCTCTCACCAACACTCAGTACCTTCGCATAGCCCAGCTGGGTATCTCAGGCACTCTCCTGAAGGTCCCTGTCATCTGCTGTTCTTTAAGGTATCATATTCCCTGGAGACCTTTCCCCCTTTCATCAAAACTAACCAGTCCCAGCAATAAAAACAAAGATAAATAGCTAAGACTTAATTAAACTAAAGAGGTTTTGCATGGCAAAAGGAACAGTCAGCAGAGTAAAGAGACAACCCACAGAGTGGGAGAAAATCTTCACAATCTATGCATCTGACAAATAACTAATATCCGGAATCGACAATGAACTCAAACAAATTAGCAAGAAAAAAACAATCTCATCAAAAAGTGGGCTAAGGACATGAATAGACAATTCTCAAAAGAAGAGATACAAATGGCCAACAAACATATGAAAAAATGCTCAGCATCACTAGTGATCACGGAAATGCAAATTCAAAACCACAATGTGATACCATCTTACTCCTGCAAGAATGGTCATAATCAAAAAATCAAAAAATAGTAGGTGTTGGTGTGGATGCAGTGAACAGGGAACACTTCTACACTGCTGGTGGGAATGTAAACTAGTACAGTCACTACAGAAAACAGTGCGGAAATTTCTTAAAGAACTAAAAGTAAAACTACCATTTGATCCAGCGGTCCAACTACTGGATATCTACCTGGAGGAAAAGAAGTCATTATATGAAAAAGATACTTGCACACTCACGTTTATAGCAGCACAATTTGCATTTGCAAAAATGTGGAACTACCGAAATGCCTATCAATCAACGAGTGGATAAAGAACTATAGTGTATACATGCAATGGACTACTACTCAGCTATAAAAAGGAATGAATTAATGGCATTTGCAGCAACCTGGATAATGTTGGAGACTATTATTCTAAGTGAGGTAGCTCAAGAATGGAAAACTGAACATCATATGCTCTCACCTATAAGTGGGAGCTAAGCTATGAGGATGCAAGGGCATAAGAATGACACAAAGGACTTTGGGGACTCAAGAGGAAAGGGTGGGAAAGGGGTGAGGGACAAAATACTACAAATTAGGTGCAGTGTTGAGGATGTTTCAGGGGAGGGAGGGGATGCTCGGATGGAAAGTGACTGGCCCCTGATAGACCGTTCATTGGATCTTATCCACTCAGCTGACAGTAAAGCCTCAGACTACCCAAGAGTCAGCTTGATGTCGTTGAGTCGGGAGGCCTGGAGCTTGTCCCATTGTAAAAAGCTGATAATGTCTTCCCAATTCTTCTTTACTTCCTCATCTGGTTGAACTACATGATTGTACCATCCCTTCCATCTCTACATAACTGTGTTTAAAGTAATCCCAGGTAGAGAACTTCCTCTTCTTGACCCTTCACTGACTGAGCCTTGTGCCTGCCATTACCCACTGCTTGCAAACTCCATGCTGATTCAGTTTATTTGCTGGAAAAAGGAATTTTGTTTATGATTAGGCTGATCGTTCATGCTAGTTTGCTGGTTTATGCCTGTCATCCCAATGTAATTAATAACAACACTCATTTTGCTTTTTTTTTTTTTTTT
>NC_045437.1:32370185-32394366 GCF_002776525.5 Piliocolobus tephrosceles
CTACAGGTGCCTGCCACCACACCCAGCTAATTTTTTTTTTTTTTTTTATTTTTTAGTAGAGATGGGTTTCACCGTGTTGGCCAGGATGGTCTTGATCTCCTGCCCTCGTGATCCGCCCACCTCGGACTCTCAAGTGCTGGGATTACAGGCATGAGCCACAGTGTCCGCCCTCATTTTGCTTTCCAAATGTCCAGTTTGGATTATAACTTGTGTGGCCATCTTATCTAGATAAGCAGTGGCTAGTGTGGGTGGAAAAATTTAAGAATTATATACTGGTAGCTATGTTGTCATTATTTTCACAGTTTAGAGGCTTTCATAATTTCTAAATAAGATGACAAAAGTGTATGTAATTAACTTCCTTACCAAAGAAGGGCTCTCAGCACATAGTTATTGAAATATATTTCTTGCATGTTTACGTATAAAGCTCCTGATTTGAAGTTCAGTTCAAGGCAAGTCGAATTACTATGCTCTGATAGAAATCCATTCCACTCTGGAGCGCCCCCAAAGCTAGGCTCCTTCCTCGTTAGTGAAGCACAAACACATTCACTGTGTATGTGTAACCATCTCTTTCTTGGGACTCATGGTATTTAGTCTACAACTCAGTAAGCAATAGGCTTTATTCCTGGAAAGAAGAAAAACAAGTCTCCAAAAAGTAAATAAAGCATTTCATTTGATCTTTTCCTAGAGGATCCAAAATTAAAATGGAAATTCCTGCCTCAGGAAGGAGGAGGTAGCTATATCATTTGCTCTCAATACTAAGACTTTTAAGACCACAAGCAGGGAGGGAAAGATTAAAATAAAACCTGAACAGTCTTTTATCTGTCTGTGCATTTCTACCTTAGAGAAGCCAGCAGAGCCTGGCTGAGTATTTTGAAAACCTGATGATTATTATCCCTTGCATGTGGTAGAAACTCACTGTTCACCCAAACACACCAAGCTTTTTCTCACAGTACATTTTTGTTTAATGGAAGTTCAGCCTTATATTTATCACATTTCCCCTACCCCCAGCCCCGGCACTTCTAAACACGAAGCCCGAAGTTGCTATTCTAGTGAATGCCTCACCTTTTTAAAAAGATGCTACTTTGTGAGTCATCAGCCTCTGACAGACCATTTTAGGGTCTTGGGAGTTAGAATTTAATGCTAGTCTGAGAATCAGAGCACCTTGATTCAATCCTGCCTTGCTGGTGATGAGCAGGATGTGTGGGGGCTAAGCGGATGGACACAGGAGAGTGTATTCCTGGTTCTGCCCTTTACTGATGTGTTACCTCAGACATGGCACTTAACCTGATGTCACTGTGCTTGGGTTTCCTCATCTCTAAAATGGGGGGTGACAATAGCCTCCATCTCACAGGGTGCGGCAGGAAGGAGTTCTGAGACAGAAGGCATTTGAGGCAGAAATACCTGGCAGAAAATAGGAGGAGCAAACACCCAGGGTCTATTACCTGACTCTTTACTTTTTATTTTTTTGTGGAGATTGGGTTTCGCCATGTTGCCCAGGCTAGTTTTGAACTCCAGGGCTCAAGTGGTCCTGTCCTCCTGCCTCAGCCTCCCAGAGTGCTGGGATCACAGGCATGAGCCACTGAACCTGGCCTAATACCTGACTCTTTTTAAGTCTCTTTTCTACGTCAAGTCTCCTGGCTCCCCCCACCTCCCAACCTCCCTAGTAGACAGGGACACTTCTTTTGGGCTTTTCTTGAATTGGGATTACACTGGTTGGCATGTATTTGTATACTTCCCTCTCTTGAAAGAATGTGACTTTAGATGCTGACCATATATTCCTTGAATAGCTGGATGAATTAATATGTGAGAAAAGAGTTGAAATGGATAATTCCCTGGGAGTTCTGCAGAACCACCGTGGGATGAGTCAAATGGCTGAGATTGTGCTCTAGTCTGTTTGTTCCAGATACTTGTAGATGTGGCTGCAATGTAAGGAAAAAAGAAAGCATTTTGTGTAAGGTCCATTCTGTAACAGTGTCCTGGAGCCGGAGCTTTTCAAACATTTTTTAAACTGTAGGACACTCTCTTCAAGGGAAATCTGATGAGGAATCATACCCTTACAGATAAAAGCCAGGAGGCCCTCTCTGAAATAGCCTGTAGCTTGGCCCTCATTCTCCTGGTGAGATTTCACTGAGCAGGTCTCTGTGAAATACTATTTACCAATCAATGGTTTGAGCACGGATTTTATCACCATGCTTATTTGAGCTCAGGGGTTCTTGGAAAGGGCATCTCAGTAGCACTGAGAGGGGTGAGAAAACAGGAGGCCAGCGGTTGGCAGCAGGTCTAGATCTCCCCTTCACCAACCACCTCAGCTGTGGGTCAATCCTGCCTCTGCTGTGACCTACTGATCGTCCATAAGGATGTAACTTGAAGAAAGGAGTTAATAGCTTAAAGACATTTGAAAACCACCAGCCTGGAGAGATGAAACAATCACTTGGAAATTGTCATTGGAAAATTCACTCGAGTACTTATAAACTAGGTATGTTTTTTTCCCACAGGATACTTTGCATTGAGAAGTGGTTCCTTCAGGAGAAATTTGTGGTATAATTGGAAGTTGAGGTCTTAGAAAGAGCATTGGAATGTCTAGCTTCCAGTCCTAGCCTTGGTATGGATTATATTTGCTGAAATCTCCTGTTTGTGGTATATATATCCTTGAACTTTCCCAGTGGCAGTGTGAAGCGCAAGTAAATGATATACTGGATGGGAAAGGACTTTGTGTTTGTTCAGGTCTTGGAGCAGCAGCCACCTAGATAGATTCAACTTATAAGAGATGCGGGAAATGCCTACAAGGGGAAAAAGGGAGAGAGTTGAAGCAGGGGTGGAGAACCCTGAGCCTGAGATTCAAGTCTGACCCCTGTGAAAAAGAGGAGCAGGAAGAGTCTTGGCCTGCAGCTCAGTCCTAGGAAGGTTTTGGCCAGCTGCTGGGGAGCCCTGCAGTCAGCTGCTCATCAGAGGGGCCTTGCGTCTTGCCCAGAACGAGCCAGACTTATTCCTCCTGCTGCATGCAGTCAGGGGCTGGGGGCAGCCAGTGGGAAGTGCAGCCTGAGTGTGGGTGCAGAGGGCCATGGCTGAACCTGCCAGTCACATTCCTACAGCAGGAGATGTGAGTGGCACACTTTTATGGCCACCACAGGCTTGCACACTATTTCCTGATAATTTGTCCTAGACAAATTATACTCCAAAGCAATAATTCCTGAAAGTTAGGCTAGACAGTGGTGAAATTAAAAAACAAACTATAAACCAAAACAAACCAAAAAATAGAAAGTAGTCATGATGAGTTTTCCATAGAACCAAACTTACTAAAACAACTATTCTTTATTCTTAGATTATGTCCATTCTTTACCTTTTAGAGGGACATTAAAATATCCTTTCATTTTTAATGAAATGAAAATGATGCTAGAGAGTAGTGGTATTTTTAATATTCACAACTTGGAAAATTTAAAACTGTGCATTGCTAGGGAGGTCCCAGGACAATCTTATTGGTTAGGTCGGAAAGACAAGGACTCATAGCTCTAGGATAATTGTAAAGCAAAGAGTGCAGTTCAAAGGAAAAAGGTTTGTTGTTAACAGTTTTTTTTTCTTCTCAGAAATAAGAGGAAAATATTCAGTATGAGACATTCCTATTCATTACAGCCTGATGCTGTCTAGGGTGTCCAGAACTTCCAGAGGTGTAGAAAATCTGGAGGGGCTGTCTTTAGTTTGTCCCAAAGTTCGCTTGATTCGGGCTTTTGGCTTCTGTACCACCCTCTGGCTCATTCCCTCTGGCCAGTCTCTGTTCCTTACAGAGCCCTACTCTGGCTCTGCAGAGGACAACCAGCGAGTATAGACAAAGACAATCTCAGGAAAAATGGAGAGTCGAGTCCCTTCATACAGATCAAGTTGTTAATTCTCCTTTTGGGAGAAGAGAAAAGGTGGACTTTCTTTGGATTAGGGGCTGAGATGATTCAGACTGACCTCATTTCTCCACTTCGCTTTGCACGCACAGCTATAGATGCTGAAACCACCAGGGAGGAGGCAACGCAGAGCAGCGTGTTTGCCACTGGCACAGAACTTGCCCAGGAGATCTAACAAAAGTGCGATTTTACAAATACAGCATTCTTTTACTATTCCTGAAGCACTGGATCATAGAAAAGTAAAAAAAAAATATATATATATACTTAAGGATATTATTTTATATCTCAGGATAACAAGAAAAGGCAGCGAAACAGCAAGTTTTTCTAAGTATGCAGGGACTCAGCAAGCCCGGGCAAATTTCTGCTTGAGCTGGGGGGAAGAAAATCAAACAGTTTGCTCTTATAAATCCACATATCTGTATTTTAACATGACAGCATTACCGAGAACTAGTAATTAGCTGGAAGTATATGGTCAAAATCAAATAGATTCAAGCCAACCAGCTCCCATAAATTCATTTAGTCAGTTTCAGATTTTGTGATAATAAATTGCTTATGCAAAGTTGCTCATAATAAAACAAAATAAAGGATGGCTTGAGGACATCTTGTCAGACTTTAATCATTGTAGATTAATTACGTTTTTCAGAAAGAAAACATTAGTTGCGATGTTTCCAAGCTTGGCAACGCCCTGCTGGTGTGCCAAAAGGAAGATTGGTTTAGGCAGGTAGATGTTTTCAGGTTTCTTGTGGTTGAATGGTTGCCAGGCTCCAGTTCTTAGTAAATAGAAATTCTGATTTGTGAGGCCAACATTGCTCTACCGGGAGGGAGGCACTGACAGATACCATCAACAGGTAAGTTTATGCAGAGATGCAGAAAGTCGTTAGGGGAATGCCTCTAAGTGTTTACCTACAAAATTTTACTTGGCACTGCCAAGCTGTTAGTCTTTGAATATTTCTGGGCTGGGCAGAATACTATGCTTTTTGGATGGTATATATATATACAGCTTGGATACCATGGGTTTTCTCTTTCCTACTAACTTGGTGGGAGGAAGACAGGACATCAGAGATAAATTTAGAAAGCTGCATCTCAAAGGCACATTTAAGTATCCATGACTGATAAGGTGTAAACTGACCACAGATTAACAGTATGTAAACAAGTAAATTGTTAGGTATCATGATTTGAATATGTGCTGGTTTTCACTATTTCTAAAATATGTGTATATATATGTGAAGCTTCGCCTGCTTCATATATATATATGAAGAGGTTACGAGCAATTTAAAGAAAGCACTCCTATGTAAAGCACCTGGCTTACATGTGGAACTTTTTGCCCAGAGAATTAGTAAGGGAAGAGAGTACAAACAAACTAGAGTAAGGTTTAGATTCATGTTATGAATAACAAAAGTCTCTGAATATTCAGATTCATCTCTAACTTCTTAAGGGGTCCAAAAACATCAGAACATGGAGGAGAAGATGGGAAGAAAGGTGAGGCTGTGCAGGGTGAAGGAGAAACACACAACAGTATGGCATTTCCCCAAACACGTCTTTCTGTGTCCAGATAGAAGCACAAATACAAGCTGGGAAGACCACTAATTTCATGGAACCTCAGTGATTATTATCCTTACAAAGTTGGCAAGTGCAAGCACTTCCTTTAACCCAGGGATTCTTAACTCTTGGACTGCGGGTTGAATGCAGGAGAGGATAGAGGACAGTGTGGCCTATGAACTTAAATGCGAAAAATTTACAAGTTTTTTTCACAACTTCTCACTGAAATTTAACTTTTTCTTACATTATGAATGTAGGCAACAAACCACAGTAGGATTAGCAGTATTTCGGCAACAGAAATAAAAAAATTCATATCATATTTCAGTACTTGCAAGCATTTTGAGCTGTCATTTATACTCATCATTCTCCAAAATCACAGTAGGTAATAGGTCTATCACTAGATCATGTATTTGATGCATTAATGATAACACACATATTAGTATGTGGCAAGTTTGGTATTTTACTATTTTGATAACTGTGTTTCAATACACTTCCTGTTTGATCTCAATATTTTGATAACTGTATTTCAATAGAATGTATTTCCTCTGTAATCTTACATCTTTTATGTAGCTATGTTTCACCAGTCTGCCAAAGGCTTCCATGATACAAACCAATTAAAAACTCCTGCCTGTGGGGAAATCATGAGGATTGATTTACCTCTATATTAGTCATTAACTCATTTTGAAAGAACTTGATTCTTTTTAGAATGGTTTTAGATTTACGGAAGAACTGCCAACGTACAGAGAATTTCCACACACCCAGGATCCAGTTACATCTATAAATAACATCTGATATTAGTATATTTGTTAAAATTAATGAACCAATCATGACACATTATTGTTAACTAAAGTCCATACTTGATTTAGCTTCTCTTAGCTTTTGTCTAATGTCTTTCTTCTATTCCGGATCTCATCCAGGATGCCACGTTACCTTCAGCCATCATGTCTCCTCAGATGCCTCCTGGCTATGAATCAACTTATTTTTGACCTAAGTTATTTAATATTTTGGTTCTCATTTTCCAATTCTAATTTCCATCTATGCTATGCCAGCAAACAGACATACCTCAGATCTTTTCAAGTTAACACCTCCACCGTTTTCAGTAGAGGAGTTTTATTTAGTTGACGGTCTTCTGTACCAGGTCCAGGTAAGTGGTAGGTCGATCTGTTTCAAACATGCTCTTCCCTCCTGTAGGTGGTAGAGACACATACCTGTTACAACTTCATATTGTTACTGACCCTTACAGTCATTCCTTGATTTGGAGCAACTTTCCATGGTAAATGCCTTGACATGTATATAAACAGTAGCTAATAGGTGAAAATACTGCAAGAAAGAAACTTTTATGATAAGAATCACTCAACTTAATTCTACAATGCCTAAAGCTTACATTGGGCAGTCAGCAATGGTTGCCACCATCAGCTTGTAAATATCCTTTGAAGTAAATCCTATTTGATAGATTCAACAGACAATATGCTAAGAATTGTGCTATATCATTGTATTCAGATGTCAGGGCCAAGTTAGAGAGAAGTTGCCACTCATCAGAGCTGCTCCTCTTTCTCCCTCTCTCTCTAAAAAAAAATGACTTCTCATCTTCAACATTTTATATTTATCTGATCTTTGGTTCAGCATAGTTATGGAAATACCATTTATGATTGTGAATTGCTGTGAATGTGAAGATTATCTGAAAAGAAAGAGTTGCTTATTGAGGCTTTCTATCAATCATATATTAATCTATCATCCATCCATCCATCCATCCATCCATCCATCTGTCCATCCATCTATCCATCCATTCATCCATCCATTCATCTATCCATCCATGCATCATGAGGATACGATAATTTCACCTTTGTAAAGCACCTAAGATGAGTAAAGACAGCGAGTTAGCTAACAGTGTTACGAAGGTGAAGCCTAAGTTGAGGGATGAGATACCAACTGAAGGAGAATTTATCTGTAATAGTAAGTGGGCCAGTCATTTGCTTATTTTCTCTCAAATCTATTCCTAACCCTTCTCTGGCCTTGCTTAGCATCACAGAGAACTACATTTCCCAGGATCCCTTGTAAATCGACTTTCTCCTAAGATCAGCCAATGGGAGCCCTGGTGGGAGCTTAGAGGAAGGGAGGTAAGAAGAAATCATGATATATCAATCTTCCTACCTCTGTCTCTCCACACACACACACACACGCGCGCGCGCACCTCTTTGCCACAAGCAACAAAGCAGCATCTCTGACAGGAGCTTCATCTCTTCTATGACTCTTCGCTTCTGCTAGGTATACTCACCCATCATGGTCCCAGCTCCTGCAGAGCAGACCATCCCCTGCAGGTAAAAACTTTGCCAGGCAGCCCTGTCTGCTGGGCTCCAGTAATACTGCCTCATCCCCCACCTCTTTTTTTTTAACCTCTGGTTTTAAAAAAAAAGTTGAAATAGACTTTCTTGCTGTTGCTAATCATCTCTGGGTTGGTTGCCTCATCTCTGTTCAGCTTCTCAGCTCTTTCATCGCCTGTGTAACCCAACCTCTATCTAAATTCCATGTTTAAAATATCTAAAGCAGTATACTAAGTATAAACCATTTATTATGGCAGACGATCCTGGGCATACAGGATAGGACTCCCAAAATGGGAGAGGTGCCCAACAGCTGGGAGCTATAGTCCAGGTTTCTGGCTGTCACTGTTTTACATCATGATTGTAACCACTTAATTGGATAAAAGAGTCAAGTCAGCTGCCCTGAAGTGGAGCAGTTCCTCAGAAAACTTTCAGCTCTGTTTGGAATTCCATGAGAAGTATCTCAGCTGCCTGATTCTCCCTTGCCAATGAGCCCACAGCTGGCCAGCCCTATACAACTGTTTGAGAATATGCCTTTTCCAAGTGCAAGCCAGCCAGCACCAGTCTAGCTTCACATACCTTTTTCCTTTTCTCCTCCATCTACTTTCTGTTCTCAAAGCCTAGAGTAGTGGGAGGAAGAAATAATAAAGCAGCTGAAATAAGCTCAAAGTCTCAGCTTTTATATCATCTGGCCTGGAGACAAAGAGAACCTTGACTAGGGGATTAGACTCTTAGTCAAATCTAATATGAATGTGTATCCATTCCCTTTGGTATCCAGAAAAAGCATTGTTTGTTGAAGCCAATGCTAAATGATGTTTACTCGAAAGTCCACAGGAGAGGAACAAGCAACGATTTCTCCTGTAAGACATATGGCCATGGATTTACATTAGCTGCATGCCAGAGATGGGGAGGCGGGGACCCACGGGTACACCAAACAGCTTTAGTGGGGAATTGAATGCAAAATTTTTACTCATTATACTAAATGATTTGCCTTATTTGTATAGCAATTGAGTCCCTCTCTCCCTTTTGCTCTTCATTCCCAGGTTCCCACTGCCTGGTCTCTGTGTTGAAGGGATTTGGAGGTAGGCAGGTATAGAGGGAGCAGATGGCAGGAAAGATGAAAGGATTGTAACTAAAAAAAAAAACTACTTTAGGAAGGACTCAATAGAGCTTATTTCTTCCCAAATCTAGGTCTTTGTTTTCACTTCCCTCTTATAGTACATTCCATTCCTTTTCCTTCCTTGCCCACCTTGCATGCATTTTCTGATGCTTCTAATGACCTCAGGAGTAATGAAGAATCTTCCTGTGCCTCCTCGTTTCTAGTAAACAGCAAACACATAGAGTTTGCTTCTAGGTCTTGTGGTAGTTGCCAAGATGAGGTATCACGTGGTCAGAGCATTTTCCAAGTGAACTGAGAACTGGAGGCAATTCATTTTTTTTTTCTGTGAAAAAGTCCATTAACCTCCCAGGGAGAAGGCATAGGAGTACTCCTGCTAATTCACTTTTTGGGGCAAGGGTGATTTCCTAGGTAGTAATATTTTTATTACTGGGTCCTTCTTGGATGGCTCACTGGATGCTTGGTGAGGAATTAAAAAAAAAAAGGACCTGAGGTCTTCTCCCCTGCCTTCGATCTAATTCCTACCCATTCTTTCCCTACAGGTTAGCACTGGGCTTTTTCAGCTCTAAACTCATGAGGGCTTGAACTCAAGCACTTATTAGGCTTTAACTTCTTATGTGTTTTATTTATTCCACTAGTTCTTCCTAAAGCAGGAAAGTGTTCAGTAAGATTGGTGGCCTAGCCTTTAAGGAATGTAGTTTAGGACAAAGATCACATCTGGCAAAGATTGACTTTGTTCAGTAGGCATGAGTTTTTACAAAATTTCTTTGTTTTGTTTCAGTATGATTTGGCTTTTCCTATGAATTTGAGTTCTTTTAGGCAGTATGCATGCTCCAGTTTGACCAGTTTTCTCTCATTCCACCCACTCCCATAATTTCCTACTACCTGATAGTAGTATAGACTGCTTTACTAATTTCTGTAACCTGCCTGGCCCCTGCAGTCTTTTGAGTTTTCAATCCCTTTGGTCATATTCCCTTTATTAATTCTATGTGTTTTAGAGGTTATTGAATAAAATTCTAAGTTGTGTGTTGCTAATAAATGTCACGTACCCAGAGAAGGTCTTGGTGGTGACCAGGGAAGAGAGAAGGTAAAGCTGGGCTAGCTATTTGATCTATTTTTACTGTGTCTCATCTTCCCAACTAGCATATGAGTGCTTAGATATATACCATCTATTTGTCATTTCATATTTATAATTCTTTTACTTCTTTCCCATATAGTAGAGGTTCAATGTAATATGTTTTATAATTATCCTTGGTATTTTTTAAAGGCAAACTTTATTTTTTGGAGCAGTTTTAGGTTAACAGAAAACTCGAGTAGATGGTACAGAGATTTTCCATAACTTCCTTACCATAATTATGCATAGCTTCTCACACTATCAAAATTCCACACTAGAGTGGTATATTTATTATAATCAATGAACCTGCATTGATACCTCATTATCATCCAGTGTCCATAGTTTACATTAGAGTTCACTTTGGTGTTGTACATTCTATGGCTATTGACAAATGGATAATGATATGTATCCACTATTATGGTATCATGCAAAGTAGTTTCACTACCCTAAAAATCCACTGTACTCTGCTTATTCTTCCTTCTTTCTGCCCTAACTCCAGGCAATCACTGATCCTTTTACTGTCTCTACAGTTTTGCCTTTTCTAGAATGTCATATGGTTGGTATCATGCAGTATGTAGCCTTTTCAGATTGGCATTTAGTTTCCTCCATATCTTTATAGCTCATTTCTTTTACTGCTGAATAATATCCCATATCCCAGATGTACTAAAGTTTATTTATTTATTATTTATCCATTCATGTACTGAAGGACATTGTGGTTGTATCTAAGTTTGGGCAATTATGAATAAAACACCATACACATTTGTGTGCATGTTTTTGTTTGAACTGAAGTTTTCAACTCATTATGGTAAATACCAAGAAGTGCAATGGCTGGTTTGTAACATGAAAGAATGTTTAGGTTTTTTTTTTTTTTTTTTTTTTTACTTTTTAAGAAATCAACAAACTGTCTTCTAAATTGGCTATACCATTTTGCATTCCTACCAGCAGTTAATGAGCACTCCTGTTACTCAATACCTTCACTAATTTAGTGTTGTCAGTGTTCTGGATAGCCAGAACACAAGTCATTTTAATAGGTGTGTAGTGGTATCTTCTTGTTTTAATTTTTAATTCCCTAATGACATATGACGTTGAACATTTTTTCGTATGCTTACCTGGCATCTGTGTGTCTTCTTTGATAAGGTGTCTGTTCAGGCCTTTTGCCCATTTGAAAATCAGGTTCATTTTCTTATTGTTGAGCTTTAACAGTGCTATACTTTTCTTTATTTGACCCTTCCAAATCTCATGTTGAATTGATCCCCAATGTTGAAAGTGGGGCCTAATGAGAAGTGTTTGGATTCATGAGGATGGATCTCTCATGAATGTCCTGGTGCTGTCCTCGCGGTAATGAGTGAGATCTTGCTCTATTAGTTGCCATGAGTGCTGGTTGTTAAAAAGACTCTGGCACCTCCCCTCTTCTCTCTTGCTTCCTCTTTCAGCATGTGATCTCTGCATATGCTGGCTCCCTTTGGTCTTCTGCCATGAGTGAAAGTCGCCTGAGATTCTCAGGAGAAGCAGATGTTGGTGCCATGCTTTGCAGTATGTACAGCCTGCAGAAATGCAAGCCAAACAAACATTTTTTTATAAAGTTCATAAATTACCCAGTCTCAAGCATTCCTTTATAGCAATACAAATGAACTAGGACAGTTACTTTGGTGTATTTTGGATACCAGCTCTTTATCAGACGTATCTTTCACAAATATTTTCTCCAGGTCAATGACTTGTTATTCTCTTGACAGTATCTTCTGTAGAGAAGAATATTTTAATTTTAATAAAGTCTAGCTCTTCAATAATTCCTTTGATCAGTCATGAATTTGGTGTTATATCTAAAAAGTCATCATCACGCCTTAGGTCATCTAGGTTTTTTCCTCCTAAAGCTAAACAGTTGTCCAAATGTATGAGCTCTCTATTTAGATCATACATGTATTTCTAAACTCTCTATTCTCTTTCATTGGTCTAGATCAATTTATCTATTAATATCTTGATGCCAACACTACAAGTGTCTCAATTATTGCAGCTTTATTACTTTTATTAATATATCCATCATTGATTAATGAAATATCAATTATTATTATTATTTTAATTATATTTTATTTTAGATTCAACAGTATTGTGCATGTTACATGGGTATATTGCATATTGGTGGGGATTGGGTTTCTAGAGTACCCATTACTCAAATAGTGAACACTGTACCCAATGTGTAATTTTTCAACTCTTGTCTCTCACCAACCCTCCCCCATTTTGAAGTCCCCAGTGTCTATTCCCATCTTTATGTCCATGTGTACCCATTGCTGAGCTCCCACTTATAAGTGAGAACATGGAGTATTGATTTTCTGTTTCTGAGTTAGTTCACTTAGAATAATGGCCTTCAGCTCTATCCATGTTGCTGCAAAGGATATGATTTCATTTTTCTTTAACCAATCATATTGGTAATTTGATGGAGATTGCATTGATTCTGTAGATTGCTTTGGGCAGTATGGATATTTTATATGGTACTATGTGGTATTACATGGTGTGTGTGTGTGTATATATATATTATATATATATATATATCACACATTTTCTTTTTCCAGTCAACTGTCGATGGACACTTCAGTTGGTTCTATGATTTTGCTTTTGTGAATTGTAATTATATATTTTTTAGATTTGGTCACACTAGTGCAGGTCTCTTTGTATAATGATTTTTTTCCCTTTGGGTAGATAGCTAGCAGGAGGGGTTCCTGGGTCAAATAGTAGTTCTATTTTTAGTCTTTTGAGAACTATTTTGAGAAATATCCATATTGTTTTCCATGGAGGTTGAATTAATTTACAGCCCTACCAACAGTGTACAAGCATTCCCTTTTCTCCACACCCATACCAATATCTGTTGTTTTTTTGACTCTGGAATAATAGCTATTCTGATTGGTGTAAGATGATATCTCATTGTGGTTATAATTTGCATTTCTCTGATGATTAGTGATGTTGAACATTTTTGCATTTGTTGGTTGCCTCGATTTTGTCTTTTAAGAAATGTCTATTCGTGTCCTTTGCCCAGTTTTAATGGGGTTTTTCCTGTTGTTGTTGAGTGTTTTGAGTTCCTTGTAGATTCTGGATACTAGTTCTTTGTCAGTCATAATTTGCAAATATTTTCTCCCATTCTGTAGGTCATCTTTTGCTCTGCTAATTATTTCTTTTGCTGTGCAGAAGCTTTTGGGTTTAAGTAAGACCCTTTTGTCAATTTTTGGTTTTGTTGCATTTGCTTTTGGGGGCTTCATAATAAATTATTTGTCTAGGCCAATGTCCGGAAGAGTTTTCCTAGATTTTCTTGTAGGATTTTTAATAGTTTCACATCTTACATTTAAGTCTTTAATTCATCTTAGGTTAATTTTTTTATACAGTAAGAGATAGGGATCCAGTTTCATTCTTCTGTGTATGGCTAGCCAATTTTCATAGCACCATTTATTGATTAGGGTGTTCTTTCCCCCATTGCTTATTTTTGTTGATTTGGTTGAGGTGTGTAGGCATATAGCTTTATTTCTGGGGTTCTCTATTCTGATCCATGTCTATTTTTTTGTTCCAGTACCATGCTGTTTTAGTTACTATGGCCTTGTAGTATAATTTGAAGTCAGGCAATTTGATGTCTCCAGATTGTTCTTTTTGCTTAGAATTGGTTTGGCTATTTGGGCTCTTTTTTGGTTCCATATGAACTTTAGGATTGTTTCTAATTCTGTGAAAAATGATACTGGTAATTTTATAGGAATTGCATTGATTCTGTAGATTGCTTTGGGCAGTATGGATATTTTAACAATACTGATTCTTCCAATCCATGAGCATGGGATGTTTTTCCACTTGTTTGTGTCATCTATGATTTCTTTCAGCAGTGTTTTGTAGTTCTCCTTGTAGAGATCTTTCACCTCCTTGGTTAAATGTATTCCTAGGCATTTTATTTTTTTGTGGCTATTATAAATGGTATTGCATTGATTTCATTCTCAGCTTGAATGTTTTTGGTGTAGAGACATACTACTGATTTTTGTGCAGTGATTTTGTATCCAGAAACTTGACTGAAGTCATTTATCAAGTTTAGTGTCTTATGGAATAATCTTTAGGGTTTTCTAAGTATATGATCATGTTATCAGAAGACAGAGATAACTTTCTCTTTTCTAACTTGGACGCCTTTTATTTGTTTCTCTTGCCTGATTGTTCTGGCTAGGACTTCCAGTACTATGTTGAATAGGAGTTGTGAGAATGGACATCCTTCTCTTGGTCCAGTTCTTAGGGGGGATGTTTTCAACTTTCCCCCATTCAGTATGATGTTAGTTATGGGCTTGTCATATATGGCTCTTATTATTTTCAGGTATGTTTCTTTGATGCCTAGTTTGTTGAGGGCTTTTATCATGAAGGGATGTTGGATTTTACTGAATGTCTTTCATGTGTATATTGAGATGATCATATGGTTTTTGTTTTTAGTTCTGTTTATGTGGTGAATCATGTCTATTGATTTGTGTATGTTGAAACATCATTTCATCTCTGGAATAAAACCTGCTTGACTGTGATGTATTCTCTCTTTGATGTGCTGTTGGATTTAGTTTGCTAGTATTTTGTTGAGGATAATTTGCATCTGTATTCATTAGGGATATTGGCTTATAGATTTTTGTTGTTGTTGTTGTGTCCTTGACTGATTTGAGTATTTAAATATTTATTATTGAAATCAACTAGTATTGGAACTTCAGCTGTTTTCAAAGTAGTTTTTGACTTCTCTGGATCCTTTGCATTTCTGTATGAATTTTAGAATCAGCTTGTCAATTTGCACAAAAAGTCTGCTGGTTTTTGATTGGGATTGTTTTGAATATATAGATTAATTTGAAAAAACTGATAGCTTAACACACCTTAACTGATATGGTAACAATCTTTAGACTCATGAACAAAATATATTTAGGTTTCCTATGTAGGTTTTCAATTCTCCTGACAATGTTTTATGGTTTCAGCATACAAATCTTGCCTAATATTGGTTAGGTTTATACCTAAATATTTTGTATGGTTATATTGTTATAAACAGCAACCTTTAAATTTAAACTTCAAATTGTTCATGACTAGTATGTAGAAGTACAATTGATATTTATATATTGATTGTATATCCAGCAATCTTGTTAAATTAATTTACTAGTTCTAGTAGGTTTCTGTAGATTACATTGGACTATCTATAGATAATAATTTTCAGCAAGCAGAGACAATTTTACTTCTACCTTTCAATGTGGATGATTTTTTTTCTCTTATTGCACTCACAATAAATTGCTGTCAACTTACAAGGAATTGTTAACAATATGTGAATCTACGTATGTGAGGGATATTGCATATGTTGCGTATGTTAAAACATCATTTTCATTTTGTTATAATGAAGTTTCATTGTTATAATGTCTTATTTGGTTTTGGTATTATGACAATGCTAGCTTCTTGAACGATTTAGGAAATATTCCCTTTTCTGAATGTTTTTAAAAGAGTTAGTGTGGAACTGCTATTATTTCTTCCATAAAAGTTTGGTTGAATTCTCTAGTGAAGTCTTTGGGGCTTGGAGTTTTTTTTTCTTTTTTTTTGTGGAAGGTTTTTAACTATAAATTCAATTTCCTTAATAGATAGAGCTACTCCGATTGTCTGTTTTTTCTTACTTAAGCTTTGGTAGTTTGAGCTTTCAGATAATTTGCCTATTTCATCTATGTGTATAATTCATTGACATAAAGTTGTTCATATTCCTTTACATTTTTAATGTCTATAGAGTCTGAATCTGTAGTGATATAGCCACTCAGTATCTGAGTTGGTAATTTGTGACTTCTTTCTTTTATCCTGGTCAGTCTGGCTAAAGTTTTTTTTATTAATTTTATTGGTCTTCTCATAGAACCAGCTTTTGATTTCATTGATATTCTCTATTGTTTTTCTCTGAATTCATTTCTATTCTAATCTTTATTATTCCTTTCTTCTGTTTAGCTTTAGTAGGTTCCTTTTCTAGTTTTTTAAGGTGAAAACTGAGGTTATTGATTTGGGAGCTTTCTTACATTCTACTGTGGACATTTACTGCTATAAATTCCCTCTCTAAATAGATGCTTTAGCTACATGCCATAGTTGTATTTTTTATTGCTATTGAGTTCAAAATACTATCTAATTTCTCTTTTGATTTCTTTTCTGATTCATGGGTCAAATAATGGTGTTATTAGGTTCTAAATATTAGAGGATTTTCTGGATCTCTTTTATTTATATCTAATTTATTTCAATTGTGGTCAGA
This sequence comes from Piliocolobus tephrosceles, assembly GCF_002776525.5. NCBI lineage: Eukaryota > Metazoa > Chordata > Mammalia > Primates > Cercopithecidae > Piliocolobus > Piliocolobus tephrosceles. Next base: position 32,386,411 of record NC_045437.1, read on the forward strand.
GAGCATACTTTGTATGACTTGAATCTTTGCCTTTTAATTCACTGTTTTTATTGAATTTTTGATAATTCAATTTTATCTCTTGTTGGGTCATTAGCTAAACTGATTCATCATATTAGTAGTGGCTTTAGGGTTTATAGCATACATCTTTAAACTACTGCAATCTACCTTCAAGTGGGATTATATCATTTCACATATAACACTCAATAGTACACATTTGTTTCTCTCCTTCTGACTTAAATGCTATTTTTGTTACACATCTTATTTGTTGTATGTATATATCCCACAATACATTGTTATCATTGTGCTTAATAAGATATTAAAATTAAACAAATATTATATATTTACCATGTCATTTCTCTTTCTGATGATCTTCATTCCTTTGTGTAACTCCAGATTTCTATCCAGTATTATTTTCTATTATCTGAAGTTCTGTTGTGATGAATATTTATTTTAAAAGATAGTTTTGCTAGGTATAAATTTGTAGCTTGATTTTTTTTCCTTTCAGTACTTTAAAGATGCAGCTCTACCATCTTTTTACTTGTACTTTTTCCCACTGAGAAACTTGTCTACATCCTTTTCCACGTTCCTCTACATATAACGTGTTATTTTTTTTCTCTGACTGCATTTAGGAGTTTTTCTTTACCAGAATTTTTCTCAATGGTTTTAAGCAATTTGATTATTATTTGTCTTGGTATAGTTTTCTTCATGTATCTTGGACTTGGGGTTTATGGATGTTTTGATCCGTGGGTTTATAGTTTCATCATTATTTCTTCAACTATCTTTTGCGCCTTATCCACCTTCCTTTGGGGACCCTAGTTATACATATATCAGCCTGCTAGAACTTGTCCTACATCTCGCTGATGCTCTCTTTATTAAAATTTAAAAAAAATTTATCTGTGTTTCATTTGGATAGTTTCCATTACTTTGCCTTTAACTTCATTCATTTTTTTCCTACTAAAATGTATCTCTCAACACTTGATTTTATTTTTTTAAGAAACTTTCACTTCTGATTAATTTTTTGAAAATATATAGTTATAACAATAACTATATTAATGCCCCATATGCTAAGTCTAACATCTGTGTCACTGCTAGTTGGTGTCAGTTGATTGATTTTTGTGCTGGTGGTGAGATATATTTTCTTGCTTCTTTGTTTGCCTTGTAATCTCTCTTTCCTTTTTTTTTCCTTTGGAGACAGAGTCTCACTCTGTTGCCCAGACAGGAGTGCAGTGGTATGATCTCAGCTCACTGCAACTTCGGCCCCCTGGGTTCAAGCAATTCTGGTGTCTCAGCTTCCTGAGTAGCTGGAATTACAGGTGTGTGCCATCACGCCCAACTACTTTTTGTATTTTTAGTAGAGAAAGGGTGTCTCCATGTTGGCCAGGCTGGTCTTGAACTCCTGACCTCAGGTGATCCACCCGCCTTGACCTCCCAAAGTGCTAGGATTACAAGCTTGAGTTACCACCTGTATGCCTTGTAATCTTTAATTGAATGCCAAGCATTGTGGTTTAATCCTCTTTGTGCTCTGGATATTTTTGTATTTCAATGACTATCCTTAAACTATGTCCTGGGATGTAGTTAAGTCGCTTATAAACTGTTTAACCCTTTTGGGTTCACTTTTTGAAAGTTGTTAGGTAGAATCAGTGGGGCATTTAGTCTAGGACTAATCTCCCCTTACTGAAGAAATTTCATTTTTAGTTATGTCCCATGTCCTGTTAATGATCAGGTTTTCCATTCTGGCTAGTGCAAACAGGCATTATTCTGACCTTGTTATTTTTTTCCTGGTAAGAAGTGGTTTCCTTATATGTATGTACCAATCAGTATACAGTTAAGTACTTATCTTTACAATGATTTTTCTGTGCAGCTCTCTCTAATAATCTGTCTGGTAAATTCAACCCTCCTTTGTCTTGCCAGACAGTTAGCTCTGTCTCTTCAAGTCAGGAAGTGTCCTAGGCTTCACCTGGGATCCCCCTCCTTGCACTTCAGACTGCAAACTCCCAAGAGATTAAGCTAGGGTGACAGAAGGGCTCATCTCATTTGTTCCCCACCTTTCAGAGATCACATTATCCTTTGTTCCCTGAATTCTAGTGTCTTGAAAATGGTAATTTAATGCATTTTTCCTGTATTTAAAAATTTCAGATGGTAGGGTAAATCTCTTCCTATTATTTAATCTACTACAGCAGCAGAAGTCACTATATTTTTATTATGTTGTTTTTTGCTTTATTATAGATCTATAGATTACCATTTAAAAAATTATTTGTGTTTTTTGGTGTCCTGTTTAAGCACTCTTTGGCTATTTCAGACCCCAAAGGTATTTCCTTTATTTTTACTTTAAATGTTTTGGTTTACATTTTACATTTAGGTCTGCAATCAATCTAGATTGAATTTTGTATATGGTGTAAACAAAAAATAAAATTCATAGGCCTCCCAGTCATCTGAATGGACCCCTTCTCTTGGTCAAGAGCATTCCAAAATAATGTGAAAAACAAGGTCAGGCCATGATGAGAATGGAGTAATGAACATCCCTCACTATATTCTTTTCCCTTTTGGAATTACTGATAGAACTGATTGTTTAAGTCTGGTAAGAAACATTTACAATCTATTATCTCTGAAGCCTGCTACATGGAAGCTTTATCTGCATGATGAAACCTTGGTCTCCATACTCCCTTATTGTAACCCAGACATTATTTTCTATTAATAGTATCTCTTTCAATCATTTGCCAGTCAGAAAATCTTTGAATCCTCCTATGACTTTTAAGCCCCCACTTCCAGTTGTTCTGCTTTTCCAGACCAAACCAATGTACATCTTACACATAGCAACGGACACTTTATGTCTCCATAAAATCTATAAAACCAAGTGGTGGCCTCACCACCTCAGGCACATGTTCTCGGGATCTTCTGAGGGCTGTGTTATGGGCCACTGATCACTCATATTTGGCTCAGAACAAATCTCTTTAAATATTTTAGAGTTTGACTCTTTTTGTTGACAATGAAGTGAATCAAGGGGTCAAAAACATTTTTTCATATGGACATTTAATTGACCTAGCATTACTTATTGAAAAGACCATTCTTTCTGCACTTCACTGCAGTGTCACTTTGTTGTAAATCAGGTAAATGTACATCTGTTACTTTGTTTATGGACTTTATGTTCTGTTTCAATTCTCAAATTGACTGTAATTTCATCATTACCATACATTTCTAATTAGTATGGTTTATAATGGATCTTAATATATGCTAGTAAAGCCTCTAGTTTTAAAATTAATTCTTTTAAAATATTTCCTTATCTACTCATTGGCCTTTGCATTTCCATGTGAATTTTAGAATTAACTTATTAATTTCTTCAAAATGGGATTCTGAGTAGGATTACACTGAATTGATAGATTAATTTGGGGGAAATTAACATGCTTACATATTGTCTTACCATCCATGAACATGGTATATCTTTCTATTTATTTAGCTCCTATTAACTTCTCCCAATGATGTTTTGTAGTTTTCAATGTAAGGTGTTGTACATTTTGGCCTGCTCAATATTTTAAAAGTTGCTTATATAAATAAGGACCATTAATTCATTTTCTCCTCCTAAGATCTCACAATGGTAAGGAAAACCAGACATGGTCTCTGTCTTCATGAAGCTTATAGTCCAGTGATATTGAAAATATTATCACATTCATAGTGCAATTATTATAGTAATTTCATATAATTAAAGCAACCATATAAGTCACATTAAATTAATATTGCTAATTTGAATTCTATAAATTTTATGACTTTATTTTTGCTTTATACATTTATTTAGGTTTTATCATATAAGAGCAATAGCTTTAACAACATGATAAAAGTATTATAACACTGGGAGATCAAGAAGAACTTTTTCCTTTTGCAAAATGTCTTATATTGCTCAAGTTTGAAAACCAGTTTAAGGAAATGGTTTTTGGCTAATTTATGTTAATTTCCAAATTAAATATAAAACGTAGATGTAATCATAGACACAATAACTCAAAAAACTGCTCAGAAGTAGTCTCTAAGTCTTTGGATAAAAATTTTAGTTTCTGATGGAATTTTCTCCAAAGATAGAAGAAAAAAACCTTCTACATAAAGACTCTTTTTTAAAAATTTTTTATTTTTATTATACTTTAAGTTCTAGGGTACATGTGCACAACGTGCAGGTTTGTTACATATGTATACATGTGCCATGTTGGTGTGCTGCACCCATTAACTCATCATTTACATTTGGTATATCTCCTAATGCTATCCCTCCCCTCTTCCCCCTCCCCACAATAGGCCCTGGTGTGTGATGTTCCTCTTCCTGTGTCCAAGTGATCTCATTATTCATTTCCCACCTATGAGTGAGAACATGCGGTGCATAAAAACTCTTTTTTTCAGTGTAACATGTCAGAGGAAAAATGCTGATATCAAAAGTCAAAATGTTAGCTCCAAATCTATTATAGTCTATGAAAAACTAACTTGCGGTTTTTAGTCATTTGTATTTGGGCCATTATTCCTATCTGGTTAAAACACCAACATTATCTTGGTAGAGAAACAAAAATTATATAAGTATATGAGGTATTTGTTTTGCATTGAGCTTACAACCAGTATGTTTTAAATAATTTTTTTGAGATAGAGATTTGCTCTGTCACCTAGACTTGAGTGAAGTGGTACAATCACAGCTCACTGCAGCCTTGACCTCCTGGGCTCAAGCAATCCTCCTGCCTCAGCCTCCTGAGTAGCTGGGACAACAGATATCCACCACCATGCCTGGCTATTTTTCTTTTTTTAATTGAGACCGAGTCTCACTCTTTCACTCTGGCTGGAGTGTGGCAGCATAATCATGGCTCACTGCAGTCTCAAACACCTGGGGTCAGGCAATCCTCCTGCCTTAGCCTCCCAAGTAGGTGGTACTATAGGTGCCTGCCGCCATCCCAGCTAATTTTTAAAAAATTATTTGTAGGGACATGGTCTCACTATGTTGCCCAGGCTGGTCTCAAACTCTGGGGCTCAAGGGATTCTTCTGTCTTGGCCTCCCAAAGTGCTGGGATTATAGGCATGAACCTGTAATTATTTAATTTAAAAAAAAAAAAAAAAAGCTCATCGAGCCCTGGTAAGCTTTTCAATTTTTGTAGAGATGGGGGTCTTACTATATTGCCTAGGCTGGTCTTGAACTCATGGGCTCAATAGATATTCCCACCTTGGCCTCCCCAAGTGCTAGGATTAAAGGCATTACCCGCTGAGCCCAGTCTTAAATAATTTTTGTTAGGGCTTTTTGTTTGTTTTTGTTTTTATATTTGGTCTAACTCATAGAATCTTTGGCGAAGTATGGTTTGAGCAATTTGGTAGGGGGAATTAAATTGTAAAGTAAAGCAAGATACAAGCTATATCTATATAAATGCCTAATATTTGGGCAAAAAGTAAAGAATTTAGAATTAATAAGATTTTTCCAAATAGATGTATTCAACATCATGTAATTTAAATATTCAGATCTATGACCACTTTCTCTTCTTTTCCTCCAGATATTTGGCATACATAACAATGGTGATGATCTCAAATACCAGGCACTGTGTTTTATAAATATGTGTTTAACTGAAATAAATTTTGCTTATGAATGCAGAGAAAATATTTTTGGTCAAAACGAAATTAACACTGTTATTTTTGAGAAAAAACAAATTAAAAATAATTTCCATAAAGGTAATAGTCTTCTTACTATATCTATAAACTTATTATGAAAATTCTCAAAATGTAATGGCTTTGAAATCAGGGGAAGGAGAGGCCCTACTCATTTCAAGGTGTTATTCTCCAACGAGTGACTAACAGGGAAGGTATGTGACTCTTCGGGCATCCCTGCAGGTACAGTGAATGAGCAAATTCTTAGCAGCATTATGACATCACCAGGGAGCGTGACTTGGGTCAAGAGCTTGGCAGGAGGCTTTGGGAAGAGTAGAATCAACAGCAATCAGGACTGGCAAGCCAACATACTGGCCACCGTAAAACTGAAAAGAGAGCTTATTGTACCTCATGCACAGCAGCAGGTTTAACAGAAAAGTAGACATGTTTATAGTCCCAGATTTACAGCACACCTTATAAACACCTTATTACTTAGAATCCAGTCTGCTGTCCCAGAAACTAAGAATGTGACTTTGTTAAGCAGTAGGATTTGTTGACATAAATGTCTTGACTAAGTTTGCCATTGTGGTTAACCAAAACGCATTTACTCTTGGGAAAGTAAACACAAGCAAACAAAATGCCTCTTATACTACAATACAGTAAGTTTCAAATTGACCAAACTTAATGCTATGACATAAATATGCTTAATGTTTATGGAATTTTTTAGAAACCTTTTGCCATGTTAGGCTTACCATCCTGTATAAGTCTTACTGAATGGGAATGTGTTTTCAGAATTACATGTACTTAAAGACTTCATCAGAAATATTCAGAAAACCTGCCATGAATACCAGGGCTGACCACGCAGCAAATAAAATGGGCCATGGTCTCCTCAGACATTAACATGGATAAATCAGTTCTGCACCATGTAACAGCTACACACTGAAATGCTTACCAACAATTAAAATTAGAGAACTAATGGAAAATAATGTTGAATAAATATTATAAAACCACATGAAAATATGTTCAAGGAAGGCAAAGTACCTGGCTGAAACCCACAAAGTTGAGAACATTTCTAGGGAATAATGAAAATTCAGACTGATCTTCTGATGCTTAAAAATTCGTCTATCTAACAGTGGATACAATCCCTTGTTTTGGGGTCGATTTTTGAAATTACAGACTTACAGGACCATTGGCAGGTAACCAGATAAACCCAGCAGCTTTCCTATCCTTTCAACCTTCTAGTTAGCCCTCACCAAATCTCAAAAATTCTATAGTAGGAAAGTTCTTTATGTCAGATATAGTCTGGATCTAAAATGATAAATTATTTCCCAACAAAATATATATCAATAAAGATCTGTGGGAAATTATTAAGCAGATGGCATGTCTGCAACTGACAGAATAAAAAGTGAACAAATATACAGATATTGATTTGCCAAATCCAACAAACCAGATTCTAGAAATGACAAGAGACCTAGAAATCTTTCTAATAGAACCATGTGACGTTAAAAGCCATAGCAAAGGAAAATGATCACATGAAGTCATTAAAACAATTTTAAAAGTTTGTAATATGGGAGATGTGGTTCTGCAGTAGCATATTCAAGGATGATATTGGGGATTTAGTTGGCTAAGCTCCGACAAGTCTTCCCTGAATCAAATTCAATTATAGGCCAAATTAACAGGGGTAGAATGTTCAAAGTGAGAGCTGATGATGACAGTCAACATAGGGATTACGTTTTACAGTTCTAGGCACACGAATTAAAACTGACACTGACAAAGTGAAGCAAGTTCAAAGGAAAGAAATTAGAACAGAAGATGGCCGAATAGGAACAGCTTCAGTCTCCATCTCCCAGCGCGAGCGACACAGAAGACCGGTGATTTCTGCATTTTCAACTGAGGTACTGGGGTCATCTCACTCGGGAGTGCCGGACAATCGGTGCTGGTCAGCTGCTGCATCCCGACCAGCGAGAGCTGAAGCAGGGCGAGGCATCGCCTCACCTGGGAAGCACGAGGGGGAAGGGAGTCCCTTTTCCTAGCCAGGGGAACTGAGACACACAACACCTGGAAAATCGGGTAACTCCCACCCCAATACTGCGCTGTAACACCAGCACACCGGAGATTATATCCCACACCTGGCCGGGAGGGTCCCACGCCCACGGAGCCTCTCTCCTTGCTAACACAGCAGTCTGCGGCAATCTAACCGCAAGGCAGCAGCGAGGCTGGGGGAGGGGCGCCCGCCATCGCTGAGGCTTAAGTAGGTAAATAAAGCCGCTGGGAAGCTCGAACTGGGTGGAGCTCACAGCAGCTCAAGGAAACCTGCCTGTCTCTGTAGACTGCGCCTCTGGGGACAGGGCTCAGCTAAAGGAG